>NW_017619533.1:80000-407500 GCF_001879475.1 Ipomoea nil
TTCTTATGTACAACTATACTAATTCGGGCTCTTTACCCCAAAATATTTTCTAAGCTTCAGGGACGAAGCTTCTTGTAAGGGGGGAGAGTGTAACACCCCGTGTTACGACCTTTAATGCCGAATTAATTATTTAATTAATCTCGTTAATAATAATTAAAAAGGATTTAATTTGGTTAGGATTCCCTTTAATTAATTAATATGGTCCACCGTGGACCATGGACCCTTATCCCTAAAACAAGCCCTTAGATAAGGAATAGAATTAGTAAACCCATACCATTCAGACCCTAATTAGGACTCCTAGATATATATATAAGGACATAGGAGGCACCTAGAAGTCACACCACAATAGATATCACCACACAAGAATTTCCAAGGGATTCCCCACCACCAAGCCTAGGGAGGTCAATCGGATGGAAATTTTAGAGAAGAACCTTAATAGCCAAGGGAGGATTAATTAAGGCTAAGAGGTAACCCATGTCTCAACAAAACCTATTTTCCTTGCTATGATCTCCTTCTTTGGCTCCCTCTATATACTTGCGTCTTGATGAATTTCTTTATGATATTTGTGATATAATCTTGAATGATTGATGTGATGATTTTATGAGGGATCTTGGTGATCTTGATGTTAAAAAGAGGTTCTTGATATTTATGTGATGATTCTTGATAAATCTTGATGGTTCTTGATAATGAAAATAAAATATGATTTTGATGATTTGGGTGGGATTAGAGCCCTAGGTTGGATTGGGAATTGATATTGTGATGTTCTTGATTTATATTTGGGTGGGAATTTGCATGTCCAGGTGTTGTTCGTGTCTAGAAGTCATGTTAGGATGTGTTCAATATGATTCTTGCTTTCGATCCATTAAATGCCTATGTGGTGTCGTCAATTGCGTTTAAAAGTGTCTAAGCATGGTTTCGGGTTCCACGAAGGATCCCGGGACGCGTATTTGATAAAAGAGTCAGTGGGGGGTAGGTGGGGGTAGGGGTACCCGCCACCTACCCGCTGCCCAAAGTGAGACCGCCAGGCAGCGGGCAGCCGGTGGGCAGTCGTCTGCCCGCCGGGCACCCGCTGCCCGGAAGTTGTCGCTGGCGGGTGGCCCTCCACCCACGGGCTACCCGCTGGTTTGTCACCCACCCCGGGTCTTTGGCTTCCCCGTTTGATGTTTCCCATTCCCTGTGGTGTCCAACGGACCCCGTTTGTCGTGCTTGAGTCTCGGTTGATGTTTCGGGTACAGTTCGTAGGATAAAAGAGTCTGGGAATTGCATGCTAGTTGAATCGGTAACCTGTTGGCCTAGGTGTAAGTCGTATGAACCCCTTAGGATTATTCTTAGTATGTGAATGATCACACGTAAGCTTATTTATGTGTCTCCCCCTTCCCAATGTGCTATTATGTGTTATGTGATGCATGATTTCTCAATTTGGTTGCGATCACATTGGCTATACGGGCAGTTGGATGGGTTGAGAACCATCCCAACTGTTAACCAAGCCGGTTGCGATCGGTCAGGTATATAAATATTATATAGGGCTGCGGTCCACTGTTTGGTTACTTATGAGCTGTGGTTCATTGTCCTGGTTGCGGTCAGTGATTCACTTCTCGGGCTGCGGTCCACATGGGCCTCGTGTGCTATGACCCACCGACCTGGACGCGCCAGGCGGTGTGTAGGGCCAATAAGCCCGAGGAAGGCTGTAGTCCACCGACCTGAGTAATCAGGCGGTGTGTAGGGCTACGACTGGCTGCGATCCACCGAGTGGTGGGCCAGCGGTGTGTAGGGTCGTAGTCTCCGAGGATCATCGCCCACCGACTGAGTCCCCAGCGGTGTGTAGGGCTTGATCCGCTACGATCCACCGACTGTGCCCGTCAACGGTGTGTAGGATCTTAAGTCCCCCCTTGTAAAGTGGATCACAGTCCACCGAATGAGCGCGTCAGCGGTGTGTAGGACTGTGATCCGCCGCTGAGTTCGTCAGCGGTCTATAGGGTTGGTTGCGATCAACTCCCTTCATGCTGCGGTATGAGGTAGGGTGCTGCGGGGCCGTGTTAGTGCTATATGCACTAACCCTCATGTTCGGGGCATGCGATTGGTCCCGTGGCGCCACCAAAGTGTGCTTGTGTGATATGAATGATGATTGAAAGATGATATGATTTGAAAGTGATCTGTGACCTTAGATGCGTATTCTTTATGATGATTGTCTCTACTTAACTGTTATCATTGATTATTGTGCTTGCCCCGATTTGCTGAGTCTATTCCTGGTTTTAAAGCTAGAGTATCCTAAGTATATATCTACCTGCTTCAAAATGATTTTCCTATATATATATATATATATATATATATATATATATATATATATATATATATATCAACCTATATTGTATTTCAACGCGTTGGAGTGGGTTACCAGCATCATTCGCTGAACAGATATATTTGGTTTTCAGGCACAGATGAGTAGACCCCGGAGCGCGTAGATTAGTTAGTTTTCCTTTCGGCCTGCGTGCCATGATTATGTATTGACATTGCTTGAGGATATTTAGTTAGTTTAGCCTGTGCATCTGAGTTCTCCAGCTCAAATGTGGCTTAGCACCCCGCACTCTTATGTTTAGTTTTGGGATTTAATGAGAATTTTACCTTTATTATATAAGTTTTCAAAGTTTAAAAATTTCGGGGTGTTACAAATCCAACAACAAACTAATGTTCATCATAAAAGGCACACAGGCCCATAGCAAAGCTAACAAAGTCTGAGGGAACTACACTATTAATCACTAGATCGCGCTCGCCACTACTCGGGACTTGAAAAGCACAGAAATAAATGGGACGACGTCCGGTCAGCGAATGATGCTGGTAACCCACCAATACATGTTAAGTATTGTACATAGTTAGTATATACAAAATCATTTTCGAAACAGAATACTGTATATATAAGTTCAAAACCAAAGATAGAAGTCAACCACAAGACTCTATATCACTCACAACAAGAATAAGGGAACACATCCCAAGACATCAAGACGTAACAATAACAACACAAGTAAGGCTCAAGGCGTATTCTACCATCACTCAGTAGAAAATCACCCGACATACTCAACACAAGAGAATCAGAGACACCCAGGGGCAACACATGCCTTCGTGACATCACTCGTCACGAATAGAGAAACACACAACGGCAACACATGCCTTCGTGACATCACACATCACGAATCATATTCCTTCCTTATGCCCGGTTCCAACCTTATGTCTACCTCAAACCTTATAGCTATTTCCAACCATTACCTCCAGGACCCTTGTACTTCTGAGTCCAACATTTTCCCTCCTGGGACCGTCGTCCCCCACCAACGACCACCAACAATTCCACCAATTCATAGTACATGAGGGTACCGATCACACACTTTGGCAACACATGCTTCCCAAGAAAACGTGAACCCATCACACAGGTCACAAACTCCATAATCATGTCATGGCCACCACGAGGACCACTGCCGTACCTTGGTGACTAATGTCCCATTCCATTAATCGTGCAATCCAGGTACAGCCGCACACACAACACCATCATAGGAATCAATTAACGGATCACAACGAAGATATGAAACCATACTCGACAAGGAAAGGTTCACAATCCGACAACAACGACGATCAACACAAGTCATCATCCACAATAGGAAAGGACAAACAACACAGGCTAGCATTTCAACACCGAACAAGCATGCTTATCAAATGGGTAAACCAAACATAGTTCCGAAGAACACACAAGACTCATCATGGTTCAACGAATCACAAGGTTGAACACTTAGCACGATTCAAGACACCAAAACCTACAAGGATTCCTACCATATAGTTCTAGACATACGAAACGTCAAGAAGACACTTAAAAGCCTAACAAAAGAACATCGAGAAGTCAAAACATCAATTACCGAGTCAAAAAAATCACGGGGAACAAATCCCCACACAAACACCATTGTACCCCGCGGGTGGGGCGGCGGGTGGACCCCTACCCGCCGTTCCGCCCGCGGGTACACAACACTGTACCAAATAATCCCTTCGGGGATTTTCAACACCAAGCTCAAATTCAAGTCCAAAACATCCAAAATCTCACAAAACACAACAATATGACTTGAATAAATGGAATAGCCAAGCAATGACATACAAGAACCCTAAGAACAAGCTCTAGATATGCAATTTCACAAGACAATGCATTACCACTCACATTTCATAGCAAAATCACATGTAGAATCCAATAAATCATCATATAGGTAGAGAAAATAGATTTTGTAAAGCATGGGTTACCTCTTGAAGACTAAACCTTCACTTATAACACTTCTCAAAGCTCCTAACAAGGTTCACCTTCAACACCCACTTCAAGAACACACCAAAAGACCATAAAGATCTCATCTTTAGAAAAAGATACCTTAGAAAGCACAAAAAACACAAAAGGAACATAGATCTTACCCTCCTAGATGCTCAAGGGTAGGAAAGATGGAATCTTGGAGACAAACTTTGAAGATCTTGGAAAGCTCAAACTTAGCTTGGAGAGAAAGCTAGCTAAATTCTAGAGAGAATGAAGAGTTTTATGTTTTGAGTGTGTTAGGAGAAGAATGAGAAATGACCTTAGGTTAGCTTGGATACAAACATGAGGTGTAAAGTCATCTTTACCCTTACTAAAATGAAAAAGTGTAAGGGGACAAGGGAACTATTCACAAAGCTTTAGGTACAACACCTTGACTTGGGTTGACTAGTCTGTAACACCCTGTGTTACGGCCTTTAATCTCGAATTAATTATTTAATTAATTTCATTAATAATAATTAAAAAGGATTTAATTTGATTAGAAATCCCTTTAATTAATTAATGTGGTCCACCACGGATCGTGGACCCTTGTCTAAACTAGAGTCATAAGCCTATTAGAAATAAAGAAAGTATACCTTTACTATTCAGATTATGGTTAGGATTCTCTTTAATTAATTGATATGGTCCACCATGGACCATGGACCCTTATCCCTAAAACAAGTCCTTAGTCCTATAAGGAATAGAATTAGTAAACCCATACCATTCAGACCCTAATTAGGACTCCTAAATATATATATAAGGACATAGGAGGCACCTTGAAGTCACACCACAATAGATATCACCACACAAGAATTCCCAAGGGACTCCCCACCACCAAGCCTAGGGAGATCAAAACGGATGGAAATCTTAGGGAAGAACCTTAATAGCCAAGGAATGATTAATTAAGGCTAAGAGGTAACCCATGTCTCAACAAAACCTATTTTCCTTGCGATAATTATCTTCTTTGGCCTCCTCTCTATACTTATGTCTTGATGAATCATTTATGATATTGATGATGAGTTCTTGATTTTTGTGAGATGATTTTATGTGTGATCTTGATGATCTTGATGATGATAAGAGATTCTTGATGAATCTTGATGTTTTGATGATTAAAAGATGAACTATGGTTTTATTGATTTAAATATGACTAGAGCCCTAGGTTAAATTGGGAATTTCGTATGGTGTTATTCTTGATATAATTGGGTGGGATTTCACATGTTCGGGTGTTGATTATGTTTAGAAGTCATGATAGGATATGTGCTATATGATTCTTGCTTTTGATCCGTTAATTGTCTACGTGGTGTCATCAATTGCGTTTAAAAGTGTCTAAGCATGGTTTCCGTTATATATATATATATATATATATATATATATATATATATATATATATATATATCGCATGCTAGTTGAATTGGTATCCCGTTGGCCTAGGTGAAAGAAGTATGAACCCTTTAGGATTATTCCTAGTATGTGGATGACCACGCATAGGTTTCATTATACGTTTTCTCCCCTTTCCCAATGCGTTAATATGGGTTGCATGTGCTTGCTATGTGTTATGTGTGCATGATACCCCAATTTGGTTGCGATCAAATTGGTTATTCCTGAGCTGCGGTTCAGAAGCTGGCTGCGGTCAGAATTACACTCTCGGGCTGCGGTCCACCGTTTGGTTGCGATCAAACGTTTTACATGAGCTGCGGTTCATATTCCTGGCTGCGGTCAGATGACTACTCTTGGGCTGCGGTCCACTGTTTGGTTGCGATCAAACATTATGATGAGCTGCGGTTCATCGGTCGGTTGCGATCGACCCCTTCGTGTTGCGATACGAGGCAGGGTGCTGCGGGGCCGTTTCAGAACTATATGCGCTGACCCTCATGTATGGGAATGTGATTGGTCCTGTGGCGCCATCAAAGTGTTCTTGTGTGATGAGATGAATGATGATATGAATGAGATGAAGTGAATCTGTGACCATAGGATATATGCTCATATCTTTACATGCTTGGTTATAACTGTTAAAATGTGCTTACCCCTATCTGTCGAATCTATTCCGGTTTTGAAACTAGAGTTTCCTAGGATATATCTTCCTGCTTCAAAATGACTTTTCTTATATATATATATATATATATATATATATATATATATATATATATATACTTATACGGTATTTCAACGCGTTAGAGTGGGTTACCAGCATTATTCGCTGAACAGATATATTTGGCTTTCAGGCACAGATGATTAGCTCCGGAGCGCGCTAGAGGACCCAAGGCTTAGATAGATAGTTCTTATTCGGCCTGCGTGCCATAATGATGTAATGATGTTGTTTGAGGATGATTAGATAGTTTAGCCTGTGCATCTGAGTTCTCCAGCTCAGATGTGTCATAACACCCCGTATTCTTTTGTTTAGTAATGCTCTGCTCGGGATTTAAATAGAATTTGCCTTTATTATATAAGTTTTAAAAGTCTTGAAAATCTGGGGTGTTACAGTTGGTATCAGAGCTTAAGTTTGACCCTATGATAAGACTCTTAAGACCAAACTTTAGGACATTAGGCTTGAACTCTAGGTATTTAGGAACATAGGATTCAGGAATCTTAGGACGCGCGGTGAGATTGTGAACCTACCTATCATCACATAACCGCCCCTCACTTTTCCCCACATTAATTTAAAGAATTTCCCCCTTCGCTTATCACATCAAGATAAGGGTACAACACACTGACTCTTCATTCCACATACTGGCCCCAGGAATTTGTTATGTCCTTGCATGCTTTTACCTGCTTTGTTGCTTATCACTCTTTGATGATCATACTTGTTTATTTGTTTAAGCATATATGTTCCTAATTGATTTTAGACCATGTTAGGAACTGCATATTATTGCTTAACTATTTGATCAAACATACGTTATTCGGATATCTGTTACTTGATAAAGTATTTTGGAACTTGCAATTAGTAATTTTATTCAACTTATAAGGGCTCACTTGTCCTAATCATAATTGACCAATATAGTTAACTCACTAAATAGCCCGATAAGTACTTGTATAGGGAAATTTTGGGGAACATAGCTTTAATTAAGAAGGTAAAGAATGGGGCGCGGGATCCTTATGATATTTAATTGAAGCCTCCCATATTCCTTATTAGTAACATGATCCCTTGAGTTTTTCCATGTATTCAACCCCCTTTCGTTGTTCACATAAGTATGGAATTCCTTGAACTTAAAATTGTGCATTCTTGGGGCTTTTCCCGAAGTGATTCCTCCTTCACAGTCACGTTCCAGTGGGGCCTTGGCAGGAGGTCGACCACCCACCACGTGCCCACTGCCACATCCCAGTGGGGACTTGACAGGCGGTCGACCGCCCACCTCGCGCCCACTGGTCCGGTATGTTTTCACGACTTCTTGTTTTTATTGATCCATTATGCCTTTGTGTGTCTCCCTTGATACTTCCTATGTGTTTAACATATAGATAACAATCTAATGCTTGAACATGAAAGTCGAATTACCTTCCTAATTAATTTGTTTATATGTTACACAGAAATTATAGGGACCAAGTCTATTTCTAGAAATCTAAAACCTCGGATACCTTTGCGTATTAAGTTTCGACCCGAAAGTCAACATGAGTGAGACCGGTAGAAACCTAAAACAAGTGGTCATCTCGAAATTATCCTTGGAAAAATATATTTCGTCCCCAAACTATCTTAAAACTATCCCTTTAGACTTTAGTCCATGTTGCATAATAGACCACAAGCTTCCAATACCTTGTTTAGAACCCTTTTACCACTAAGATAAGGACCCCCTACACAAACATTTATACATAATTAGGTATACCACTACTATTCTAAATATATTCCCCTAAAACTTCTAATATATATATATATATATATATATATATATATATATATATATATATATATATATATATATATATATGTATGTATGTATGTATACATTCCTAAAAGTATGTAGTAAATCCCCATTTACATTCATATGCTACACTTACATCAAAATTATTATTATTATTATTATCATTACACCTTAACCCTAATCACCTTGCTTAATCTTAAACCTTCCATAGCTGAGCCGTATACGGTACGTCCCTACATGCTTTTATATATATATATATATATATATATATATATATATATATATATATATATATATATATATATATATATATATTAAACTTATGAGCCTATAGAACAACCTCCCTTATTCATACGTCATACAACAATATCCTTAGCCCAAACCACACACATGTACCCTAGCTACGATAATCTTATATACATTTATGGGTTTGCCCTTAGCGTATCCTAACCCTGAAATACCATTTCGTATAAATTACATCACTCTTATATATATACATACACATGTCCTGAGATAACCATAAATTCTACTTTTCCCCCTCGCATGACCTCCCTGTTACCACTCCTACCTTCCCTAAATAATTACAAACTTTAGCCTCATCAACAGGTCACCAATTAATTTAGGAATTAGCAATCAAGGGTCTTCAACACTAAAGTTGTTCAGATATTCTAGGCTTCTAGAGGTAAAAATTACGCCTACCTAAAACCTAATTACCACCGAGAGAAAACTAATTTTCCTAAATGCTTGTGTGATTACATTCTGTTAAGATTTCTCAAGATAAAACCTTTAGTACTCGTGAACCTAGATAAAACCTTTAGTACTCGTGAACTCGTACTTATTAAAGAATATTTATATGCAAATTATAGGTGGAAACTTATATTTTTCATATGTGTTGCATGACAAATCACATAGCTCGCATGTTTATGTCAAAACACACACTTACACACACTCATGTACATATACACGCATGCTAGACAAAAACGGTATGTTATAAGGCATCCCACTATGCATATATACAATATTATTAATTACAAGCAATCTGCATATAAGTGCCAATATTTGTTATGTGATCACCCGCCGTTATCCATGGAATACAAAATAAAGATTCTAATTCTATTGTCTCCCCAGAATTTATTTACCCCATAAGAAGCAAGAGCCTTTCCTCCTAATTACTTACAATATTTTCCTCCGAATCTAATTTTCGCTATTTGACTAATTATCATATGATTTATGACCTTCCTGAATTTACATGACAAAAGTTTGGTTATGCCACGATATTAAGTACGTGAATTTAATTGTTAATCATGCACTAGACTAACATGTGAAATAATACATATGTGTGCTTTATGATTTCCACAGGACTAGTTATTATTTAAGACTTATAATAGGGCCACATGCCTTCATACTCTATGCCCGACTTAAAATAGGGCCACATGCCTTCACACTCTATGCCCATAGACTTAAGAAATTGCATGTTTAACATAATTACGATTGAACACATATAGGCATGCAAACTTGCAGGTTTCGCATATAACATAAATAGTTAACTATCATATATGTTAGGCTTGATGTTTCGTAACTGTGAATATTTGGTATAATCTGCTAAGCACAAAGATTAGACATAGATCCTACATATATGGCATCTAGGCTCACAACATACCACACTACATAATTAAACGTCGGCATCCACTCGTAAATGAGGTTCGCCTGTGTTGATATATGTGCATATATACTTTATAATAATTATGTGGCTATCCGAATCTGCACCCGCATGGTATTTGCCTCTCATTTAGGTACATAAATAATTATACGATCGACCCTATATGTTAAATCATTATAAAATAATTAAATAAAAATCATGACCATGTGTAAAACTTCTATGTTATGTATTAGTCACCCGTAAAACTTACATATTGTGTGTTCATATTCGTGACATTGTTATTTGGTGCATTTTGTCAGCACAATAGTCAGGCACAAACCCAGTGAATCTATATGTATATGTGTATGTGTACATACTTCCCATATAATACTTTCCTAATAAACTACTATACTAATTCGGGCTCTTTACCCCAAAATAATTACCAAGCTTCGGGGACGAAGCTTCATGTAAGGGGGGGGGGGGGGGGGAGTGTAACACCCCGTGTTACGGCCTTTAATCCCGAATTAATTATTTAATTAATTTCATTAATAATAATTAAAAAGGATTTAATTTGATTAGAATTTCCCTTTAATTAATTAATGTGGTCCACCACGGATCGTGGACCCTTGCCTAAACTAGAGTCATAAGCCTATTAGAAATAAAGAAAGTATACCTTTACTATTCAGATTATGGTTAGGATTCTCTTTAATTAATTAATATGGTCCACCATGGACCATGGACCCTTATCCCTAAAACAAGTCCTTAGTCCTATAAGGAATAGAATTAGTAAACCCATACCATTCAGACCCTAATTAGGAATCCTAAATATATATATAAGGACATAGGAGGCACTTAGAAGTCACACCACAATAGATATCACCACACAAGAATTCCCAAGGGACTCCCCACCACCAAGCCTAGGGAGATCAATTAGGGAAGAACCTTAATAGCCAAGGAATGATTAATTAAGGCTAAGAGGTAACCCATGTCTCAACAAAAACTATTTTCCTTGCTATAATTATCTTCTTTAGCCTCCTCTCTATACTTGTGTCTTGATGAATCATTTATGATATTGAAGATGAGTTCTTGATTTTTATGAGATGATTTTATGTGTGATCTTGATGATCTTGATGATGATAAGAGATTCTTGATGATTATGTGATGTTCTTGATGAATCTTAATGTTTTGATGATTAAAAGATGAACTATGGTTTTATTGATTTAAATATGACTAGAGCCCTAGGTTAAAATTGGGAATTTCGTATGGTGTTATTCTTGATATAATTGGGTGGGATTTCACATGTTCGGGTGTTGATTATGTTTAGAAGTCATGATAGGATATGTGCTATATGATTCTTGCTTTTGATCCGTTAATTGTCTACGTGGTGTCATCAATTGCGTTTAAAAGTGTCTAAGCATGGTTTCGGGTTCCACAACGGATCCCGGGACGTTTATTTTGGTAAAAAGTCAGTGGGGGGTAGGGGAACCCACCACCTACCCGCTGCCCGAAAAGGGCGTCGCCGGCAGTCGGCAGGCGACTGCCCGCCGGGCACCCGCTGCCCGGAGACTGGTCGCCGGCGGGCAGCCGGCGGGTGGCCTTCCACCCACCGGCTACCCGCTGGAATTTGCCCACCTTGGGCCTTCGGCTTCCCCGTTTGATGTTTCCCCGACCCTCATGGAGTCCCAACGGACTCCGTTTATCGTGCCTAAAGTCTAGTTTGATGTTTCGGGTACCATTTGTAGGATAAACGAGTCTTATATATATATATATATATATATATATATATATATATATATATATATATATATTTATATATATACATATATATATATATATATATATATGTATATATATACTTATACGGTATTTCAACGCGTTAGAGTGGGTTACCAGCATTATTCACTGAACAGATATATTTGGCTTTCAGGCACAGACGATTAGCTCCGGAGCGCGCTAGAGGACCCAAGGCTTAGATAGATAGTTCTTATTCGGCCTGCGTGCCATAATGATGTAATGATGTTGTTTGAGGATGATTAGATAGTTTAGCCTGTGCATCTGAGTTGTCCAGCTCAGATGTGGCATAACACCCAGTATTCTTATGTTTAGTACTGCTCTGCTCGGGATTTAATGAGTATTTGCCTTTATTATATAAGTTTTAAAAGTCTTGAAAATCTTGGGTGTTACAAGTCAATTACTAGTCCCTGACTATTGAATTTTCAAGAATTTAAAGAATAAATAACCAATTGGATTAGGATTAATTACTTAATTAATCCCTAAATACAATTTGGATTTGCGGGGTGTCACACACCAGGTTTTAACCCGACCGGTTGCGATCGGTCGGCTATACATGCAGTTGGATTGGTTAAGAACAAACGACTGTTATATATATAAATAGGGCTGCGGGCCATAATCTGGTTGCGATCAGACATATATGATAATAGGGCTGTGGTCCACCGTTTGGTTGTGATCAAACGTTTATGATACAAAGGAGCTACGGTTCATTGATTGGTTGCGATCAATCTCCTTGTGCTGCGGAGCCGTGTCAGAGCTATATGCGCTGACCCTCATGTATGGGCATGTGATTGGTCCTGCGACACCACCATATGTGTGCACACCATTACGTGTCTTGTTGTTGATTGTGCGATGATGACTGAATAATGGTATGATTGGTACTGTGTAGTCGTATGACCTTAGGGTGCGTGCTAGAATCTTTATGGTTGTGTCTAATTGTGTTGAAAGTATCTGCTATTGCTTGATTGAGTCTGCTCTCGGATTTGAATTAGAGTTTCTTAAGTATATATGTATTCCAGTTTCAAAATGAGTTTCATATATCTACCTATACTGTACTTAACGCGTTGGATTGGGTTACCAGCATTATTCGCTGACGGTTGTTATATCGAATGTTTTTCAGGTAATGAGCCTTAGCTTTGGAGCGCGCTAGTTAGAGCCTGGACTTAGTTAGATTAGTTCAATTATCGGCCTGCGTGCCTTGAAGTTTTATCGAATATTGATTTGAGGATTTCTTATGTTTGGATAGTTTAGCCTGTGCATCTGAGTTCTCCAGCTCAGATGTGTCATAGCACCCCGACTATTATGTTTAGTTTATGCTCTGTTTGGGAACTTATAATAGATTTGCCTTCGTTTCATAGGCTTTAAAAGTTTTAAAAATTAGGGGTTTTATAGTATAGGTTGGAATTGATATAAGGACGGAGGGGAGCTACAAGGTTGGAACTTGGTATAAGGTTGGAGGATGAATTGTGTGCTCTGATGACTACTTGCTAATTGATTGTATTGAATGCATTCGTTGCCTCTAATTGCTATTTTATATGCTTATCTGTCTGGTATGCCTTGTATTGCGTTCATAGGATGCATGTTAGTATTTATGATTATTTGATACTATTGAGTCGTTAACGTGTCTTGGGTCTTGATCTTGGATTTAAATTAGAGTCTCATAAGTATATATGTATTCCAGTTTCAAAATGAGTTTCTTATATCTACCTATATTGTACTTAACACGTTGGAGTGGGTTACCAGCATTATTCATTGATGGTTGTTACACCGAATGTTTTTTAGGGACAGTGAGTAGCTTCGGAGCGCGCTAGTGGATTCGTGGACTTAGTTTAGATAGTTCTAGCCTGGATGAGATGGCCTGCGTGCCTTGATTTGTATTTGGGTATTAGTTATAATTTATGCTTTGATAGTTAGTTTAGCTTGTGCATCTGAGTGCTCCAGCTCAGATGTGGCATAGCACCCTGACTACTATGTCTAGTTTATACTCTATTTCGGAATTAATAAGAGATTAGCCTTTATTTTATAGGTTTTAAATATCTTGAAATTTAGGGGTGTTACAGTAGCTTTGTGTGAGGCACTCGTTGTGTAAGAGTGCACTCGTGGTGTAAGAGTATAACTTTATACAAGACACTCGGGAAATGCTGAATTGAAGAACTGATATTTGTACTCACTATTGTATCTGGGTGATCAAAAAGTGCAGTAGGATGATTATACAACCTCCTAAACACTATAAACTAATAAACTAACTTTAATAATAACTAATATGATTGGTTAAAAATTTGTTTTTAATAGTTCTATTAGCTTATAGGGGTGTGACACATGCATTTATAAACTTTCCCTTATTGTGTAGTAAGGGAAGATTTATTATTCTATATATATGTCACATCTTTTAATTTATTGGTTAATAATATACATTTTACTGTATCTAATATATATAAACCTCTACCAAATATATATAATATATATATATATATATATATATATAAACAGTATGGATACATTGGCAATAACAATAAGGCGTCTCTTTGTACTAGTCTCTACAAATTCTAACCTTCCTCCCAAAATAACACCAAAATTACTATACATTTGATAGTCATATTCATTAATAGGACCTTAAAACATGGGAACTAAAGGAGTGTACACATACAAGTTTGTTTTGTTTTTGTTTTTGTTTTGTTTTTTTTTTTAACACTCGTTATTTGTCTTTAACATTTTGAATATAATACACTATGGAAGGACCAAATTTAATAAATTCTATATAGTCCCTAACCAAATATATATAGATTAGAAAAGTTGATAGTCAATAATTTGTTCAATTATACTGAATTTGTTTACTTAATATATAACATTCTAGGTTATTTTATTTCTTTTGGTCAGACCACACGATGTCCTGAACACGCCCTAACTGTAGGAGTCACGTTTAAACTCTACCATACTCAACCAATCTCCATTTTTTGTTACATTATTATTGTTCGTTTACTTCATGTATTAACCTAATTAATACCATTAAATACTATAATCAACCAATTAAAATCATAATAATTTTTTTCCCAATTATAAATACTTCATTCATTAATATAAATAAATAAAAAAACAACAACAACACCACAAACGTAACATGTAATAGCATACTTCAATTCAAACAAGTTGTAAGAAATTAAACATCACAAGATCGAATGAAAGGCAAATTGCAATGATAAATCATTACAATGATCGAGTTTAAAAAGATGATGAGAAGTTGTAAGGCGGCCAAACTAGATTGAAATCAACATCAGAGAAGATCATGTCATGATGGGTACCCTCACCGCTGCCGTCGCAAGCTGGCGGAGCTCCATGGCCGGAATGAACCAAGATGCAGAATCCGGCGCAGGTGGTGGCGGAGGGACACCAGCCGCACCACCGTGATTGCGCAGCTGCAGCAGTAACACCCCGGGATTTTTAAAACTTTTAAAGACAATATAATAAAGGTAAATGATTATAAATCTCAAAATACGTTTATAAGGACACGGGGTGTTATGCCACACCTGAGCTAGAGAACTCAGGTGCACAGGCTAAGTTCTAACAATCTCAATCAGTATCAATACAAATCATGGCACGCAGGCCGAAAGGGAAGGACTATCTAATCTACGCCCCAACCTCTAGCGCGCTCCAGTGATCTACTCGTCCGTGCCTAAAGCCAAATATATCTGTTCAGCGAGAGATGCTGGTAACCCACTCCAACGCGTTGAAATATAATACATATAGAGATATATATAGATATACGAAAACCATTTTGAACATGAAGATATATCCTACGAACTCTAGCTTTTAAAACAGGGATAGACTCGACACATAGAGCTAAGCACAAACGGCAGTTATAGCAAGCATATATAGTTCGCAACAGGCAAGGTAGATAAGGCTGAGCATAATCAATAATCATAACCCAACATAAACAATCCCCAACGTAAATCCCGTAGTCACATCCCCAAGATACTCATAATCACAACTCATCCATATCTCATCACATAAGCACACTTTGTTGGCGCCACAGGACCAATCGCATGCCCATACATGAGGGTCAGCGCATATAGCTCTGACACGGCCCCGCAGCACCCTGCCCCGTCTCACAATACGGAGGGGTCGATCGCAACCGACCGATGAACCGCAGCTCATCATAGTTTGATCGCAACTAAACAGTGGACCGCAGCCCAAGAGTATGTCATCTGACCGCAGCCAGGAAAATGAACCGCAGCTCATGTAGAACGGTGGACCGCAGCCCTATATGATATTTATATACCTGACCGATCGCTACCGGCCTGGTTAACAGTCGGTATGGTTCTCAACCCATCCGACTGCCCGTATAACCCGATTGATCGCAACCAAATCGGGGTAACATGCACATATAACACATAGCAAGCACATGCAACCCACATTAACACATTGGGAAGGGGGGGGGGGGGGAAACGTATAACAAAACCTATGCGTGATCCTTCACATACTAAGAATAATCCTAAGGGGTTCATATATCTTTCACCTAGGTCAACGGGATACCAATTCAACTAGCATGCAATATATAAGACTTATACGACCTACGAATGGTACCCGAAATATCAAACTAGACATAGGCACGATAGACGGAGTCCGTTGGGACACCACGGGGGTCGGGGGAACATCAAACGGGGAAGCCAAAATCCCGAATTGGGGTGCAAACCAGCGGGTAGCCGGTGGGTGAGGGTTCACCCGCCGGCTGCTCGCCGGCGGCAACTATTCCGGGCAGCGGGTGCCCGGCGGGCAGCTGCTTGCCCGCTGCCGGCGATGCCACTTTTAGCCGCGGGTAAGTGGCGGGTCCCCCCCACCTGCCCCCCACTAACTCTTCTTCACAAATAAACGCCCCGGGAACCACCGTGGAACCCGAAACCATGCTTAGACACTTTCAAACGCAATTGATAACACACGCAGACAATTAACGGATCAAAATCAAGAAACATACGGCACATAACCTATCATGCTTTTCTAAACATAATCAACACCCAAACATACAATTTCCCACCCAATCTACCAAGAATAATACCATACGAATTCCACGATATAACCTAGGGTTCTAATTATTTTTAAATCAATAAGAACACAATTCATCTTCTAATATCAAGATTCGGTAGGAATATTATATAAACATCAAGAACATCATATAATCATCAAGAACACCAAGAACACCATATAATCATCAAGAACCTCTTATCATCAAGATTACCCATGGAATCATAACACCAATTATCAAGATCATTATAACGAATCATCAACACACAAGAATATGGGGGAAATCCTAAGAGGGGAATCATAGCTATGAAAATAGGTTTTGTTGAGACATGAGTTACCTCTTAGCCTTAATTAATCCTTGGCTATGAAGGGTCTTTCTTTAAGCTTTCTTCTTTCTTGATTTCTCCTAGGGGAATTCTTGGAATTCTTGGTGTGGTGAGAGATTATTGTGGTGGGGGTTCTAGGTGCCTTCTAGGTTCCCTATTTATATATCTAGGGGTCTTATTTAGGGTCTATTCCTTCTAGGACTAGGGGTTGGGTTTGGAGATGAGGGCCCACGGACTATGGTGGGTCTTTTTCCCAATTAATTATTGTAATTTAATTCTTTCTCTTGGGCAATTGATTAAATGATTAATCTGTCTTAGGGGTCATAACACGGGGTGTTACAGGAGCAGATCTTGCTTCCTTTTCTCTAGCTCCTGCATCTTCTCACCAGCCAACGCATACAAACCCAAAAGCTGCCTTGCATCCACTATCTCCTCCAATCTGCTTTCTCCCTGGATTACCTTTTTCATCACCACATTCATCTCCTTCCTCTCCACTTCATCCCTCTGTAAGATTTTCCCAAATAATATATATTATATATTATATATTAGGACCTTAATTAAGTGGTGCAAGTTGACTAGGCTTATTAAGGGGTCTGGTTGGATTGAATAACTAGAAGTTGTTAGTCCACCAAGCTCGGTGTGCCTAGTATAATCTTGGATTGATGGGATACATGATGTTTTGATGATATAGCACATTTAGTTATGGTACTCATACTGCTCAGAAGACACCAATACACCATTTAGGGTTCTGAGTCAGGTATGAGGAAAACTATGGTTAACGGTTTACCGTTCAAGAGGCAACACAACAACAACATCAACTGTGGCTGGATATCAACATGACTGTTGCTTCCGCTTATACGAGGTCAGGTCTCTCATATACTATTATTCAGTATAGTTAGACTATTTAGATCTAATATTTAGTATCAGATCCTCCCTTTATGATCTCTACCTAGTTGATTGTATTGCTTAAAATCAACATTAGGATTTTCATATACATCAGATTTTGGTATATGGTTTTGTATATTAATTCTTCAAAATTCACATACAAGATATCTCTATTTGGTTATGATTTATTGAATGACTTGTGTATGTTTTATTGGAGAATTAATTGTGTTGGGACTGTTGGAATTTAATTTTGACATTAAGATTACAGTTTCTCCCAAGTTTGTTTACCTACTGCTATAGTTTATCTGTTTGCAGTTAATTTTTTACTCTGACTGTAGCTGATGCCGACGACCACCGAGATGGCTGGAGTGACGGCGGAAGAAAAACTAAATAAATAAATCTCTGCCCTGTTCTCCCTTTGGACGAGCTGTCACTATGGCACCGGTTTTTCTAGTGACGACGAAGGGCCGATGGCGACAAGCGAACGACGCAATGATCATCGGACGCTGTAAGGAAGGTCGTCGGCTGGCGGAGGCTTCGCGAGCATAGGCGAACAACGGCTGTCTCTGGCGTTGCGAAGAGGAGATGCGGCAGAGCGAAGTTGGGTTCCCCGGCGAAGTTGATGCTCAATTCCCTCCTTCAGGCGACGCTGACGACATCAAGCTACTGCTCCTCCTAGTTTCAGTCGCAACTGCCATTCGCTATGGCAACTAGGGCTGCTGTCTTTTGAAGAAGGAAGGAGATGATGATGGAAATTAAACTTGGGCCGGGTCAGGCCCACTTTGGGCAGACCTGGTCCTTAAAAAAAAACCTGGGCCTACTTAAGTTATTTGCTTTAGTTCTCTATCATCATATTTGGACCTCTTCTAGCCAATTGATCAAATTAATTCCTCTTTCAGTTATTATTAAATTATAACTCAATTTAGGAAAAATATTAAGTTTAATTTGCTATTTGAATTTTACTTTAATATTGAGGTCCACATTAAATTGCCAAGTATTGCAATTTATTTAGAATGGGTTAATAATATATTAATGTGTGTAATTCAAGCATGCTATGTATATATATTAAATAATTATTATTATAATTATACATTCATGAAAGCATGCATTAAGATTGGATTTAGCGTATTATTAACTCATAACTTCATTATCAAAAAATCATTCAATTTTGGATCTTTAGGCCAATTTTAGTCATTACGGCCTATTAAAGGTAGCTTGTTTTGATTTCCCTTTAATTTTGAACACATTTTCGTTTTATGTGTCTATGGGACTTTAGAACTTACTTTGAACAAGCTATTTGGGACCTATATTGGGTCATTAATGTATGATCCCACCACTTTGATTGATATTTTAATAATAATTATAGCTCCTTTTGGATTTATAACATATTTATTGAGTTTAATTATTACTAACTACCATATTTTGTTAATGGTATTTGTTAGTTTTACAGCTCTCGGGTGCAGGTCGGCGGTCCAACACTATCGTAAAATACTATAAACAAGAGTTTATGTGGACAGACAATAAAGCAATGGAGAGAATAAAGTGATATTATTTCTCTAGGGCTTCGGCCGCTTAAGTGCTAAAAGAAGCCAAAGTGATCGACCCTCTTACATGATGATCCCGGGGGATATTTATACAAGAATACAAACCCGTACAAGGAAAGTAGGGATGGCGTTGAGCCAAGATCTATAAGGAAAGTAGGGCTGACGTAGGGCCGAATTAGCTAAGGAAACTGGCCTCTATGACGCCATAACTGCCTAAACTCATAGAGGAAGCTACCTGTATTAAATGAGGAAAGTAAATTTCTGCGGATTCTGTTTATAACCGCCTCTAAGGGAGCTAGGGGTGTGCAAACTTCAGAGAATTTTTGGTTAACCGACTGAACCGACAAAGTCGGTTAGCCGTTTATTAACCGAACTTTTTCAGTTCGGTTAATGGTTAAAGAAATTTCAAAACTTCAGTTAACGGTTAATTCAGTTCGAAAGTATCGATTAGTTGAATTAACTGAATGGTTAACCCAAGTTTTTAATATATATTTATATGTGTATATATATATATATATATATATATATATATATATATATATATATATATATATATATATATATATAAATTGTAATGGATGTTTAAACTTTGAATTTTGGATTGAAGATTTGAAGTTATGGATGTTTGGAGTTTATAATTCATGTTTTTGTATATTTTGTTATGAATTTATTATGATATGTATTTTATTTTAATTGGATTTATTATTTTAGGTGTTATTTTTAGAATTTAAAATTTTAGCTTTAAAAATTTCGGTTAATTGACCGATTAACCGACAAAAATTTTGGTTCAGTTAATTCGGTAGAGCAAACTTCGGGTTCGGTGAACGGTTAAAGAAAAAATTTTTCGGTTAATTCAGTTCAGTTAACCGATTAAACACCCCTAGAGGAAACACCCAGCCAGGGAATATCCCAGTTGCCAAGGAGATGGTTTGAGGGTCCGTCGTACTCGGGCAATGACACCCCGACCGCGGAGCCTGGTCGCCCGATTGATCTCTTGAGTGGTACCCAGTCAGGGACATGCCACCTGCAAAGCCTGGTCGCCCATCCGAATTCTGCATGCATGGCATTCAGTCAGGGACACACCGGCTATAACACCACCGATTTTACCAACATTTTAAAAGCTTAAATTCAAAGGTAAACAGCTAATCATCAAAACAATCACAAAGCGGAAGCTATTAAAAATCGGGAAGGTCTTATGCCACACCCATAAACCATGGGTGCACAGGCTAAATCTATCGAAATCATTAAACATAACATAAGTCTAGGCACACAGGCCAACAAAAGGAAAACATCTAAGCACGGGAGCTACACTATCTAGAGTCCACATCTAGCGCGCTCGTCATCTACTCAAAACCTGTAAAACATGGGGATAACACCCGGTCAACGAATAATGCTGGTAACTCATCAATACACGTTAAATAATATAGTATAGATAGATATAGTCAAAGCCATTTGGAACTGAGAAATACAGTATATAGTCATTTTAAAACCAAAGGAAGATCAACATCAAAGAGTCATCACACTTTCAGCAAAGACCGAGGATCATCAACCTCAATCAAGACAACAAATCCACAAAAAACAAAGGATAACACAACTCTTGATGCAACCTACCATACACAAGGTAGAGTTCATCATAGACATGCTCAACGGCAAGAAGTACAACAATCACATAATGACAATTCACATAATAGAACCAAGTTCCAACCTTATGGCTACCCCCAACCTTATAACTAGTTCCAACCTTTACCTCCTAGTGCCACCCTGTACTTATGAGTCCAACCTTATTCCGCCTGGGACCGTCATCCCCCACTAACCTTTACCACCAATCAGAACCGTATTACCACCGATCTCATAGTACACGAGGGTACTATAAAGTCACAATATTGCCACCGATCTCGTGAGCAAACCTCAATGATATTACCACCAATCTCAATCGTAATCACACACAGTCATCATCATCATCAAGAAGATTGAAGCTCATCAATAGCCCAATTGAGTATCAACAAAGTGTACAACGATTTGTACAAGTTCACATCATAAGAATCAATTAAGAGACTTCAATGAAGACATGAAGCAATACTCAACAACGAAGAACTACAATCCATCATCAAAATGATTGACAACGCGAGTTGCCAACCCCAACAAGAAGGAACAAAACACACACATACTAGCAAAACGACATCAAACTAGCATGCTCATCAAACGGATAAACCAAAAGGGTTC
The DNA here is from genome assembly GCF_001879475.1 of Ipomoea nil. NCBI lineage: Eukaryota > Viridiplantae > Streptophyta > Magnoliopsida > Solanales > Convolvulaceae > Ipomoea > Ipomoea nil. The sequence continues at coordinate 101,585 of NW_017619533.1, forward strand.
CAACGAACCTTCAAGACTCATATTAGCCCAACGAATCACAAAGTTGGACCCTTAGCACGATTCAAGACACCAAATCCTAACATGGATTTTTACACATTGTTCTAGACATACGAAACATCAAGAAGACTCACAAATAACTCAATAATCCAACAACGGGAGGTCAAAACATCAATACCAAGAAGAAATGAATCACGGATTCACGGGGAACAAATTCCTGCATCAACATCAATTGTTCCCCGCGGGTGGGGCCACGGGTAGGTCCCCACCCGTGGGCCTGCCCGCGGGGTACATACCCTTTTCCACCACGTTCCCCGCGGGTGGGGTGGCGGGTAGGCCACTGCCCGCCGTTCCGCCTGCGGGGTACCACCTGTACAACAATTTTTCCCTTCGGGGAAATTCATCAACAAAGCCTAGTTCAAGTCCAAAACACCTAAAATCTCACACACAACAAATATATGACTTGAACCCAATAATAAGCCAAGCAATGACATTTAAGAAACCTAAATACAAGCTCTAAACATGCATCATCACAAGATCATGCATCAAATCTCACAAATCACACCAAGAACATCAAATAGAAGTCAAAAATCATTCATAGCAATAGAAAATAGGTTTTGTATAGCATGTGTTACCTCTTGTAGACCAAGAACACCTTCTTCAACCTCAAAGCAAGACCAAAGCTCCTCTAGATCAACCTAGCACTTCACCCACCACTAGATCTTCTACAAACTCCCAAAACCCACAAGGTAGAAGAAAGATTTTGATAAAAGATGGAAGAATCTTGTAAGGAAAAGGTAGGGAAGGATAGATCTTACCATTGCTAGCCTTATAGTGTTGGAAAGTTGGAATCTTGGCTTGGGATTTCTTGAAGAACTTGTGAAGATCAACTATAGGATTTCCTAGAGAGAAGGAGGAGTAGGGGGCAAGAAAGAGATGTAGAGAGAAGGGAAATCCTGAAAAATGATTTGGATTCCTTGGTTAGGGTAGGGTTTTAATGCTAGCATTGTGTGAAATGACCAAAAGGGTCCCTTCCTTCCAAAACTTGTTAAGAGAAAGACAAAGTCTAAAGTACAAGGGCTAAAGCACAAGGTACAACTCATTGACCAAATTAAAAGAGTAAGGGGTTTGGTCAAACTAGGTCCCTCAACTAATTTCAAAGGGAAATTAGGATAAGAATTGTAAAGCCACAAGGAATTAATTCGGGTTTTAGGGAATGAATTTCTGGGGTGTCACACCGGCTACCAATGCTGGTCACTTTACTCGAACCGACTGACCTCCACCTAGGCGGGCAGCCGCTCTCCTTGGTGGTCGGTCGTTGGGAGTTGGCTGGCTATGATCTTCGAGTGTTCTTCCTGAAATTGCGGGTGTTGCCTATTTGCTAAGTGTCGCACCGCGCCCTCGCCTGACCGCCTGGCCTCGTCATCCCGGCTGGGTGTCCGATTTGCGGGTATCTATCACTAGTCCCTCACTTTTTTAGGTTTAGCCGAGCGATGACCTGAAAAAGTAGAACAAAAGGTCAAGGAAACAACCAGACATCTCGGCCGCCTTGCTTCTTGATAGTGATTGAAACACCCCACTTTTCTTAAACTTAATTAACAGACTTAACCTTGAAAGATAAACTAAGGCAGCGGAATAAACTTACTAAACAACTTAATAGAGGTGTCACCACCACAATCACCCTTCACGGTGATTGCACATGCTAAGGTTAAACAAACTAAATCTGAAAATTGTGAAAATTGGGGGTGTTACAACCAGGTACTGCAACAAGCCAAGAAGACGCCGGTACTGAGTTACATCCACCGTAGCAGTACCGGATTACGCAGGGAGTAACTCTTCTGATGTTGCAAGTGGCGTTGAAACAACTTTTGCACCATCCATCTCAAAACGAACTGGTATTGTAACACACCGAAATTTTGAAACTTTTAAAACTTATATAACAAAGGTCAATTCTCATTAAATCCCAAAACAGAGTAATACTAAATATACGAGTGTGGGGTGCTATGCCACATCTGAGCTGGAGAACTCAGATGCACAGGCTAAACTAGCTAAATATCCTCAATACATCATCATGGCACGCAGGTCGAAAGAAAAACTATCTATCTACTCCAAGTTCTTCTAGCGCGCTCTGAGAGCTAATCATCTGTGCCTGAAAGCCAAATATATCTGTTCAGTGAATGATTCCGGTAACCCACTCCAACGCGTTGAAATACATTATAGATAGATATATATAGATATATGAAAATCATTTTGAAGCAGGAAGATATATACTTAAGAGACTCTAGTTTTAAAACTAGGAATGGACTCAGCAAGTAGGGGTAAGCACAATAATCAATGATAACAGTTAAGTAGAATCATCTTAAAGAATACGCAACTAAGGCCACAGTCTATTTCCAAATCAATTATATCATCATCCAATCATCATTTGTGACACTCAATCACACTGAGCTGGCGCCACGGGACCAATCGCATGCCCCGAACATGAGGGTTAGCGCATATAGCACTAACACGGCCCCGCAGCACCCTACCTCATACCGCAGCATGAAGGGAGTTGATTGCAACCAACCCTTTAAAGACCGCTGACGCGCCCAGTCGGTGGACTGTGATCCCCTTTACAAGGGGGGATATACGACCCTATACACCGTTGACGGGCACAGTCGGTGGAGCGTAGTGGATCAAGCCCTACACACCGCTGAGAGACTCAGTCGGTGGGCGAAGATCCTCGGAGACTACGACCCTACACACCGCTAGCGCATCGCTCGGTGGATCGCAGCCAGCCGTAGCCCTACACACTGCCTGATTACTCATGTCGGTGGACTACAGCCTTCCTCGGGTTTATTGGCCCTACACACCGCCTGGCGCGTCTAGTTCGGTGGGTCATTGTACCCGAGGCCCATGTGGACCGCAACCCAAGAAGTGAATCACTGACCGCAGCCAGGAGGATGAACCGCAGCTCATAAGTAACCAAATAGTGGACCGCAGCCCTATATAATATTTATATACCTGGCCGATCGCAACCGGCCTGGTTAACAGTTGGGATGGTTCTCAACCCATCCAACTGCCCGTATAGCCAATTTGATCGCAACCGAATTGGGGAATCATGAATCACATAACACACAATAGCACATAATAGTACATTGGGAAGGGGGAGACACATAAATAAGCTTACGTGTGATCATTCACATACTAAGAATAGTCCTAAGAGGTTCATAACCCAAGTTGTTGGTGCCACTAAGACAAACGAGCCAACTGCGTAACATGAACTATTGGGTGAGAGGCAACTGGTCCAAAATAGACACCACTAATGTTCGCCCCCTGTAGCAGCGGAATCCCCGTTCGAAGTTCCTTGACCAGAAAATGAGAGTCAAAGAATTAAACAGACACACGTTTAGTCTTGCATAACTGGGAAATAGAAACTAAATTAGTGTGTAACTGTGGGACACGCAATACATTATCTAGAGTGAGAACATTAGCAGGAGTGGGAATGACAGACTGGCCAATGTGGGATATTTGTAAGGAATTACCGTCACCCAGGCGTATTTCATCCGATCCACTGTACTCGGCGAAAGTCTACAGAGGAGCGAGGTTTGGTGTCACATGGTGCGACGCCCCATTATCAAACATCCAGGGAGGAGAAGCCCCAGTCATCGAATTGGTTATAGGAGGTACAAAGGATTGCATAGAAGGAACATTATACTCCTTTAAAAACCGGGCTAGCTTGCGACACACCCTTGTTTCATGACCCATAAGATAACAAAACTTACAGACGATACCGGAGCGATTGTGTTTCCCTTGTTGCCGATTGGAGCTATAGTGATTGTTATTGTTGCGGGCCCTCTGGTTGGTGTTGGCCTGGTGGTTACGCCACGGGGGTGACGAGGTGCGTTGAGTAACATTAGCAGTTGTAAAAAAGGACTGACGCAAAGCATCTGTGTCTGTCAATTGACGTTCATGGTCAGTCAGCACATCTGCCAACTCGCCAAAAGAAAGAGGCTTCTCACGAACACGGATGGCTGATGTGATGGAATTGTAATCCTCGCCTAGCTGAGTCAATACTTAGACGGTCAGATCTTCGTCAGATACGGGACACTGAGCCAACGCTAAATCATTAGCTATGGCTCGCATGTCATTGAGATAAGTGGTGATGGACCAAGACCCTCGCGGATTCCTCATGAGTTTGGCCTTGAGGGATATGATACGTCCTCGTGAGGCACTGGCGTAACTAGCAACAAGACGTTGCCACGCATCATGGGCTGTCGTAGCTGAGGAACATTGTTCCTGGGAATGGCCCATTCCTTCTCTGGGCGGAATAGCTAGTACTGGCCCCCCAAGTATTAGGGGAGCGTTATAATGTGGAACCGTGCCGACCTTGCAATGTGGGCACGGTTCCAAATGAAGTTGTTTTCATGTGGTTGAGTAACGGTGTCGTTAATGGCACCGTTATTCTCCATAATTTCTATACTGTAGATTTATAATTTCTATACTATAGATTCATAATTTCTATATTGTAGATTCATAATTAAAATCTATACTATTGATTCATAATTTCTAAACTGTAGATTCATAATTTAAATACAGTAGATTCATAATTTGTATACAGTAGGTTCGTAATTTCTATATTGCAGATTCATAATATCTGTACTGTAGATTCATAATTTTTGTACTGTAGATTCATAATTTCTAAACTGTATAGTTATCAAATTATGAACACATAATACTGTGATTTATGAATACAAAGTTCAATAATTGAGAATATGAACATCGAAAATTATGAACATATAGCTCTACAATTATGAACATATATTTATAAAATTATGAACATAAACTATCATATGTTCACAAACCTAATACTGTAGATTCATAATTTCTATACTGTAGATTCATAATTTAAATACAGTAGATTTATAATTTCTAAATTGTGCGATTGCGAAGAGAGAAACACCATTAACGACAAGTGAAAAATAATTTTTTTTTATAATTAGAATGGCGTCATTTTCAATGAAAACGACGCCGTTGTGGAAGTGCAAGGTGAGCACGGTTCCATAGCATAATTTACAGGTATTAGCATATTATTGAACGCTCAGGAATATGGTTTATATTATATTTTCTTCTTTTAACCTATTTTTAACCTAAATTTTTAGGTTAATCTTTCTCCCGCTCACTTGCATCTTATCTCGCCATTGCTCAAAGAGTCAATGCAGGTTACACCACTAATAAATTATATATGTATTCTCTGTACTGGTAAAGTTGTACATCATATTAAAAATGTTGTACTTTTTTTTTCAGACAAAAAATGTCGTTACACCGTTAAATATATGTTAATTAATTATTAAATAGTAAATCAAATTAGAAAAATAGTAAATGAATTTAGAAGAGAACAGATGATAATAGGGAAAATCTTAATTATTTCGACAAATTTAGAAAATGACAAAATTACTTAAACGGAAGCACTGGAATCTATTTATAAATACATAAAGCAATCTAAGACGGGTGATTAGAGGTGTTCTCAATTCAAGCAACCATGCATGCAGGTGAAGGAATAAAAGTTGGCCGTCATTTTAAGTTAGTGGGGCTACCGTGCTAGTTTACAACTCTATTGAGATTGAAAATACTTGAAAAATCCACCCTTTATATGAGAAGGTATGATATGATGATGATATGATTTGACATGGATATGCTATGATATGATTATGCGGCATAATAATATCTAAAGAAATAGTAACAATTTTATTATCTAAATATATAATAAAAAAAAAATTTATCCGTGCATTACACGCGCACTGCATGGATAATTGGGTAATTATTTGCTCGAATTCAAGCAAGGATAACATCAAAAAACATAAGTGATACAACCCATTTCGTCAATTGCACTGTATAATATACGTTGTTATGATTTATATTTGTATATTGATCAAAATATTCTTAAAGATTATAACAAATTTATTCTGTGCAACGCCCGGGTAAAAATAATAATAATAATAATAATAATAATAATAATAATAATAATAATAATAATAATAATAATAATGTGGTAAAATGTTACCGTGGACAAAGAAAAAGCCAAAAAACATATTATGGAATAAATTGCAATTGCAATTATAATAATAATAATAATAATAATAATAATAATAATAATAATAATAATAATAATAATAATAATAATAATAATAATAATAATAATAATAATAATAATAATAATAATAATAATAATAATAATAATAATAATAGTATTATGGAATAAATTACAAGTATAACAATAACAAGGAGATGGGGAATGTATACACTTACAAAAGCCATGGTGCTTAATGATGAGGATATTTCCTTACTAATAGGTCTGCTGTGTGATTTCTGGTGTTCCAGGTAATATCCATGCTGTGTGATTTAATATTTTGGGGCTGCCTTCAAATCTCCATGATTGTAAAAAAAAGTATGAACAAGGCAACCAACAAATATGTAATTCTCATAATCTGCATTTCAATCCAAAACCCATCCATGAATTTAAAGTGTAAAAAAATACAAATTAAAATATTAAAATATTTGAATAGTATATGTAACACCACGAAATTTTTAAACTTTTAAAACTTATATAATAAATGTGAATTCACATTAAATCCCAAAATCAAACATAAGAGTGCGGGGTGCTATGCCACATCTGAGCTGGAGAACTTAGATGCACAGGCTAACTAACTGAAATCCTCAATACAAATGTCACTACATAATCATGGCACGCAGGCCGAAAGGAAACTAACTAATCTATGCTTCGGATCTCTAGCGCGCTCCAGGTCTACTCATCGGTACCTGAAAGCCAAATATATCTGTTCAGCGAATGATGCTGGTAACCCACTCCAACGCGTTGAAATACAATATGGATAGATATATATAGATATATGAAAACCATTTTGAAGCAAGAAGATATATACTTAAGAGATTCTAGCTTTAAACCTAGGAATAGACTCAGCAATTAGGGGCAAGCATAATAATCAATGATAACAGTTAAGTGGAGACAACCATCATAAAGAATATGCATCTAAGGTCACAGATCACTTTCAAATCAATCATATCATCATCCAATCATCATTCGTATCACACAATCATACTTTGGTGGCGCCACGAGACCAATCACATGCCCCTAACATGAGGGTTAGTGCATATAGCACTAACACGCCCCGCAGCACCCTACATCATACCGTAGCATGAAGGGAGTTGATCGCAACCAACCCTATAGGCTGCTGACGAACAAAGCGGCGGATCACAGTCCTACACACCGCTGACGCGCTTAGTCGGTGGACTGTGATCCACTTTACAAGGGGGGACTTACGATCCTACACACCGTTGACGGGCACAGTCGGTGGATCATAGGGGATCAAGCCCTGCACACCGCTGGGGGACTCAGTCGGTGGGCGATGATCCTCGGAGACTACGACCCTACACACCGCAGGCCCATCACTCGGTGGATCGCTGTGACACCCCAAAAATCCAAATTCAATTCATGGATTAATTGAGTAATTAATCCTATTTCAATTGAGGAATTAATTTCTAAAATCCTGAAATTTAATAGTTGGGGACTAGTATTTGACTAGTCAACTCCAAAGTCAAGTTGTACCTTGAGCTTTGAAGGGAGTTCCCTTGTTTCTTACACTTTCGAAAGTTAGTAAAGGTATTCTTGACCTTTCATCAAGTGTTAGTATTGTAACCTAACCTAGAAGACATCTTCATTTCACCCCTTACACTTTCTAAAATATTAGCTCTACCTTCTCTCTAGAAAGGTGAGTAGCTTTTCCTTCAAACTAAGTTGAGACCTTGCCAAGACTTCAAGATTTGCTTCCAAGATTCAACCTTTCACCTATTTGGGCATCTAGGAGGGTAAGATCTAAGTCCATCTTGTGTTTTTGGTTCCATCTTAGATGTCTTTTTCTTAAAAGTAGGATCTTTATGATCTTTTGGTTTGTTCTTGAAGTGGGTTTGGAAAGTGAGCCTTGTGGAGAGCTTGTTGAGGTGTAAAGTGAAGTCTTTTAGTCTACAAGAGGTAACCCATGCTCTACAAAACCTATTTTACTTACCTATATGTGATTTCTTGGATTCTACTTGTGATTTTGCTATGAAATGTGAGTGTTTATGCATTGTCTTGTGAAAATGCATATCTAGAGCTTGTGTTTAGGGTTCATTTGTGCCATTGCTTGGCATTTCCTTTGATTCAAGTCATTTTGTTGCATTGGGTGAGATTTGGCATGTTTTGGACTTGAATTTGAGCTTGGAGTTGAAAATCCCCGAAGGGATTATTTTTGGACACAGGGATGTACCCGCGGGCGCAACGACGGGCAGAGCCCTACCCGCCGCCCACCCGCAGGTACATGGCCTCGTGGGTAGTGTACCCGCGAGCGGAACCACGGGTAGGGGCCTACCCGTGGGTCCACCAGCGAGGAACACAGTGGTGTTGAGATGAGATTTGTTCCCCGTGATTCTTTTGACTCGGTATTTGGTCTTTTGCCTTCCCAATGTTCTTTTGTGGAACTATTTGAGTGTCTTCTTGATGTTTCGTATGTCTAGAACTATATGGTAGGTATCCATGTAGGACTTTGGTGTCTTGAATCGTCCTAAGTGCTCAACATTGTGTTTCGTTGAACCGTGATGTGTCATGTGTGTTCCTCGGAACTATCTATGGTTTCCCCGTTGATAAGCATGCTAGTTTGGGGTCTAAATGCTAGCATGTGTGTTGTTTGTACCTTCTGATTGGTTGATGATAACTTGTGTTATTCATCGTTGTTGTTGTTGGACTGTGATCCATTCCTTGATTGAGTTTGTTTCATACCTTCGTTGTAATCCGTTAATTGATTCCTGTTGAGGTGTGGTGTGTGTGGCTTTACCTGGATTGCACCATTAGTGGTATGGGACACTAGTCACCAAGGTATTGAAGCGGTCCTCGTGGTGGCCGTGACGTGATTATGGAGTTGTGGCTTTAGTGATGGGTCCACGTATTTCTTGGGAAGGCATGTGTTGCCGTATGTGTGTACGGTACCTCGTGTACTATGAAATTGGTGGTCTCGTTGGTGGTCGTTGGTGGGGGACGACGGTCCCGGAGGAAAAAGGTTGGACTAAGAAGTACAGGGGTCCTGGAGGTAATGGTTGGAAAGAAGAAACAAGGTTGGGGGTAGCCATAAGGTTGGAACAGGGCATAAGGCAAGCATACCAACTCGTGATGGGTGATGTCGCGAGGGCTAGTGTAGCCGGTGTTGTGTGTTCTTCTCTTGTGACATGTGTAGCCACTGAGGCATGTGTTGCCGGGTGTGTGAGTCTTATCCTTTGGCGTTGTGCTTGTCGGGTTTTGATCTATTGAGTGATGATGGATCATGCCTTGACTCTTTTGTGAGTCGTGTTGTCCTGTTGGCTTTGACTCTTGGTTTTACACTTATATATATGTATTCCGTTTCGAAAATGGTTTTGCAATTTATACCTTACTTATGTATGTTATTTCACATGTATTGGTGGGTTACCAGCATTATTCGCTGACCGGGCGTCATCCCATGTTTATCTTTGTGATCTTTCAGGTGATGTCTAGACGAGCGCGATGTCTAGTGCCCGATAGTGTAGCTCCTTTCGTTTGTCTACGGCCTGTGAGCCGATTTAGCTTTAGACTATGAGTTTTTGGATAGTTGTATACCATGCAGATTTGGCCGTAGCATTTATCGTGTTGATAAGCGTGGCATAACACCCCTGTTTCGGATTTTTTGTTATCTAGTTACCCTTTTATCTTCCGCTGTGCTAGTGTTTTGTTATGGTATCTGCATGCATTAAGGCTTTTATTATAGCTTGTTTTGAGGGGGTGTTACAGTTGGTATCAGAGCCTAGGTTTGAACCTAGGAAGAGTTGAGTCCAGACTTTCTAAGTGGCTAAGTGTGGTTTGAGACCTCTAAGCGACCTTAAGAAGCTAAGTGTTAGGCTTAGGACTCTAGGTTGCGCGGTGAGCTGTGTGTTGCCTTCTGTTCTTTGCTTGTTTGCTATCTTTTGGTAACCTTGTTGTTGTTGTAGAAGTTGCGATGCCTCCTCTTCCCCGAGCCCGCACCCCGGAGACCTCGACCAACGAGCAGCTCGCTCAGAATCTTCACCAGCTGACTCAGACCATGCAGACGCTCAGTGAAGCTTTGTTGAACAAGAATCACGCTGTGCCGCCTCCTCCTCCTGCTGGGCACTGTGATGTAGGTCGCTTGGTGTCGGGACATCGGCCGCCAACCTTCGCCGGCGAAGAAGACCCGGTAGTTTTGGAAGAGTGGCTACGGGTGTTTGACAAGATCTTCACCGTTGTGGGTTGCCCCGAAGAGAGAAGAGTAGAACTGGCAACGTTCTACTTTTGCCAAGAAGCGGATTTGTGGTGGGTCCATGAAGGTCCGACTCTTCTTGAAGAACCCGAATTCGGTTGGATCACGCTCAAGGACAGAATGCGTGAGAGGTTCTACCCAGCACATGTGCGCGCCGCCGTGTATGAAGAGTTCCTCCACCTGCAGCAAGGATCCATGTCTATGGTTGAATACCACATGAGGTTCTTGGAGTTGGCACGTTTTGCGAGGACGCTCGTGCCTTCAGAGCTCGCTAAAGTCGAGAAATTCGTGGCCGGTCTGAACTATGAGGCGCGAAAAGCCTTGACTATGAGTAGCCCGAGCTCTCTTAAGGACGCATACGTGTGTGCCGCCGATCTGTATCGCGTGCAGCAGCTTCAGAGAGGATCGTTCGAGCAAGCTAGGAAGAGGACCGAGGGCGGAGGTTCTTCTACCTTTAAGAAGCCAAGACCCGGTTTCCAGGCCAAGATCGTATCATCTTCTTCTCAAGGACCTATCAGAGTGGAGCATCGGGATCATGCTAAGTCGATTGTTTGCTGTAGATGTGGAAAGGTGCACGCGGGCCAAGATTGTCATGGCCAGGTGTTTAGGTGTTTCCGATGCGGGGATCGTGGTCACAAAGTCGCGGAGTGTCCCCAGCTTGCCAGTCAGAGAGCGTTGCCGCCACCCCCGGGAGTCGGAGGAGATTCGGGAGGGAGTTCGGGTCGCGGGGCAGTCGGAGCTAGGCCACCTTGAAGGATCTTTGTGATGGCACGTTCACAGGCTGAGTCGGGGGGCTTGATGGAGGATGAGTTGGCTGGTAACCCCTTTCCTCTAGCCTATCCTTGTTTTTCTGTGATCATAGTGTTCGTTGTTGCCTTGAGTGTTATCTTGTGTTTCGTAGTTGTCTTTCCTTGGCAATCCTTGGCATGTTTTTCCTTGATAGCAATTCTTTTGGAGCTTAGTGTAAACTCTTCTTGCTAAGTGATTTCTTTAGTTTGGTATATAAGCTTCGTTGTGAAGTTAGCAATCCATCCTTGTAATGTTTTGTGATTTGGGCCAATTCTACAATCCTTATACTTGGTTGTTCTTACAACAATTCCTTGTGAGCTCCCTAAATTTTCCATGTATTCTTTGAATTTGGAAATAGCAAAATTCATACCAAAAACATTTCCTTGTGTAGCTTAAAAACCAAGCCTAATGTTTAAATTATAACCTTTAAGTTTCAAACCCAAGCCTATTCTTTGTCAACCCAACCTCTAACCTACTTGAGCCAATTGTCTTTCTTGGAACCTATCCAATTTTAATCCCATCTAAACCACAAATTCCAACTTTACCCAAAATCCCCAAATTAAATCATCTTTTTCCCCAATTTCTCCCAAATCCCTAAAATCCCACATTCTCTTTTCTTCTTCTCTTCTCTACCCGTGAGATCACCTAAACCCCACCCCCAACCCGTAGCTTCACCGCCACCACCACCAGCCCGTCGCCCCACCGTCGCCGAGCCACCGCCACGCCGCCGTCGCAGCAGCCGGAGCTCCGCCGTGCCGCGCCGACCTGCTGTCGCCGAGAGAGCCGATCGAGAGAAAGAGTGAGCTCGAGAGAGAGAGAGGGGCAGCGAGTGTAAGGAGGAAGAAGAGGAGGTTGTGGGCTTTGTTTGTTGAGCTTTGGGTCATCTCTTGCCATGCCTAGAAGATCAAGTTTGGCTAGGAAAGCGGAATGGGTGGATGCCCACTACCTTGTTCTTGAAGGTAAAGCTTTTGACCCAGAATCTTTTCCTAGTGCCTTGTTGGATATGCTTAGATTCCAAGATTTTTGGATGGGTTTCTCGCCATAAGGGCCGAGACTTACCCGAGTCTGGTTAAAGAGTTTCATCGTCACATGGTTGTGACAAGGGAAGGAGATAAGCTTGAGATCACTTCTAAAGTGAGAGGTGTAAAGTTGGTGCTTTCTGAGAAGAGGCTGGCTCAGCTTTTGAGTTTGTCTGCTACCGGAATGGCTCAGTACAGTGGTCATGCTTGGATTAGTATGGATACCATGGGGTACCGTGACTACTTGAGCTTTTTGTTGGGCCGTACGAGTGGTTCCACTCAAGCGTCAAGGCCGGAGAAGAAGTGGTTGTCTGCAGAGCAAAGGATTTTGGTAATGTTGGTATCGGATTGTTTGTTGCCTAATAACAACAAAAGCAGTTTGTTGGGAAAGTTGGAGTGCACCTTTTGCCTTTTGTCTCAAGAATATGGTTAAGTTCAACTTGCCAGCTTTAATGTTGCAACACATGATGTTTTGCCGGGATCACAATCGGAAGAGCTTACCGTACGGGATGGTGTTGAGTTGGATCTTGGTTAGGAAGGGTGTCAGTGTGGATGGTTGTCTCCCGAAGGCTGTGGGAAAGATGGTGTTGGATGCCACCAACCTTCGGAGTTGTAATCTGTTTCAGATGGATGATGGTGAGTACATCACGATGGAGGAAGTTGCAAGGAAAGCACCCGAAGAAAGGGCCGAGTTGGCAGCTGAGCTTGGCATTCATGCCGGGAAGTTGAGCCTCGCCGTTCAGAGTTTGGGAGGTGATGAGGAAGCCGAGGATGAAGCTGATCGTGAGGATGTGGTGGGAGCACCGGAAGCTGCCGAAGCTGAAGAAAGTGATTCGGATAGTGAAGAGAACCGACGAAGAAGGGAAGCTCGCACGAAGAGAGAGCATGATGCCATGGCACACGAGGAGCGCGTTATCGCCTTCCTTCGCCAGCAGAACCGCTTGATCGAGGAGGGTTTCACCTTTATGAAGACACAGTTCGTTGCCGTGCATCAGAGGCTAGACCAGGTTGAGGCCAGTTCGAGCCGCAGAGACGAAGATGAGGAGGAGTCTGAGGAGGGCGAGGAGACGGAGAGTGAGGAGTTCTAGCTAGTGTTGTGGTAATCCCGTTTGCCTTTTCCTTATTGTTTCCTTTTAGCCATTGTTAGCTTGGTGGTAGTTTGTTGCCTTCCTTGTGTGTTTGCTTGCTTTGCTTGTTGCCTTGTTGTTAGCTAGCTTAGTAGTTGGTGTTTGGAGGTGGTTGTCTAGTTCTTGGTTGTTGTCTAGAAGTCGGTGTTGGTGTTAAATCTAGAGTTCGTGATGCTCAATTCAACCCTTTGTAAACTCTTGCCAATTTTTGATTTGATATAAGCCTTCCCTCTTGTTTGGAATTCTTGTGAAACCTTTTGAGTTTTGACCAAAAAGAGCTTATTATTGAACCTCCTGTCACAATGTTGTTCTTATCACCGTTTGTTTTAATTCGTCGTACCCAAGCTTCGGGGACAAAGCTTCTTTGAAGGGGGAGAGGATGTGACACCCCAAAAATCCAAATTCAATTCATGGATTAATTGAGTAATTAATCCTATTTCAATTGAGGAATTAATTTCTAAAATCCTGAAATTTAATAGTTGGGGACTAGTATTTGACTAGTCAACTCCAAAGTCAAGTTGTACCTTGAGCTTTGAAGGGAGTTCCCTTGTTTCTTACACTTTCGAAAGTTAGTAAGGGTATTCTTGACCTTTCATCAAGTGTTAGTATTGTAATCTAACCTAGAAGACATCTTCATTTCACCCCTTACACTTTCTAAAATATTAGCTCTACCTTCTCTCTAGAAAGGTGAGTAGCTTTTCCTTCAAGCTAAGTTGAGACCTTGCCAAGACTTCAAGATTTGCTTCCAAGATTCAACCTTTCACCTATTTGGGCATCTAGGAGGGTAAGATCTAAGTCCATCTTGTGTTTTTGGTTCCATCTTAGATGTCTTTTTCTTAAAAGTAGGATCTTTATGATCTTTTGGTTTGTTCTTGAAGTGGGTTTGGAAAGTGAGCCTTGTGGAGAGCTTGTTGAGGTGTAAAGTGAAGTCTTTTAGTCTACAAGAGGTAACCCATGCTCTACAAAACCTATTTTACTTACCTATATGTGATTTCTTGGATTCTACTTGTGATTTTGCTATGAAATGTGAGTGTTTATGCATTGTCTTGTGAAAATGCATATCTAGAGCTTGTGTTTAGGGTTCATTTGTGCCATTGCTTGGCATTTCCTTTGATTCAAGTCATTTTGTTGCATTGGGTGAGATTTGGCATGTTTTGGACTTGAATTTGAGCTTGGAGTTGAAAATCCCCGAAGGGATTATTTTTGGACACAGGGATGTACCCGCGGGCGCAACGACGGGCAGAGCCCTACCCGCCGCCCACCCGCAGGTACATGGCCTCGTGGGTAGTGTACCCGTGGGTCCACCTGCAGGGAACACAGTGGTGTTGAGATGGGATTTGTTCCTCGTGATTCTTTTGACTCGGTATTTGGTATTTTGACTTCCCGATGTTCTTTTGTGGAACTATTTGAGTGTCTTCTTGTGTTTCGTATGTCTAGAACTATATGGTAGGTATCCATGTAGGACTTTGGTGTCTTGAATCGTCCTAAGTGCTCAACATTGTGTTTCGTTGAACCGTGATGTGTCATGTGTGTTCCTCGGAACTGTCTTTGGTTTCCCCGTTGATAAGCATGCTAGTTTGGTGTCTAAATGCTAGCATGTGTGTTGTTTGTACCTTCCGATAGGTTGATGATAACTTGTGTTATTCATCGTTGTTGTTGTTGGATTGTGATCCATTCCTTGATTGAGTATGTTTCATACCTTCGTTGTAATCGGTTAATTGATTCCTGTTGAGGTGTGGTGTGTGTGGCTTTACCTGGATTGCACCATTAGTGGTATGGGACACTAGTCACCAAGGTATTGCAGCGGTCCTCGTGGTGGCCGTGACGTGATTATGGAGTTGTGGCCTGAGTGACGGGCCCACGTATTTCTTGGGAAGCCATGTGTTGCCGTGTGTGTGTACGGTACCTCGTGTACTATGAAATTGGTGGTCTCGTTGGTGGACGTTGGTGGGGAACGACGGTCCCCGAGGGAAAAGGTTGGACTAAGAAGTACAGGGCTCATGGAGGTAATGGTTGGAAAGAAGAAACAAGGTTGGGGGTAGCCATATTGTTGGAACAGGGCATAAGGCAGGCATACTAACTCGTGATGGGTGATGTCGCGAGGGCTATTTTAGCCGGTGTTGTGTGTTCTTCTCTTGTGACATGTGTAGTCACGGAGGCATGTGTTGCCTTGGCATGTGTTGCCGGGTGTTTGAGTCTTATCCTTTAGCGTTGTGCTTGTCGGGTTTTGATCTATTGAGTGATGATGGATCATGCCTTGACTCTTTTGTGAGTCGTGTTGTCCTTGTGGTCTTGGGATGTGGTCCCATGTTGTTTGTTGAGAGTGTTGAGTCTTATGTTGGCTTTGACTCTTGGTTTTACACTTATATATATATGTATTCCATTTCGAAAATGGTTTTGCAATTTATACCTTACTTATGTATGTTATTTCACATGTATTGGTGGGTTACCAGCATTATTCGCTGACCGGGCGTCGTCCCATGTTTATCTTTGTGATCTTTCAGGTGATGTCTAGACGAGCGCGATGTCTAGTGCCCGATAATGTAGCTCCTTTTGTTTGTCTACGGCCTGTGAGCCGGTTTAGCTTTAGACTATGAGTTTTTGGATAGTTGTATACCATGCAGATTTGTCCGTAGCGTTTATCGTGTTGATAAGCGTGGCATAACACCCCTGTTTCGGATTTTATGTTATCCAGTTACCCTTTTATCTTCCCATGTGCTAGTGTTTTGTTATGGTATCTGCATGCGTTAAGGCTTTTATTATAGCTTGTTTTGACGGGTGTTACAATCGCAGCCAGCCGTAGCCCTACACACCGCCTGATTACTCAGGTCGGTGGACTACAGCCTTCCTCGGGCTTATTGGCCCACACACCGCCTGGCGCGTCCAGGTCGGTGGGTCATAGCACACGAGGCCCATGTGGACCGCAGCCCAAGAAGTGAATCACTGACCGCAGCCAGGAGAATGAACCGCAGCTCATAAGTAACCAAACAGTGGACCGCAGCCCTATATAATATTTATATACCTGACCGATCGCAACCGGCTTGGTTAACTGTTGGGATGGTTCTCAACCTATCCAACTGCCCGTATAGCCAATTTGATTGCAACCAAATTGGGGAATCATGCATCACATAGCACATAATAGCACATTAGGAAGGGGGGGGGGGGGGCACATAAATAAGCTTACGTGTAATCATTCACATACTAAGAATAATCCTAAGGGGTTCATACGGCTTCCACCTAGGCCAACGGGTTACCGATTCAACTAGCATGCAATTCCTAGACTCTTTTATCCTACGAACGGTACTAGAAACATCAAACTAGACTCAAGCACGACAACCGGGGTCCGTTGGGACATCACGGGGAATGGGGAACATCAAACGGGGAAGCCAAAGACCCGGGGTGGGTGACAAACCAGCGGGTAGTCGGCGGGTGGCCCTCGGTGACAACTTCCGGGCAGCGGGTGCCCGGCAGGCAGATGACTGCCCGCTGCCTGGCGGTCTCACTTTGGGCAGCGGGTAGGTGGCGGGTACCCCTACCCCCACCTACCCCCCACTGACTCTTTTATCAAATACACGTCCCGGGATCCTTCGTGGAACCCGAAACCATGCTTAGACACTTTTAAACGCAATTAACGACACCACATAGGCATTTAATGGATCTAAAGCAAGAATCATATTGAACACATCCTAACACGACTTCTAGACACGAACAACACCCGAACATGCAAATTCCCACCCAAATATAAATCAAGAACATCACAATATCAATTCCCAATCCAACCTAGGGCTCTAATCCCACCCAAATCATCAAAATCATATTTTATTTTCATTATCAAGAAATCATCACATGAATATCAAGAACCTCTTTTTGACATCAAGATCATCAAGATCCCTCATAAAATCATCACATCAATCAATCAAGATTATATCACCAATATCATAAAGAAATTCATCAAGACACAAGTATATAGAGGGAGCCAAAGAAGGAGATCATAGCAAGGAAAATAGGTTTTGTTGAGACATGGGTTACCTCATTCGCTTATCCATCCAATACAACGTTAAAGGGACCTGTAAATCAAGTTCAATCTTCACTACGTAATCGAGCTAATAAAATAGTTAAGCCTCCTCCCGGTCTAAACGTATCCCACAAATCTACACTTATCATATCTTAATTATCCCTTATTAATAATAATCAATTAATCCAACTAGTCACCATCTAATAATAACCGAAAAGGATAATAACCATATCTAAACATATGATAAGGTAGGATTCAAACCCAGGTTTTTCTTTATACAAACTAGAGTCCTAACCACTATGCCAATATCACATGTCTATTCTTAAACCGTGTTGTTATCCTAATGAGCCAACATACCGCCCCATCATTATCATCTTCTTCCCGCCCAACACTGCCATCCTAATAGCAGTGTTCATGCGACGTTACTGCCTATTGAAACTATCGAATTATAAGGCGTTACCTGCTGCTACGCCCGCGGGAGGAGGAGACGAAGACCGCCACCCCGCTGCCGTGGTCGTTGGTTCGAGCTTTGCCAGAGAGGCAATCGTCACCACCACGCCGTTCGTTGCTTGCGAAGTCCGCCGTAGATCGCCATCGTTCCTCAGAGAAGGGAAGGTGTCCGAACGGCCTTGCCACCCTTGTTGCTGCCGTCACGCTTCGTTTCTTGATTACTACGGAGGGGGAGACAAAGGACGAAGATGGAGCATAGGTTGGGGGTGTAGGACGAGAGAGAGGGTGGGGGAGGGTTGTTCGCCGGTGGTTGTGCGTACGTATTCGTGTGTAAGTATTCTATATAGAGGGGATAGGTATGCGGGTATGTACCCGTATGTGTTGTATATATATATATATATATATATATATATATATATATATATATATATATATATATATATATATATATATATATATATATATATATATATATATATATATATATATATATATATATATATATATATAGGGAAGGGTTCAGGTGCGGGTATATCTTCCCGTGCGGTTGTGCGGTTAGATCTGAGCTGTTGATCAAATTTAGATCAACGACTCAAATCAATAAAAATGAAAAAAAAAAACGCGTGTCGGGAAGAAGATAACGCCTACACAGCGTCTACACAAATGATAGCGTCTACACAAATGAGTAGCGTCTACACAAATGATAGCGTCTGCACAACCTCACGCACATTAAGTACAAACCCCACACACATTAAGCACAGCCTCACGCACATTAAGCACAAACCCCACGCACTTTAAATATTAACTCACATATTTTAAGTTTCAACAACTATTTACATTAAGCACAACCTCACGCACATTAAGTACAAACCCCACACACATTAAGCACAATCTCACGCACATTAAGCACAAACCCCATGCACTTTAATATATTAACTCACAGATTTTAAGTTTCAACAACTATTGACATTAAGCACAACCTCACGCACATTAAGTACAAACCCCACACACATTAAGCACAATCTCACGCACATTAAGCACAAACCCCACGCACATTAATCACAGATCCGCTCACCTTAATTTTTACCTACATGCAAAAATTACTAAATTGCCACCGCATTTTTTTTAAAAAAAAATTTGACAATTCCGGACGTTGATTTAAGCGAGATGAATGGTCCAGATTAATACTCCTTATAGCAATAGAAGTAGTATTAGTATTGTGGGTTGGGCTAGAGAAGGATTCTAGGCCAAGTATGGAATATATGTTCATGTATATATACATTTGGGCTTAGGACTTGGGCAAGGGTCCATGGTCCATGGTGGACCATATTAATTAATTACAGGGAATCTTAACTAAGTTAAATCCTTTTTAATTATTATTAACGGGATTAATTAAATAATTAATTCGGGATTAAAGGCCGTAACACGGGGTGTTACAGTATATGATCTAAAGTGAAAAATTAAATATATAGTGACACAGATGGCATATATTGAGCATTGATGCAACAATTTTATCTGTATTTTAGTCTTATAGTGTTTTTCAATTTTATGATTTGAATCTAACAAAACAGAAAAAGTATTCTGGTGATAGCACACTTTTAAAACTTAATCAATAGTCAAAACTTTAAAGAGATGATAGTTAAATTCAAAAACTAATAGAATGCAAGAGATGTAAAACAATTTGCATTCTGTAGATAGCATATATATAGCATTGAGGATATTCTATAGGCATTGAGGACAACGATTAGGTTGCATTCTGTAGGTAGCATCAGAATACAATTTCATCTCTAGAAATAGACTTTTGTACAATAATAAAACACACATTCAAAGATGAAATTAAACACTATGCAATTAATAAAAAAGAACAGAAAGTCTCATCGTACAGTGACAATGGTGAATAAAATTAACTATCATAATTAGCTGTAGAAATAAAAGTATAGTACAGATAGGAGAGTGACACAGTTTGTATAAAAACTGCATCTAAGAAGAATGAAGCAACTTACCAGATCAGCTGTGATATGGAGGTAAATGAAACACCCTTCTCAGAATAAAGGTGTCAACTAAAAGCATTTTTCTCAATAGTTTGAAAAAAGTAACACATTGTGATTTTAAGCAGATTTTATAGTTAAATACATCTATTAGGTGTGCAAAATATGGTGTTAAGTACCGTAAAACAGAGACTCATAGCCAAAAGAGTACAATAGTTATTTACAATAATGCAACCCATTTAAACTGTTTTAGATAGCAAAATTGACAGAATAGTTTGAGTTCTGGAGTATTAGACTGAACATTAGAAACTCCAGATCTAAGCATGCAAATTAACATATATATGAAATTCTAGATGAGTGGCGTTGTTGAGCAAAACAATTGATAGAAAATTTATACCCTAAATAAAATAGATATGAAGCCCTGGATGAAGTAATTCGAAAAATAAATTAGTTCATAAACTACTCTAGGAAAACCCTAGATAAGTACAACTTTTTGGACAAAACAGATTTTAACCTCAACAATCATAGCAATACCGTAGTTTTTATATCACCCGCCTGCGAAGAATACGTTACTCGAACCCAAAAAATCAAAGACATGCTAGATCAATAAAAGAAAGTTTAATATGCTTGTGTTTTTTTTATTTATTTTTTTATTTATTTTTTTTATTTTTTTTTTGTGCAGGAATCAAGAGATGCAAGTCTAAAATGGTGTACTAATCAAGATCAAGATTTAAGGTTGAAGATTGAATCAAACTGGCAGTCAAGCTATCAATGGAAGAAGTGCAACCTAATCTTTATCCACAAAGATCTTTGCAATGTAAGACATGTGGGCATGATTCAAAAACACTGCAGAAAATGTATTCTCCAGATTGCTAAGTCTACAGACTTAGGATACCATAAGGAAATATGGAATTTCAAGTATAAGTATAAATGCTACTTACATGGCAGTTTGATTAAACACACAGAGTAAGGTACACACAATTTTTTGTAAGTATTTGATATAATATTTGATCATGCATATCAGGTAAACCATAATGTAGTATTACTGGAATCAACCAAATAAATTCATAAGGTTCAGAAATGCTTACATTTATCCAATGTCATCAACATTTTGTGTCTTTTGTTCTGTCCTCTTCTGTCATTTCTTCTTTGTTAACACTCAAGAAACATTATTTGTAGCTAAGTAATCATAAAATGAAAGAAAAATCAAAATGAAGTAAATATGACACCAAAGTAATGAACACTCAGAAAATACGAAATCATTTCTTCTGTCATTTCTTCTTTGTCAACACTCAAGAAACATTATTTGTAGATAAGTAATTATAAAAATAAAGAAAAATCAGAATGAATTAAATAACATAAACAACACTTAGAATTGAAGTAAATGAGAGACCAAATTAAAGAACACTCAGAAATTTCTACTTACATTTAACCCAAGAGATCAGACACAGTTTGAAAGTGGGCACATAAAGGCATGTCAAAACCCAAAGAGATAAGGCAAATAGGGAAGAAAGCTTACATTTAGGGTACATTACTTACAATTCACTGTCCAGACTTGCCTGATTCCCAAAGCATGGATCCTACAGCCAGTTCCTAACTTAATATAATTCTAATCTATAACTAATTGTTATTTTCTTAAATGGAATATAATCTCTAATTTGGAAAATGTTTTCAGGACTTCTTCAAAGAGGATGATAACGAGGCTGAAAGTCCTGTAACTTCTTTGAAGCTAGTGAAGGAATTGAGTGGTGATAGAAGTGGTTCAGTGAAAAGAAATCTTCTGGATGAATTATCATCCACTCAAAGCTCAAAGAAGAATAAGCGAGTGACTGTGAAGCTGGAAAAAATGACCTAGAGTAGTTTGGTTTCTGAAAAAAACTTTTGGTACTGCAGGGCTATGATACAATATTCAGAACTGTATTTTGCCCTGTTTGACCTCTGAAACATTATTTTTGTTAGGAAATAATAATTTAGTGGCTCTAATTCATGAAGATTATGTCCACGTTGCATGCTGCACTTCCTACACATCTCACCGAATATATTGGATTTCCACAGAACTGCCGTAACTGCCGCATGATGCTCTCCAATTACATGCATTTTTTTCTCTTGTTTTCATTGTATAATAGCTTAGGTTACTTTGTAATCAACGCATCAATTTCAATTCATCCTTCTCTAATTTGTTTTCTTCTTCACGTAGATATATATATATATATATATATATATATATATATATATATATATATATATATATATTCCCACTTTATTAATTATTTTTGTCATTTTATATATTTCCCTATTATTTAATAACTTCTATAATTCTCAATTTTCGATTCTTCGGTTCCGTATTATTCCGCTATATTTCTAACAAGTGGTATCAGAGCGGTTTAATTGAGAGTTATTTTCAAAGATGTCGACTGTTACCAAGTTCAATATCGAGAAGTTAGACGGGAAAATTAGCTTTTCTATCTGGAAGGTTCAGATGGAAGCCGTTCTAACCCAGAACGGTTTGAAGAAAGCGGTAGCTGGGAAGAAGAAGAAACCGGCTACAATGATAGATGAAGAATGGGAAGATTTGGATGACAAGGCACGTTCAACCATTCTTTTGTGCCTGTCTAAAGAGGTTCTACGTGAGGTAGTAAGTGAGACGACTGCGTCAGATTTATGGTCCAAGCTGGATACGCTTTACATGGCCAAAACTCTGGCGAACACGCTACGCCTGAAGGAGCGTCTGTACACAATCCGTATGACGGAAGGTACTTCTATTAAATCTCACTTGGAGGAATTCAATTCTATTTTATTGGACTTGGAAAATACTGATGTCATAATTGAAGATGAGGATCGCGCTGTTTTATTGCTTGTCTCTCTCCCTAAATCATACAAGCATTTCAAAGAAATTATGTTGTATGGTAATAGTAGTGATACCCTTACTTTCGACAATGTTAAGTCAAACCTATTGTCCAAAGAAAAGTTTGATTTTGAAATTAAGTCTGAGGACAAAGGTGAAGGCTTGACCGTAAGGGGTCGTTCACTTGAATTAGGGAGTAGCAATAAAAATTCTAGGTCCAAGTCCAAAGGACGTAAGTCCAACAAATCCTGTAAGTACTGCAAGAAGCAGGGTCACGATGTGACTGAATGCTTCAAGTTGAAAAACAAGCAAGAGAGAGAAAAGTCCGCTGAAGCTAGTGTTGTTGAAAGTGATTCAGAAGGCGATGTTATGTTATCTGTCAGCTCCGGTTGCAAACGGAGCGAAACTGAGTAGATTCTGGACTCTGGTTGTACATTCCACATGTGTCCTCACAAAGACTGGTTCGTCTCTCTGGAACCGGTTGATGGTGGAGTTGTCTTGTTGGGTAATGATACCCAATGCAAGTGATGGAACAAACCCGCAACACCAAAATAACACCAATCTAAGCAAAACAAAAGAGATAGTCTAGACGAGCAACAAAATAAAGACAAGGGGCCGCCAGCGTGAAAGGACATCAAGACTGCGCAGCCTCGCGGACATCGCCATCACCTCCGAGGTCAGCCTGAGTCTCCTCCTGGGGGGCATCCACGCCTGCAAAACGAAGAAGGTCGGCCGCGAAGTCTGCACTCGACGAGCGGTCGGCCGCCGAGTCCAACGGGGGGGGGGGGGGGGGGGTGGCGCTCCACCCTCTCCCACCGCCACATCCATGGGATCACTTGGCTCCTCCGCCAGCTCCTCGGGCAGGCCCCACGCCGCGGGGTCAAAAGATGCATCCCTAGCGCGAAGGATAGAATAGATCTTGCTCTGCATGGAGGACTCCCCCGCCTCGTACATCTCCATCCCCTGCAAACCCAAACACTCATTCCCCTCGGGGAAGCTCGAAAGATAAGTAAAAGTTTCCTGGGGGTGCGCAGAGATATAGGCCTTCGTGTCCTCGACAAAGGCCTGGGAATCCTTGTAACCCGCAATAGCCACCCTCGAGGCCTCCTTCAGGGCCACCTGATGCGCTGCGCACTCCCTCAACCGGCTGGCAATCAACTCATCATGCTGACCCTCCAGCGCCGCTAGTTTTGTGATCACGTCCTGGCGAGCCCGTGTCTCGGTTTCCAGCTGCTCGCGGGTGCTCACTATGACCTTCTCCATGGATGCGGCACGGACAACCGCCTATACAAGGGCAAGCATGAGCAGAAAACAAGATAATAGGGAACAAAAATCAAAAACACATCGTCATCGGAAAAGGATACGTACCTCCACCAAAGGGCGGAAGATGGCATGGTCCTCGTGCAAAGCAGCGTCGCGGGGCAGGAGGAGGCTGCGCGCCAAGGCCTCCGGGGGGACATCCCCGCCAAGTATCGAAGCTGCAGGTGGGAGGTGGATGGACCAATCAGTCAAGGCACCCGGACGCGGCGCTGCGGTCAGCGGAGCTCGGGGAGTGGGGTCGGCCGGACGACCATCCGACAAGTGGTCCTCGTCAGTAGCGGACCTCGCCTCGCGGCGGCGTGGTACCCGGGGACCTGGGGGAACTCGGACGCCCGAGGTAGCATGGCTAGTCTCGCCAGTCTTGCGGCGCTTCGGGTCCTCGCCGCCACGGTTCCGCAAGCTCTCGATAAGGTTCGTGATAGCGGTGCGACGGGGAGCCATACCTACACAAAGACAAGCCAGTGAGCACTTCTAATGAAAACACAGAAATAAGCAGGCACGCAGGCACGTCGACAAGGTGACAAACCAGAGCTGGTAGGAGGAGGCGTCGAATGTCCAGCTAGCAACTCAATAACTTCATCATCCTTTGAATCATCGCTCGCTGACTCCTCCACGGTCTCCCTCGCGGAGTCTGGAGGAGGGGGGGCAGCACCACGAGGAGGCGGCGGAGGGGGGGTCGCGAGAAAAGCCCGCCCTGATCAAGGACTCGTGCTCAACGAGGGCCTGGGAGTCCAACATATCGTCCGTGTCACCCAAGAACTCCAAAACCAGGGCCTCAAGCTCCAGGGTGGACTTAGGGCAGCGGCACTTACGGAAGTACCCTCCCCAAGGCACCTCAAAAGGGAGCGCCTCGCCCGTAGAGACAAACACGAAGCGGGGCTTCCAACCTTTGTTGAAGTCTCGTACGTGTCCCATAATCCGCGTCCCCAGCCGAGCCGAAAACGCCATGTAGCCCTTACTCTCCTTAGATGATGAATTGGTCGTGGTGAAAAAAAAGTGGAATAGGGCTAGGTTTGGGCGGATATTCACCTCAACACATCGAACAATAAAGGCCGCCACCGCCCAGTGGGAGTTGGGGACTAGCTGACCCATCGACACGCAATGAAAGTTCAGGAGCTCAGTCATGAAGGGGTGAAGCAGGAAAGCCAAGCCCATGAGGAGGGAAGTAACATGGACCCCAAAAAAATTGGGCCCGGGAGGCTCTAGGATACTCGTCCCGGGAGGCGGGACATGGACCACGGCTGACGGGCCGACCAAGGCCTTCGCCACGGCGATCTCATGAGGACTCAAGGAGGACCTAAGCCCCCGAGGGATAGCGGAGTCAAGGACAGTGTATTGATTCAAGGGGAATGGATTTGGGAGAGGCGTAGGAGTCAACATGAAGGGGGGATGCGTGGCTAACGGATCTATATACGGGTACTCAATGTAATAGTGCTCAATGTAGGGGGAAGGAAACCGGTCTAAGTCAATGGACTCGTCATCGCTAGGCGGGAGGTCCGCGTAGTCAATGGAATCTAGGACGGTCCGATAACAAAGAACCACGGGTAGGTCTACCGGATGCGTGTCCTCGACAAGAGGCACTATGCTCATATAAAGCTAGCTATGGAACTCTAAAAGAGGGTTTGCACGAAACTCACCCGACTCAAGCAAGGAGGGGACAAACGAAGTGGGCGGAAGGAGGACGCAGCACGGTCGGCGGTCGGCGGGGTGGGGGTCGGCCGGGGGCTGCTTGGCCTCGGCAGGGGGGGTCGGCCTCGGCAGGGGGGGGAGGGGTCGGCCTCGGCGGGGGTCGGGGTCGGCTGGACGGCGGCGGCTGGCGGCGGCGGTCGGCGGCGGGGAGGTGGCCGGAAAATTGGGAGGAGAGGGGGAGAGTTTTTGAGTTTGGTGGAAGCTTTGTGTGGGTGAGGAATGAAGGGAGGGCTACCTTATATAAGGGAGGAAGGGGGAAAAAAAGGGGGGAAAAAGAGAAGACATTTTTTGGGAAAAGGGGGGGAAATTTTGGGGAGAGGGAAAAGTGTGTGTTGGGAATGTGAGGAGGTTTTGGGGAGATGGAGAGGGTATTTAAAGGGGAAGTGGAAGGGTTGTATTAGGATGAGAACTCTTAACTGATAAGGATTTACACAGGCCTGAATTCCAGTCCGGTTGGGAGTCCTATCGTGCTAAGAATTCTACGAGAGGAAGGGGCGAATTTTTGGGAATATAATTCAGGGCCCCGTAATTATTAAATTCATTCTTACTCTCTCGCGCTGACGACTCCTCGCAGCCTCGAGAGTGGGGGACTGATGATGGAATAATCACGGAGCCGGAGCGGAGCAATGCAATACAAACCGGGTTGGACCCGTGCCCACCCGCGGAGCAGGACGAACCACCCCGGGGTCGGCCAACCACCCCGGGTCGGCCCAGTGGGGGTCGGCGTAGGCCGACCTCCCCGAGCTCGGCCGAGCCCATGCTCGGCCCATTGGCCGAGCTCCGTGCTCGGCCAATGGCCGAGTCCTCGCGTGGAGCGAGTCTCGCGGCGCGGGCCGCGGGCCCAGGGCCCGAGCCACCCGGGGGGTATATAAACACCCCCCGGTGTCCTAACAAGGCATCTCATACTTCCTGACAACATTTGTACTGTTATTACATGTCCCGAACCTCTGTAATAGCATTTTGTGTCCAATTAATACAATATTTACCGTTTTATTATTTGTCCATCATATTCAACATACATTTGGGTTGCATAATCTGGACCCCCGGGTTCATATAATCCATCAGCAAGGTTAGTGGAATTGGAAGTATGCAGATTAAAACTCATGATAACGTTGTCAGGACTCTTACCAATGTTCGGTATATTCCTGATTTGAAACGCAATATGATATCATTGGGTACCTTAGAATCTCTGGGGTGCAAGTACATAGCTGAAGGTGGAGTTCTGAAAGTCATAAAAGGCTCTCTTGTTCTCATGAAAGCTTCTCGTTCTGGAAGCTTGTACGTCTTGCATGGTAGTACTGTGACAGGTTCAGTAGTGGTATCCTCATCGGTGTCTGATGCGGATCTTACTCAGTTATGGCATATGCGTCTGGGGCATATGAGTGAGAAAGGCATGCATCTCCTGAGCAAGAAAGGCCTCCTTAGTGGTTCAGGTACGGGTAAATTACAGTTTTGTGAGCATTGTGTTTTTGGGAAACAAAAGAGGGTTAGTTTCTCTACTGCTACACACCGTACCAAAGATGTATTAGAATACATACATTCTGATTTATGGGGACCAACTAAATTCCAGTCTATGGGAGGCTGTAGATATTTTATGTCTATTATTGATGACTTTTCTCATAAAGTCTAGGTCTATTTCCTGAAACATAAAAATCAGGCATTTTCTATTTTCAAGAAGTGGAAAATACTTGTTGAGACTCAGACAGGTAAAAAAGTCAAGAAGCTCAGGACAGACAATGGCTTGGAGTTCTGTGAGTCAGATTTCAATGACTTTTGTGCGGCAAATGGAATCGTCAGGCACAAGACCTTGCCTGGTAAACCCCAGCAGAATGGTGTTGCCGAACGTTTGAATAGGACTCTATTGGAGAGAGCTCGTTGTATGCTCTCTAATGCTGGGTTACGGAAATAGCGTGATTTTTGGGCCGAGGCCGTTTCTACTACTTGCTATTTGGTAAATAGATCTCCAGATTCATCCCTTGATTTCAAAATTCCAGAAGAAGTTTGGTCAGGTAATCCTGTTGACTACTCTGTCTTAAGAGTTTTTGGATGTCCTGCTTATGCTCATTCCACTACGGGTAAATTAAACCCGAGAGCTGTCAAATGCATTTTCCTTGGCTATGCCTCTGAGTCAAAAGGGTATCGTCTATGGTCTCCTGATTCTCAGAAAATCATTCTGTTGAGGACAACGATGATCCATTACGAGTCCTAGTAGATGGTCCAATGACAAGGGCAAAGGCTAAACAATTACAAGATGTCGTTGGAGGGCTGCCTAGCGCTCAATGGGATATGGATCAATTTGATGAAGACAAGGAGCGGCCGGTTAATCTAATTGGGGTTCAGTTCGAGGGAAATTAATTTAATTGGGCTATGCTGATTACATGGATAGTAAATAAATTTATTGGACTATCCATTAGTATTCAAATAATGAGTAGCATATTATTTCTTTTATAATAAGTAGTCTAGTTATTTGTTTTTAGTTAGACTTTAGTGCTATGTTTGAATTCAAACTATCCATGTCCTAGTCTTTAGGCAAGAGGCATGCTAGGGAGCTATATATAACACTCCTAATCTCATTGTAAAGGACACACATCAGATTTTGAGAAATAGCAAACAAGAGCACTACTTGTGCCTTGCCTTGTTCTTGAGTTCTTCAAGACTTCCCGACTTATCAAGGACTGTTTTCTTCCTTGTGGCGTCTCTTTCTTCGTATCACCTTCAAACCAGGTGTGGGCGAATCCCAATCTTAGAAAACACCATAACCCTTCCCGCAACACAACCCAAATCCGTCTAACAGAACCACATCACAAACCAACCGAGACAATGCCAGCTCCGTTCTACTAGAGACGTGAAAAAGCCCGAGGACCAAACGAGAACGCAAGGTTTCCAAACTTCGTCTCCAGCCCGAGGATCACATCACATTCTGAGTCGAGATATCACTTTTGATGAAAATGCACTACTTTCTTCTGGAAAAGTTCCAAGTACAGATGAGACGCAAAATACTGTTGAGAAGGTGGAGTTTGAGTTCAGGCCTATTGACAGTATTACTACCACTCATGGTAATACTAAAGATAATGCGTCTACTAGCACCGCACCTCTCGTCGAGCCACAACGAGAGTATTCCAATGCTATGGATTGTCCTAGGAGGACAATTAAAAAACCTGCTAGGTATGCTAGTGATGATGAAACCAATATGGTTGCTTATGTTCTTTCAGTCGCATAGGAAGTTGATGGCCGGTGATCCATCCTGCTGTTCTAAGGTTCTTCTTATTGCTAAGTTCAAGCAGTGCTTGAGTTTAGTCGGCTGTTTCAATTGTTAATTCTATAATGAATTTGATCCAAGATGGAGATTGTTAGGAAATAATAATTTAGTGGCTCTAATTCATGAAGATTATGTCCACGTTGCCTGCTGCACTTCCTACACATCTCACCGAATATATTGGATTTCCACAGAACTGCCGCAACTGCTGCATGATGCTCTCCTATTCCATGCGTTTTTTTCTCTTGTTTTCATTGTATAAATAGCTTAGGTTACTTTGTAATCAACGCATCAATTTCAATTCATCCTTCTCTAATTTGTTTTCTTCTTCACGTAGATATATATATATATATATATATATATATATATATATATATATATATATATATTTATATATTCCCACTTTATTAATTATTTTTGTCATTTTATATATTTTTCCTATTATTTAACTTCTATAATTCTCAATTTTCGATTCTTCGCTTCCGTATTATTCCGCTATATTCCTAACAATTTTGGACTGTGATTTTTGGCCCAAGTGGCAATGATGTTTAAGTTTGAGCTATTGGTTTATATGTGACAGATTTATGTTATCTATCTTGCAGTTTTCTTAACTTATTTTCAGGTGCAGATTCAAGATTGATGGTGATGCAAAGGAATAAAGAAAGATTCAAGGAACATGTTGGAAAGACAAAATGTTGACAGATAGGACATAGACTACTATGTATAGGCAATGTGTAACTTAGGCCACTACATTTTGCTATTGACAATCTAGACAAATAAATTAGTCAATAATAATTATATCATATGTACCTTTTTGTATATTTAACAACATTTTCACATTTAACAGTGAAATGCATCCAGTTTTTGACACATTCCACTTCACTTAATATAAAAGAATGAGCTGAATCCTGCAAAATTGGAAGACAAATGAAGGCAAACTGAGATTAGTAATATTAGTACTCTAAACCCTGTAAAATGAACATCTTTAACAACATAACATGCTACTGTTGATATATGGTGTTAACTAACAAACTCAGTGATATTAATTAATGAAAATCTTGGGCTGTGTCTTATGTATGGGCATAATATTAACATCAATCATGAAATAACAATTAAAGAATAATATTAGTAGTATCAAATAAGTGTTTGAAGATATTAGTAGATCATCAAATTCCTTATTAAAATAAATTAACATTTCATCACAAGGAAATGACACCAATTTTCGGCTGTGAAATAACTTTATCCTATTTGTTAAAGGTGGATTTACAGAATTCAAGTATTACTTCTAATTGACATTTAACAGTCTAAGTGATATGAACCTACTAAGGTAGACAAAAAATGGCGTTTTGTCTCCATCTATTTTGGTAAATGAAAACACACAAAAGAGAGATATGCTAAATTGTTAGTGTTCATACATAATTAGTTAAAACAACTGATTCATTATGTCAAAAGAAGTTAAGACTAAATTGTTAGTGTTCATACATAATTAGTGAATTGAACTGATTTAATATGTCAAAAAAAGTTATTAGTAATACAACATACTGTTAAAATGCTATGATGACATGTGTGTTTATCAAAGTAATCATTACTCTGCAAGAAAATTTTTCATTTCCACGGACAGAAACAAAGATCACAATTATGAAAATGAAACAAAATTTGAAAAAATGGCTGAGCAATTACTTAAATATATTCTAACTGCTAAATCATGGAACAAACACTAACTAACATATCAAAACTATCCCTGCTCAGAAATTTTCTGTCTTTGGAGGAATATGAGGAAAATTACAGAGTCTACCATTATAGGCAACAAAAGAAAACAAACTGTAGAAAATAAAGGTAAAATTGCAAACTAATCTCTTAGTTTCCATAGCATCTTCTGTATTCTCCCCAAAGCTTCCTTATTAGTCACCTACTGATTTGCTTTTCATGTCACCAAGTTCATCCTCGCACACAATATATATATATATATATATATATATATATATATATATATATATATATATATATATATATATAATATAAAGGATTAGTATTTATGCTAAAAAATAAGAGTAAAATTACAGTATTCTACGAACAAAAAATCATTTTTTAAAACAAAGATGGCCTGACATTTTAATAAGTAGGATAGAATTTTGTGGGGTAATGATAAATATTCATTAAATATGTAAAAAAAAAAAATTAGTAGCTTAGAGGAGAGATTCTGCCAATCGAAAATTATTGAACATAGTTTCAATTCAATAATTAAATTACATATTTTAACAAACAACAAATTAGAATAATTACATAGTTTTAATATAATAGTGAAGAAATTGTTCATAAAAACGGGTTCGGACTTAGATCTACCAGAATAAAAGCACAAACACAAGATTTGAGCGAATTCATGTAAATCAAAGAATAAGATACTAAATAATCCAAAAAAAAACATCTAAAACATGGATATGATGAACACTGATCTTAGACTTAAACCCTAAACGTAATCTGCGAAATCTAGCGAAGGAACTTCATACCTTTCTTTGGATGATCTAAAAAGTAGCTTAGGTTGAGAAATTGCTTCAGATTAGGTTGTGAGGACAGGTAGTAATCGATCTAAGTGTAGACGGTAATAGAGAGAGAAGAGAGAGCATCGTCGTTCTCTTCGGACAACGGCGAGGTATGAAGTTGGCTCGTAAGAGGGCTGAAGCGGCTTCTAGAGCCTTCAACCCCTCTTTTATTTTTTTTTATTATATATATATATATATATATATATATATATATATATACACACACACACACACACACACACACACATATATATATATATATATATATATATATATATATATATATATGGATTAGCGCTCAAATGCGGCAGTGGCTTTAGGTGCGGCGGTGCGGCTATATCAGCATCGTCCATTTTGCTTAATCTAACGGAAGCGGCTAATTTATGAAGATTTAAAGATTTAAGCGCGTCCTGATAAGTGGGGGGGGGGGGTTGTTATGGTAATTGTAGTGGTCATTTATATCAGTCACTTGTCAGAATACACCAACAGTGTTAACAAAATACACCAATAGTGTTAGGAAAAAGCACCACAATGAAATGCACAAATACACCAAAAAACACACAACACACCCAAAAAATACACCATATAACTCACCACCCCAATGGTGTATTTCTGAACACTGTGTGATGCTTTTATTCATACCTAATGGTGCGTTCTGGTGATGCGCATCTAATTTGTGCATGTCTTTTTTGGTGTGCATTTTCTAACATGGATGCTGTATATTTGTATAACTATTAGTGCACCCGCACTAACCGCAGGAGAAGGCGCGGGCGCACCTGAACTTGGCACCAACACGAATCCTCAAATACACCACGGTAAGGTTAATAATGCACCAATAACGAACATAAAACACACAACACTATGATTTGATATATTCAGGTGCCCAATGACGACTTTAACCTTGCAGTTCGCGTAATGTGAGAACGTGCGCGAAAATATCGGAAAAGCCTGGATGAATGTGATTCGTTGGATTTATCTAATCTAATGGCCTACAATTAATCACACCGCCGCACCTAAGTACACTGCCTCACTTGAACCTTCCTCTATATATATGTAGATGTAGATAAGTAGCGTAATGTGTACATATATATATACATATATACATACATACATATATATATATATATATATATATATATATATATATATATATATATATATATATATATGTTGTTTATTTTATTTTATAAAATGATTAATTACACTTATATATATATATATGAATGGTATTAATGAAGCATCGTCAAACACATATTTGAGTTGTGATTCAGTGTGCGAGACTGATACAAATGTTGATATGCAATATGAGGTTCACAAAATCGAATTTCTAAACAGTTTGAGATGTTCAGATGTTCCGAATCATTATTTAATACTAAAGGTTGGATCTCCAATTATGCTGCTGAGAAATATAGAGCACTCTTTGGGTCTTTGTGATGGGACCCGTTTGATTGTTACAAAGTTGGGAAACCATGTTATCGAGGTGCAGGTTCTATGTGGAAACAACGCAAGTACTAATGTCTTAATACCACGGTTTGCCTTGACTCCTTCAGATCCAAGACTTCCTTTTAAATTTTAAAGAAAACAATTTCCAGTTATGCTATCATACGCCATGACAACCAACAAAAGTCAAAAGAAGTCAAGGACAGACACTATCACATGTTGGTATAAAGGTCTTAATTCCAATAATGTCCTTAGCACCTTCTGATCCAAAATTGTCGTTTAAGTTCCAAAGAAAGCAATTTTCGCTAATGTTGTCATATGCCATGACAATAAATAAAAGTCAGGGTCAAACACTATCCAACGTAGGTTTGTTTTTGAAGAGACCGATTTTTAATCATGGTCAAATGTATGTAGCAGTGCCAAGAGTTAATAATCCTAAGAGACTAAAAATTCTTATTTGTGATTAAAATGTAAAATCTCAAAATACGACTACAAATGTCGTATATAAAGAAATATTCGATAATGTCTAATAAATTTCAAATAGTTGTCTACCCAATTGTTTTTTTTAATCTTATACTATATATTATAATATGTATACATATTGTCGTGCACCGCACGAGTGCAACTACTAGTAATAATAATAATAGTATTATGGAATAAATTACAATTATCACAATAATAATAGTGTGCACAAGTTTTAAACTTTAGACCTCAAAGTTGAAATACAATAAACACATGTTCCTAACATTTCTTCATGGAGCCTTTTAATTTTAATTGAAAACTTTTAATTTTTATTTCTAGACTAACTAGGTAAAAATGAAATATTGGGCTTCTAAAATTTGAGGCCCCTCTAAAATTCGGGGCCCTGTGCGATAGCCCAGCTTGCACAGCCCAAAATCCAGGCCTGATTACGCCAATGAGATTATACTTACTATTGTTGGTATTGCGAGACTTTAAAACGGTTATACTTATGATAGGAAAAATCTTAAATGCTTCAACCAATTTAGAAAATAGCAAAATTACTTAAATGGGGGCACATAATCTATTCATAAATACAAAAATCTAAGTAGTTGTTCAATACTAGATCAGAGGTGTTATCAATTCAAGCAATTAAGCATGCGTGTAGGTGGAAGAATAAAAGTTGGTCGTCATTTGAAGTTAATGATGATGAGTGAAAGGGAGAGAAAACAGGCTATTGAAAGGAAAAATGCGGCATTGTTGAAGCAAGCGAAAGAGTTTTTTTGTGCTCATAAAGTTGTATATCATATTAAAAATTTTGCACTTTATTTGTTCAGAATAAAAATGTCGTTACACCGTTAAATATATGTTAATTAAATATTAAATAGTAAATCAATTTAGAAAAATAGTAAATCAATTTAGAAAATAACAGATGATAGGGAAAATCTGATCGAATTATTTTGATAAATTTAGAAAATAATATAATTACTTTAATGGGAGAAAATAATCTATTTATCTATTTATAAATACAGTACAAAAAGCAGTCTAAGACGTGAAATCAGATGTGTTATCAATTCAAGCAACCATGCATGTAGGTGGAAAAATAAAAGTTAGTCGTCATTTTAAATTACTGGGGCTAGTTTACTACTTTATTGGGATTGAAAATACTTGAAAATTCCTTCGTTTATAATACGGATTGATATGATGATGATATGAGATGGAATGATATGATGATGATATGATTTGACATGAATATGATATGATTTGACATGGATATGATATGATATGGTTATGCCGATGAGATTACACTTACTATGATATTATGCTGTTATATTTATAATAGGAAAAATATTAAATGTTTCGACCAAATTAGAAAATAAAAAAATTACTTAAACCGGGCACCATAATCTATATATAAATATGAAAGGCAGTTTGGTCTGCAGATCAGAGGTGTTATCAAGCATTGAAGCAATTAAGCATGCGTGTAGGTGGAGGAATAAAAGTTGGTCGTCATTTGAAGTTAATGATGATGAGTGAAAAGGAGAAAAAATGGGTGATTGCAATGAGGAAGACACCGTTGAATGTTTAGTCCCAATGAGGCAGGGAGTTCCTATTTAATAATAAAAATATATTAAATAAAACATAACTATATTTACATGTGTATGTGTAATTTTTACATAGCCACAATTATACATATTATATTATCGTGCATGTGTAGTGCGATACATGTACTTAAATGTTATTATTATTATTATTATTATTATTATTATTATTATTATTATTATTATTATTTATTTGTAGAGTTAATCATAGAAAAGGTCCAGATTTCTGTATTCTGTATTTGCATAAATAGTGATAAGCCCTAAACCAAAATAGTTCACATTTCTGTATTCTTTATAAATAAACCTAGAAACAAGGTTCATCACCTCAAGCAGGCCCGGTCTTATGCTTTTTTTTTTGTTGTTGAAAAAAGCGTGTGTATTTAACATCATCAAAACTTAATCGCTCACAAAATGACTCTATTACAAGATAGTATTTGTTCTATACTTTCTCTATCTGTTGTAGCTCAAAGAGTCAATATTCTACCGCCGGGTTGTTCGATCTTGTGATCTTTCCCCAAGGAGAGTTACATGTGTTATCTGAGCACAAGGTGCTTAGCACATTAAGCTGATTTAAATTATTCAAAAGAAATAGCTATAGTACTACGAGGGTTAGTAATGACGGACGAGTAGGTGATGAATACTTGAGGGCAGGCCCGACCCTGGGCAAGGGAAGGCCCGGCCCTGGGCAAGGGCAGGCCCGACCCTGAGAGGGACTTGAAAACTGTGATTTGCCTTGCAGACTGTATCTCACTAGTTTGCATAATTGGAATTTGTTCTTTCTCAATATCACTTGAATCTGTGAGGGGTTTTGGCTTAGGCACCTTGCAAACTTGTTCCAAAGAATCATTTGCGAGAGAACCCATTCCCTGTCCTACATCTGACTGTACTAAGATCGAATCAACAATTCTGTTTGTGGAGATACACTACCAAGAACATCTGCCTCAGAAGATGGTGTAGTTTAATGCAGTTCTGTCAGATATATATATATATATATATATATATATATATATATATATATATATATATATATATATATATATATATATATACTCTTCTTCATCTTTATTTTTTTTTTGGAGGAGACCGGTCATCGCCCGCGGCATGGCTGGTTTGGCCCGCCGCAACGACGCCGGTCGGTAGCAACTGGCCAGCCGTAATGATGTCGGTCGGTAGCTGCGACCGACCAGGCTTTGTTTCATTCAAAATCTCTTGGTGTGCGATATTCTTGGATTTATATGGAGAATGGGTTGGTGGACAGCGGAGATCGAGTGGTCTGTCCTTTCTACCCTTAGTCTCCATCTGAAGGTCGGGGGTTTCACCACAACTTTCTACCAGGCAATCTAGAGAGCCTTTTCTATTACGCTCCTCACCTTATGATTCCTGCGCGTGGATGCCATTTGAGCGGCTTTCGTTCGCCATTGAGGGTTGAACGTTATTTTCCATCGCGGCCGTTCAACTGTTGGATTGTCTTGTCCCAGTCGTCCGGTGGGGGGTCGTTGGCCTGAATGTCTTAGGCAGTGAAGGATTGAGACCGTGCAGCGATGATCTCTGGGTGAGTCCAATTCCTGCGTTTTCTCGGGTGGTCGGTCCCTGTTGTATGCTCTGTCCGAATGATATTGACGAGGGGGTCCAGGGGGACTCGCCTCTCAGTATGCAGTCGTGCTGCAAGACTCTTAGGAGGTGCTCAGTGGCCTCTACTACTGTAAGAGGAAGTTCGACCGGTTGGGTCTGTAGGACGCTAGTGACCGGTGGGCGTGTGATCGGATGGATCTCCCCCTCTTCTCGATGATTCTCCAGATTGACACCTTCCATTAGGAGCACTAACCGACTGTGCAGCATGCGAGAGGTAGGCTGGTTGAGAGTTTCTTGCAGATCTCGAATGGGTCGGCCAGTGCGGGTGCCACGTTGAGTGATCCCCATGATTAGGGTTTTGATCGTGTGTTTTAGGATTGAGGAACGAACGTTAACTTTTCGTATCGAACCCCATAGACGGCGCCGATGTTGGTTTTATGACTTTTGGACAGTCAACGGCAGGACAACACTACCGTTGGAATCAACGATAATAGTAACTAATATTATATTCTTCTTATCTCAACATGTTAAATTACATGAATTA
The DNA here is from genome assembly GCF_001879475.1 of Ipomoea nil. Taxonomy (NCBI): domain Eukaryota; kingdom Viridiplantae; phylum Streptophyta; class Magnoliopsida; order Solanales; family Convolvulaceae; genus Ipomoea; species Ipomoea nil. The sequence goes on from NW_017619533.1 coordinate 138,549, forward strand.
CATGAATCTATTTATAAATTAATATGAATACAATATAAGGGTCAAATAAGCCCTCCAACTATCCTTAAATGTGCAATTAAGCCCTTCAACTCCAAAAAGCTTCAATTAAAACCTCAAACTTATAAAAAAAGGTTCAATTAGATTATTTTGTAGGTTATCTACAGGTAACCTGTAAATTATTTATTAATTTGATTTTTTAAGTTTATTTGGCGGGGTGACGTGGCACATATTTTTAAAGATATATATTATATTAACTTTTTATTTTAATTAACTAATTAATACTAATTAGCAAATTTCATTGTGATGTTCTGCACTACAAAGGACAAGGCATCCGACATGACTCGCAGACCGCCAAGGAGCGGGAGCAGTAGACGACGGGCAGCGCCAGCCAGAAGACTGAGTCGGCGAAGGACAAAGCTTCCGACACGGCCCAGAGTGCGAAAGAGATGGCTTCGAGGATGACGGAGACTACGAAAGAGAAGTCTTTGGGGCGGCGCAGGCGACGAGGGAGAATGCAACGGAGATGGCAGAGGCGGCGAAGGAGACGGTGCAGGCGGGGAAAGAGAAGACGGGAGGGTTTCTTCACCAGACGGGGGAGCAAGTGAAGAGCATGGCCAAATGGGCAACTGATGCAGTGAAGCATCCGTTTGGAATGGTTGAGATTGAGCAGGGAAGAGGATCCTTTACGGTAATATGGAATAAGAAGAAGAAGATAGATGCACCTTTGTTTTAAAGATCAACATTGACAAAGTCAATTTTGAGGGTGAAAATGTTTTTTTTTTCCCTTTCTTTGGAGCTTATCTTACCCTTACTCTGCAAGTTTCATTGGCTGAAGTCTTCATCGAGGAGGCTGGACCTTCTTCCAATTCAGGAGCTTACCCTTTAAAATTGAAAAAGACAGCGATGCCATCCTCCGAGAAGAAAATTATTTTAAAATTTGTTATTATTATTAATTAGTTAATTAAAATAAAAATTTAATATAATATATCATTTTTTAAATATATGTGTAATCAACCTGCAAATAAGCTTAAAAAATCAAATTAAATAAATAATTTAGAAGTTACCTGAAGGTAACCTGAAGTAACCTACAAAATAGAGTAATTGCACTTTTTTTGTAAGTTTAAGGTTTTAATTGGAGGTTTTTGAAGTTGAAGGGCTTAATTACACATTTGAGTATAGTTTGAGGGCTTATTTGACCGTTATACCTAATTGTTTTCACATTTGGAGGGAAAATCTTTGGGAATTACATGAATATATTTATAAATTAATATGAATAGAATATATGTTTTCACATTTGGAGGGAAATTTTTGGGACAATTATTTTGCTTTAATATATATAGAGATAGAGATGATTTTAAACTATTGGGGCTAATTTACGACTCTATTGGGCTTGAAAATACTTGAAAACTCCTCCTTTTATACTATGGATTGATATGATGATGATAGGAGACCGTATGATATTATGATGATATGATTTGACATGGATATAATATGATATAATTATGCCGATGAGATTACACTTACTATGATATTATGCCGATATATTTATATTAGGAAAATCATAAATGCTTCGACCAAATTAGAAAATAAAAAAATTAATTACTTAAGGCAGCTTATGGGTTTGTATGCGTTGGCTGATGAGAAGATGCAAGAGCTGGAGAAGAGGAAGCAACATCATCTGCAGCAGCGTAGTGTCCCTCCTCCGCCAGCAACTGCATCTTGGTTCGTTCCGGCCATGGCGCCTCCGCCGGCAAACGGCGGCGGTGGGGGTGAGGGTACCCATCATGACATGATCTTCTCTGATGCTGATTTCAATCAAGTTTGGCCTTACAATTTCTCATCATCTTTTTAAACTCGATCACTATAATGAGTTATCATTGCAATTTGCCTTTAATTCTGATCTTGTCATGTTTGCCTTTAATTGTAATGTTTCTTAGAACTTGTTTGAGTTGAAGTATGCTGTTGCAGTGTTACTTTTGTGTGTTTTTTTTTTTTTTTTTTTTTTTTTTTTTTAATGAATGAGGAGATGGAGAAAGCATGTGCACCGTATTTGCTGCATTGTCACCGATGGCAGCGCAATTACTATATTATCGTGCACGTGTCGTGCAATTCATGTAGTTATAAGTGTCATTCTATATAGTAAAATTCACATATGTGTAAATCTGTGTAAGAATTCACATCACTTTAGGGCTTTACGCCCAATATAGTAAATTTCGTGTAAAGTCAAAATTCAATCCGATCCCTATAATTTAACATAGATTCAAAGTTCAGTTCACATAAATCTGTCCAACTAACAACATATATATGTCCTAATCGAATCGTCTTCTATAGTCTTTTCAAGCACAACCTATTGCAATTATTCCTTCATTTTTGTAATTAGAAATTTTTTGTTTTTGTTTCTCATTTTGTCTTCCCCAAATAATTCATCAATATTTTTTGAACTTTTACCAAAAAAAAAAAAAAGTTGTTTGAATTAATTGTGAAAGAAAAGCTTTAGAATCCACACTTTAATTGCTAGATTTTTGCTTAGATTTTATGGTTTTTGTGAGTTGATTCTTCAAGTGGGGATATGGATAACAGGCACAGGTAGGGCAACGACACCAGAGAGGAGAGGTCTACTTGTGAAGAGTCGGTGGCTTAGTAGTAGGTTCACAAACATTAATTGTTAACATTGATGGAAAAAGCTTGTGCGCCACTTTTGCGACATCGTCACCGTTTGGTGGCATGATTACAAGCGGAGTATCTACAAAAAAATTTGGTTTTCTTGATTTAATTCTAACGTTTTCAAGAGTGCTAATCCTGTGGTTATGAATTTTAGAGGGAGACCAGTGATGTTTGACAAGCTGCCTAGGTTTATTGTTCATAAGCATGGTGTACCATTTGATTTTTCAAGGCTAGTTGCAGTGGTGGCACTCCCATCAACTGGTAACCCCCACCTCCCCTTGTAGCAGTAACACCCCTATTGCCTGCACTACACTGCATGCTGCGCTCCGTCCTTTAATAATTTTTTAATTTGTTACAAATGAGTATATAGTTAAATATTTATTATTCATAATATTCATATTATATTATTTTTACATCTAACTAATTTATATGAGTCAATGCAAGTTACACTACAAAATTATATCCGTATTCTCTATGCTCGTAAAGTTGTACATCATGTTAAAAATATTGTACTTCATTTTTTCCAAACAAAAAATATCCTTACACCGTTAAATACATCCATTACCATATAGCGTGATGGCCATCTCGATTAACATTCCAAATGGATGGTCATATGTTTGAACCCTGGTGGAGGAGGTTTTAGATTCTTTGCCCTAAAAATGTTTGATAAAGTATAGTCGTATAGAATAGATACTACTTTCTAAAGAATCAGAAGTGTGTTAATTAAATAGTAAATAATAAATCAGTTAACCTAATTAGCATTTTCATTTTGCATTTTCACATTTGGTAATTTGGATCCCCAATTTAGAAATCTCATTATGGTATAACATAATTACTTAAACGGGCACCATAATCTATTTATATTCCAAGAAAAATCTTAATTGGTTAGCATATTTGGTAATTTCGATGACGAATTTAGAAATCTCATTATTGTATAACATAATTACTTAAACCTGGTACCAAAGTTATCTATTTATAAATACACGGATAAAAGTTTGATATATATAATAAATTATTATAAAAGCAGTCTGGTCGGTAGAGGTGTTACCAAGAATTCAAGCAACCATGCATGCAAGTGGAGGAATAAAAGTTGGTCATCATTTTAAGTTGATGATGATGAGTGAAAGGGAGAGAAAACGGGTGATTGGACGGAAGAAGGCGGCGTTATTGAAGACTATAACGTGATAACTATAAACACATAAACACCTAAAATGTGGAGGTAAACTTTTAAAAGTTTTCAAAAATTATGACTACTTTTGACAAAAACTCAAAATATTCAAAATCACTAAAAGAAATGCATGTATTTGTGTGTAATAATTTGACTTTGGTGGTAGAAAATTTTTTACCAACCAGTTATATATTGATGAACATAGTTAAATATTTATTATTAATAATATCCATATTATATACTGTATTTATTTTTACATCTAATAACTAAGTTATAAGAGTCAATGCATGTTACACCACTATATGATGTTCATATTCTTTGTGTTCGTAAAGTTGTACATCATGTTATAAATGTTGTATTTTATATTTTCAGACATAAAATATCCTTACACCATTAAATATATGTTAATTAAATATTAAATAATAACTCAATTTAGAAAAATAGTAAATCAATTTCGAAAATAACAGATGATATGGAATCAATAATAATGTAACAAAAAATGGGGATGGAGATTAGTTGAGTATGGTAGAGCTTAAGCGTGACTCCAACAGTTAGGGCATGCCCAGAACATCGTGTGGTCTGACCTAAAGAAATAAAATAACCTAGAATGCTATATATTAAGTAAACAAATTTAGTATAATTGAACAAATTATTGACTATCAACTTTTAATAATATATATATATTTGGTTAGGGACTATGTAGAATTTATTAAATTTGGTCCTTCCATTAGAGTATTATATTCAAAATGTTAAGACAAATAAGGAGTGTTAAAACAAAAACAAGACAAACTTGTATGTGTACACTCCTTTAGTTCCCATGTTTTAATTAACTTCGGCCAGTTTAGGTCCTATTATTGAACACGACTATCAAATGTATATTTTGGGAGGAAGGTTAGAATTTGTAGAGGCTAGTACAAAGAGAAGCGTTATTGTTGCCAACGACTTTGTGGTCTAGTGGCATGGAGTGACTCTTTTAAATGGAAGGTCATGAATTCAATTCTCGGCTGTACTGACTTTCTCCCTATACTTATATTTGGAAGTGTGCCAATTGCCCCTCAAAAATGACACCCCTACTAGCCATGCCATTGATCCTAAGTCATGTGGCTGCAATTTTTTATCTAACATTTAGATTTCTTCTTTTGTTCCAATTGCCCTCAATTTTTAAAAAAATTACAAGTTTGCCATTGAATATATTGAGTAGTGAAAAACCTACAAGCTAGCACAATGTTTGTCCCGTTGACAATCGGAGTAGCTGAAACCAGATCTCTGACTCTCATGCAAATCTACTCCGCTGCCAAGGAATAAGAAAGTGACTATTCGAGGCAAAGTTCTTACCCTTTATGATTTATGTCGATTTGTCTATCGCATGAAAAGAAGAGGGGAAGGAGGGAACGAGAATAGAGAGAAGAAGGTTATTATTTCTAGTAAAAGATTAACAGACATAAGCAAAATATATACTCTAGACATAGAGCTTGGCAGTTATAACTGCCCAGAGATAAGAAAGACATAAAAGTCCTCAAAATCATTTTTCATCATCTAATACCCCCCCATAAACTAGAGCATATAGGTCCTTGATGCCCAGTTTAGATTTGAAGAGCTGAAACGCAGTAGAGGGCAGAGCTTTGGTAAGTCCATCTGCAATTTGCGAAGATGAAGGAACGGGTAACAGTTTGATTAGGCCTTGATTGAGTCTTTCACGGACAATGTAAGTCACTGAGCAGAGATGTTATCCACTGTGTCTCATATACAGTTGATGCAAGGGAACGATACTCTGCTTCTGAGGAGGAACGTAAGACAGTCATTTGCTTCTTTGATCGCTAGGAGATGAGAGCAGATCCTAGGAAAATGCAGAATCCCGTAATGGATTTGCGCGATTCTGGATAAGAAGCCCAGTCAGAGTCTGCAAAGACATGCAGCTAAATGCTGCTATTTGCTGGATACAATAGACCTTGCCCAGGAGCTCCCTTAATGTAACAAAGAACACGGTGAGCAGCACTCATGTGTTCTGAAGTTGGAGAGTCCACAAATTGACTCAATTGTTGAGTGGCATATGTAAGATCCGGCCTTGTAGCCATCAAATATAATAAGCGACCAACTAGTCGTCTGTAGGGAGCTGCATCACTAAGAGAAGAGCCATTTTCTTTGGTTAATCTCTGTCCAGGAACCATTGGGGTGGCAACTGGTTTGCAGTTGAGAAAACCGGGCTCTTCTAAAATATCGAGGGCATATTTCCTTTGACATATATTTAATCCACTGGTATTCATATGAGCTTCAATGCCCAGAAAGTACCCCAAGCTTCCCAAGTCCTTAATCTTGAACTCACTGTCAAGGAAAGATTTGAGGTCTTGAATGAGTGTTAGACTGGAACTGGTGATAAGAATGTCATCTACGTATACAAGGATAACTATGAAGGATGCACCATTGCCCGTAGTAAATAGGGATGGATCAAATTTCGATTGCTCAAAACCTTTGTGAATTAGTGCGGCACTCAACTTAGCATTCCACTGGTAGCTAGCTTGCTTTAGGCCATAAAGCATCGTAGGAGCTTGCATACTTGGCCAGTGTCCTGCTCTTGGAAGCCAGGAGGAAGCACCATGTAGACCTCCTCATCTAAACCCCATGGAGGAAAGCGTTATTGATGTCTAGTTGATGAATATGCCATGCTTTTGAAGGTGTCACAGCCAAGAAAGTGCGTATGGTGGTCATCCTTGCTATGGGTGAAAAAGTTTCAAGATAATCAATTCCCAACTGTTGGGTGTAGCCATTAGCTACTAACCTGGCCTTATACCGTTCCACCGAGCCATCCGCTTTAAGCTTCACCTTGTATACCCATTTGCATCCAATTGGAGTTTTCCTGGGTGGTAGATCAACCAAGATCCATGTGTGATTATCTTCCAGTGTATTGATTTTAGCAGTCATAGCCTCTTTCCAGCAATCATTACCTATGGTTTGATTATAAGTTCTAGGCTCATTGATAGAAGTGACTGCCATAGAAAATTGCATGTGTGGCATAGGAAGATGATTGTATGAGATAACTTTTGATAGCTTGTGAGGAGAAGTACCTTGTGATGTGGCTGCATCACAGTAATAGTCTAAGAGCCGGTTCGGAACATGACGATTTCTATCAGAACGTTGAGGTTGAATATCAACAGAGACAGGAACTGTAGGTTGTATCTCAGACAAAGACTCCGAGACACTAGTGTATGGCTGAACATTAACTGTCTGTTCATCCTCATGAGATACACTATCATCTGTATGTTAATTCCCATGCAATATACTATAAGCTGCATGCCTATTCCCATGTGATACACTATCATCTGCATTTTCATAGCTAATATCATTCCCAGAACATCACTTCGAATGGTTTTGATCAACTTCCCAAACTGTGTAACCACATATGCATGAAATTTTTTGACAAACTGCCGTGTTTGAGCTTTAGTTTTCATCAAATGAATCCATGTAAATCGAGAATAATCATCAACTATAGTAAGAAAATAATACTCTCCATTCAAAGAACAAACCGGGAAAGGTCCCAAAATGTTAACATGTATCAAATCAAAGCAATTACTCTAGCTAGTATTACTTAAAAGGAAGGGAGATCGTTTGTGTTTAGCTAGGTGGCAGACAGCACAAGCTAGAGTACTTCCCTTTGAAGTATCCACATCACATAGGAGATGAATTTAGTTGGTTGGAAAGTGGCCTAACCCCTTTGATGCCAAGTTTCCAAGTTAGTGCACTGTGCAACAAGCTGCTTATTCTGCATAGAGGCCTCCCTTTTCCTTAACTATACTAGTTGTCTGCCCAAGAGTCCCCGGGATCACACACTGTTTGGCCATAAAGATTAGTCTATAGGCAGCATCTTGTATGAGCTTGCTGACAGAAATGATATTAAATTTAAAAGTGGGGATATGTAATGCTTCCTTTAGATATAAATTGTCATTAAGCCTTCCATCTCCTATGTGCTGAACTGCTATGCACTGACCAGTGGGAAGGTTCACTTCAACACCATTAACCACATGATAATTGATAAAGCAATCAAGTGAACACACTATGTGATTAGTGACCCCCGAGTCAAGAATCCAAGTTGAAGCTGTAACACCCCGTGTTACGACCCCTAAGACAGATTAATCATTTAATCAATTGCCCAAGAGAGAATTAAATTACAATAATTAATTGGGAAAAAGGCCCACCATAGTTCGTGGGCCCTCATCTCCAAACCCAACCCCTAGTCCTAGAAGGAATAGACCCTAAATAAGACCCCTGGATATATAAATAGGGAACCTAGAAGGCACCTAGAACCCCCACCACAATAATCTCTCACCACACCAAGAATTCCAAGAATTCCCCTAGGAGAAATCAAGAAAGAAGAAAGGTTAAAGAAAGACCCTTCATAGCCAAGGAATTAATTAAGGCTAAGAGGTAACCCATGTCTCAACAAAACCTATTTTCATAGCTATGATTCCCCTCTTAGGATTTCCCCCATATTCTTGTGTGTTGATGATTCGTTATAATGATCTTGATAATTGGTGTTATGATTCCATGGGTAATCTTGATGATAAGAGGTTCTTGACGATTATATGGTGTTCTTGGTGTTCTTGATGATTATATGATGTTCTTGATGTTTATATAATATTCCTACCGAATCTTGATATTAGAAGATGAATTGTATTCTTGTTGATTTAAAAATAATTAGAACCCTAGGTTATATCGTGGAATTCATATGGTATTATTCTTGGTAGATTGGGTGGGAAATTGTATGTTTGGGTGTTGATTATGTTTAGAAAAGCATGATACGTTATGTGCCGTATGTTTCTTGATTTTGATCCGTTAATTGTCTACGTGTGTTATCAATTGCGTTTGAAAGTGTCTAAGCATGGTTCCGGGTTCCACGGTGATTCCCGGGGCGTTTATTTGTGAAGAAGAGTCAGTGGGGGGTAGGGGACCCGCCACCTACCCGCGGCTAAAAGTGGCATCGCCGGCAACGGGCGGGCAGCTGCCCGCCGGGCACCCGCTGCCCGGAATAGTTGCCGCCGGCGGGTGAACCCTCACCCACCGACTACCCGCTGGTTTGCACCCCAATTCGGGATTTTCGCTTCCCCGTTTGATGTTCCTCCGACCCCCGTGGTGTCCCAACGGACTCCGTCTATCGTGCCTATGTCTAGTTCGATATTTCGGGTACCGTTCGTAGGTCGTATAAGTCTTATATATTGCATGCTAGTTGAATTGGTATCCCGTTGACCTAGGTGAAAGAAGTATGAACCCCTTAGGATTATTCTTAGTATGTGAAGGATCACGCATAGGTTTTGTTATACGTTTCCCCCCCCCCCCCCCTTCCCAATGTGCTAATGTGGGTTGCATGTGCTTGCTATGTGTTATATGTACATGTTACCCCGATTTGGTTGCGATCAATCGGGTTATACGGGCAGTCGGATGGGTTGAGAACCATACCGACTGTTAACCAGGCCGGTTGCGATCGGTCAGGTATATAAACATTATATAGGGCTGCGGTCCACCGTTTGGTTGCGATCAAATGGATTATACGGGCAGTCGGATGGGTTGAGAACCATACTGACTGTTAACCAGGCGGGTTGCGATCGGTCAGGTATATAAATATTATATAGGGCTGCGGTCCACCGTTCTACATGAGCTGCGGTTCATTTTCCTGGCTGCGGTCAGATGACATACTCTTGGGCTGCGGTCCACTGTTTGGTTGCGATCAAACTATGATGAGCTGTGGTTCATCGGTCGGTTGCGATCGACCCCTCCGTATTGTGAGACGGGGCAGGGTGCTGCGGGGCCGTGTCAGAGCTATATGCGCTGACCCTCATGTATGGGCATGCGATTGGTCCTGTGGCGCCAACAAAGTGTGCTTATGTGATGAGATATGGATGAGTTGTGATTATGAGTATCTTGGGGATGTGACTACGGGATTTACGTTGGGGATTGTTTATGTTGGGTTATGATTATTGATTATGCTCAGCCTTATCTACCTTGCCTGTTGCGAACTATATATGCTTGCTATCACTGCCGTTTGTGCTTAGCTCTATGTGTCGAGTCTATCCCTGTTTTAAAAGCTAGAGTTCGTGGGATATATCTTCATGTTCAAAATGGTTTTCGTATATCTATATATATCTCTATATGTATTATATTTCAACGCGTTGGAGTGGGTTACCAGCATCTCTCGCTGAACAGATATATTTGGCTTTCAGGCACGGACGAGTAGATCACTGGAGCGCGCTAGAGGTTGGGGCGTAGATTAGATAGTTCTTCCCTTTCGACCTGCGTGCCATGATTTGTATTGATACTGATTGAGATTGTTAGAACTTAGCCTGTGCACCTGAGTTCTCTAGCTCAGGTGTGGCATAACACCCCGTGACCTTATAAACGCATTTTGGGATTTAGAATCATTTACCTTTATTATATTGTCTTTAAAAGTTTTAAAAATCCAGGGGTGTTACAGAAGCAGTTAAGTATAGAGAATTAATAGAGAGCTTGCCTTCATCAGATGCCTGTAGCTCTTTGAAAATGGGAGTCAGAGTTGTTGCAGCAGTCAATTTGGAATTGGATCCGGATGACTGAGCAGAATGGCTCTACAACATTGAGATGAATTTATGCAGTTGTTCATGAGTGATCCCCAGGCCTGCTTCATTAAGAACAGTTGTTGTAGTTTATTGTTTATTCTTCGACTTATAACCTTGAATCCAGCCAGGAGGAAAGCCGTGTTTCTTGTAACATCTATCTACTGTGTGACCAGTCATGCCACAGTAGGTACACTTTGCCTTAGCAACACCCACTAGTACAGAAACAGTCATTCGCGTCCAAAGTTAAGGCTAATTCGTGTCCAAAGTAGCTGGGACGCAGATGGCAGGGACGCTGATTGTATAAACAATCAGCGTCCAAAGTAGCGTTGGACGCGCAAAATGATTATTCGCGTCCAAAGTTGAAGAACTTTGGACGCGAAAAATGATAATTCGCGTCCAAAGTTCGTGAACTTTGGACGCGTATAGTGTTTATTTATTTTTTAAAAAAATACTATACGCGTCCAAAGTTTCTAAACTTTGGACGAGTATAGTAAAAAGAAATTAAAAAAAAAAAATTCCTGTACATCCCAACATAACTACCAAATAATATATTTCAACATTAATCAATTTAAGATGTATACTACACACCAATTCTATCAACTAAAACACACCAATCTAAAATTTCAATTCTAATAACATTTTACTACAAATAAACTACAAATTCTAAATGTTAACAATTAAAATAAATTACTTAAGATGTAATATTGTGATAACCTTTATCAACCACATAAAATATCCTCATGCTCAAAGCAAGAAAAATGTCCTGGGAATCCAAACAATCACAGAAGTTCAATACCCAAAATCAATGTAAAACTAAGGCCTAAAAGCTGAAATTCACACAAACAACAAGAAAACAAACACTTGGGACTACTTTACCTCTTGCAAGACCAAGAGTACATTGAAGCCATGCCTCTGCCCTCAAAACATTAAGCCTCTCAATTACATCTTTAGAGAAAAAAACAAATTTTCAGTTCAACACCTTAGAATGAAGTAAATTTTGCCACATAACCCACATTTGGCCTTTCCAACCAAACCTCTAGTAGAAAACCCGATTACATATTTACATCATGTTTCCAATTCAAGACCATATAGTTTCTCCCCAAAAGTGTCAAAGCGTTGAAGCTGTTATGGTTTTGAACTAGAAATGTGATGAATTTTGACTGGTTTATACCAAATGTGGCAAAAGTAATACTTGAGGATCAAATGTAGAAGTGACCTATTAGTCATGGGACCAAAAGTGAAAATAATTCTAAAGTTGATTTACATACCTGTTACTTCTTCTTTGTAATGCTTAATTTCCTTACTTGTCATTTGTATTGTTGATTTGAGTTCCTTCACACTCTCCTCAACCTCTGACAAATCATTCTTTAACTTGATAAGTGTTGCCCCGTGTTGCCCCCAATTTGGTAATCCTTGAATCCATTTCCCGCTTCTGCTTATTGAGTTGAACAAGTTCACACCATCATCATCATCATCATCATCATCAGCTCTCCTCTCCGCCTCGAACTCATCCTTTCCACCCATATCCATTTTTAAAAAACTAGAAAAATTCAGAAAGAAAACAGGCAGCACTGGTTGAATTTTCCAGGAAAAACACCAAAATTAGAGAAACTCAACTGCAAAAGATCCATCATTTTCAGGGTTCTAGATACAATTTAGAAAACTATAGAGAAATTGGATAACATAACAATTTGATCTTTACACCATATTAGAAAACAATGGAGAAATTGGATAGCATAAACAGTTTGATCTTAACACCATATTAGAGATATTTCAAAAGTAAGCCCAACAATATGCAAAACATATGAAATATTGAATAGCTACCCTCAAAGAGTTATTAGAGATATTTCTTGAAGCATAAATCAAGCAACAAAGGTTGAATTGCACTCTATTTTTAAATATCTAACCAGGGATGGTTAGAGCTCTCTTAAATGGAGTAATGTAGTTCAACATCATTGCCTCATTTGTTAAACACATGGAATCAACCAACTCATTCAGACATAACAAAGCTTTAACCTTTACCCAAATTCAAAAATACTAATTCAGGAGAATAAATTAATAAATTGTTAACTATTGGTCTATTCTTAAGTGTTAGTGTGTTACTACAATGGGTTATAAGCATCTATATAAAGTTCTAAACCATAAATGCAATGGCTAATAGAAGATCTGGACCTTGCATTAGATCTTGTTGAAAGAGCAAGAAGGCTGAATGCTCCATACACCTAAGCAAGAAAAGCATTACCATAATCACAATCCATATAAATTGGTTAGTTTACATGGCCAACAATAGCCTAAAAGTTAAAATTGCAATAGCAACCTGTGTAAGTTTGCCCATTAAAGTCAAGAATCACTCACCAGTTTATCAATGGTGAGTCCGGTATTTCATGAAAATAAATCTACAATTTGGGAATGCTGTTAATAAAATAGTCTTGTAAAATTAAATGAACTTTTGTATTCCTGACCTGTATATATGCATAATCGCCTTGGACCGTGTTACAAAGAATACAGGGAGCTTGAATACACTCAAATCAAACCAAATCATGTTTGCCTTGATTTGAATTGCTTGCAATCCTAATGCTTTATTGCTTTTAAGTGATAATTTTAACTGTTAGACATTCATAAAATACAATCACAACTCAAAATTGTCAGAAAATGGTGAAAAGAGAAACCTAATTCAAAAGGTCTTAAGTAGCACATTCTTCCTTTCAAAAAAAAAGTAGCACATTCTTAGAAAGTTAAATGTGGACTAAGAGGAGACTGCATTGCCCCTTTTTTTCACTGTAAATTCCAGTCAAGCCCTGTTTTGCGCTTCTATAAACCGCATACTTAATGGCAGTTATTTACTGTTGCGAATGCAGAAAAAAGAAACTAACAATATACTTTATTACAGAGAATAAAAATAGCAAATATCAAAGAAATCATTCCAAAACACCTTCTGCCAGGTTTAAATCCCATACCTTAAATGATCTTGTGCTGGCAATCCATACTCCAGTTCTCAACCACTGCCACCATTTCCTGTCTTTTTTAGCTGAGCCACAGATCCTGTCCTTTTGGAAATGGTAACTTTTGCTTACAATGCTTTTCATTTACAATAGCTTGAGTATCTCTACCATTGTAAAATCGAGTTGATGCACAGTCCAAGGCTCCAAGCTGCCAAAAGAATTGAATAATTAAACAGAACTGTCAACTTCCGAGAAGTTTAATACAAAGCACCAACTTTATGTTACAAAGAATCAGAATATTGTAACAAGACTTGTAATGAGAGTGACCAGGTCCCCTCCCTGCAAGGATGTTATGTTCCCGGGCAAACGCACACGTCACATGGCGATTACGATTATTGGGGGTTGTTTGTAGGTTGTCTATGTTGAGAGATAAAGTAAAGGGATTAGGGAGCAAGGATAATAGGAACGTTTTGAGAGTTTTCCCACATCTGATTTTAACTTAACTTCTTTCTTGCTTGTCCCCTTTATTAAAATGGAAATCCCCAGAGGGTTACAAAGACTAAATAAAACATAAAAAGGAAAGGAGAAGCATTAAAGCTCCTTACCATAATTAATCGCTATCTCTAAAGGAAATAAATCATAAATCAATTATAATAATAAAGATTTTAGAATCAATTTTCTTAATCATACGAAAGGACAAAACAATAGTTTAGCCCTCCCTATCAAAAAACAAAGAGAGTACTGATATCCAGCAAACCTGGGAAAGACTTTCCGAGGTATGCTAGGGGTTATAACACACAAATGCTTAGCACAATCCCAAAAAATGCATGTACACATCACCTTATTGCTTTCATCTTTGACAAAAAATAGTAGGAATTCTCTAGGTCAGAGCAAATTGAAGTAAGAGAGAAGTAAAGTCTAAATAGAGCACCTAAAATAGATAAACCAAAGGTAAAACAATTTATATAGATGAGTACATACTGAAAATGCCCATGAGCAATAACCAAAGGGAGCAACAGCCACATCTTGAAAGCCAAAAACTGCTTATAATATATTCCCACCACCATGAACATTTATATGAAATAAGGTTCATAAGGTGACAGAAAATCAAGCTACACTCAATGTATCTTATCTATTCCTTCATGGTGGTTATGCTAGGAATTGAGAACTTCTGCTCCGGTAGTGATGAGGAGGATTCATTCCTAGACCTTTTTGTTCTAGAGTTGGAAGGTTTCTTGTAAATCACACCACAACTGTGCTGGTAACTACTATTGATGCCAAAGAAATTCTTGCAAATTTTTGCGTTTTCGTGTGTATGCATTCTCTGGCTTGACAATATCTTTGAGAGAGGAATGGGAAGACACATCCGATAGACTGGTAAAAGATTTGGATTTACCATCATAGAATTTCGATATACCTCTCCTCAAAATGGGAAAAGAGGAAATATGAGGACTATGAAGCTAGCATAACACTCTATTAACGCATTTTCCCCTAGGAATAAACATTAACTAGTTAAAGAAATTTCATCACATGTGAATAGGGCTGTGCAATACCCGAACTACCCGAAGAATCCGCCCGACCCGAACCAGCGCTTACCGAACAGAGATGAAATCCGACGAGTTCGGGTCATATCCGAACCGACCCCACGCAACGTGGCTATTAAAGACGGACGGGTAGGGTTAGGAAATATCCCATCCGAACTCGTCCGAGATCCGAAATATGGCCTAAGTATAAAACGTTGCGTAGACCTAGGGTTTGCCATTCTCTCATTCTCCACTCGGCCACTCCCCACTCCCCAGAGCTTCTTCTCGAAATCTCCTTAGTCTCCTACTCTCCTCTAGCCATCCCCATCCGATCTTCAGTCCTTCTCATCTAATCTTCTTCCTTAATCTCCTTCTCCGGTGAATCTCTGATTCTCTGAAGTCTGAACTCTGAGTCTCAACTGAGAGTCTGAGAGTATCTGTGGTTCTGAACTCCCCTTCGACTCCTTCGAGGCTTCGAGTCTTCGACAGTTCGACGGGAATCTTGTGGAAGTGTCGGGAATCTTGTGGAAGTGTCTGTGGCTCTGTGCAAACTGGAAAGACGGCAAGAAGGAAGAAGCCGGACGACAGTGGAAGTGGAAGTTTGACGCCTTGAAGCCCTAGATCTCAGAGGGAACCTTTAAGAAAACAAGTAAAATGTAACTCTGTCATTTTTTTCTTATTTTCCTGTTGCATGTTTGTGAGTTTGTCTGTTCTGTTCTAGTTCTATGATGTTGTATGCACCCTAATTTGTAATTGAACCCTAATTTTAAGGGGTTTCCACATACGTGATGAATTTGTGCTTATTCTGATATGTGATGAATTTGTGCTTATTCTGATATGTGTTTGTAAGTTTATGGTTAAAGGACCCTTAAATTTGTTATTTCAAAATGTATGGTGGTGGTGGAAGTGTGGAACTGTGGAAGCCTACTGAATTTGTAATTGATATTATGAATTTGTGCTTATGAATTTATGATGTCCACGTTGGAAGCATACTGAATTTGTAAATTGTAATACTGTTGAATGTTGTTGAATACTTGAATTGTTGATGGTTGACTATGGAAGTGTTAAGCCCTAATTTGTGACCATTTCCATAAAATGATGAGTTAATGATTCATGAATCATGACTCCTGATTATGGAATGAATTTGTTAATGTGTTATATACTTATATGTAATTAAGTCCTAAAATCAGGACTCCATAAAATGAGGAGTTCATGAATCATGAATCCTGATTATGCAATACATATCACTATGACAGTGTATGGCCTTATGTGTGCTTGTGTGAAATTTGAATCCTATTTGCTCATCCATAAATCTTTATAGATGGAGAGCAATCAAAATATAAGTGGAAGTGGAACTGGACCTCTTCCATCTTCAACAGTGGATGAACAAGGAGTACAAACCCCAGGCATTGAGACAAGTGCTCAACAGCCTATGGCCACTCCTAAAGTTCCTGCTGTTAAGAAGAGGAAGGAAATAGAGTCTAGATCCATAGTGTGGGAGCACTTTGAACAGATCAAAGATCCTGAAACTCATAAAGTGCTTAAAGGCAAATGCCTTTACTGTGCAAAAGAGTATTTTTGTGAAACTAAAAAACATGGCACATCATCATTAAGAAATCATATGGGCAATTGTCTTAAAAATCCCCATTCAAAGAATATAAGGCAGTCTCTACTCACATTCAACACTCTGTCCACTTCTGAGGGTGGAACAGAGGCTCCTGTGGGTGTTTTGGGGACATGGGTATTTAATCAAGATGCCATTAGGGGGGCCCTTTGTGAGATGATAATCATAGATGAGCTCCCTTTTAGGTTTGTAGAGGGCCAGGGGTTCAAGAGGTTTATTCTGGTTGCTTGTCCTAGGTTTCTTATCCCTTCTAGGTGGACCATTTCTAGGGACATCTACCAAATATTTCTTGATGAGAGGCTAAACCTTAAGAAGTTGTTTAGAGTGGGAACTCAAAGGGTTAGTCTAACAATAGATACATGGACTTCTGTCCAGAGAATCAACTATATGTGCATTACTGCACATTTTTTAGATGACCAGTGGAAGCTTCAAAAAAAAATTATATCCTTTGTCCCAGTTTCTTCTCATAAGGGGGAGTACATTGCAAAAGCCCTAGAGAGTTGTTTATTAGAGTGGGGAATTAAGAATGTATTTACTGTAACAGTGGATAATGCCTCCTCTAATGACACAGCTATGGGGTTTTTTAAGAGTAAACTGTTATCTTGGGGTTCTTCTTCTGTTAAGGTTCAGTACATGCACATGAGGTGCATAGCCCATATCCTCAATTTAGTGGTCCAAGATGGGTTGAAGTTTGCAGATGAGTTAGTTAAGAAGGTGAGGGATGCAGTGAGATGGGTTAGGAACTCACCAGCTAGGCTGACAAAGTTCAGAGAGTTTGCTGAACTGTTTGGTGTGGAAGCTAAATCAGCTTTGCATCTTGATGTCCCTACAAGGTGGAACAGCACCTACATTATGCTCAACACTGCAATTCAATATCAAGTAGTGTTTGATGCATATGAGAGAAATGACCCCTCTTATTCTACTGACTTGGGGAGTGCTCCTACCTTCTTGGATTGGTGTTCTGTGGAAAGCTTAGTGAAGCTGTTGAAAGCATTTTATGATATGACAGTGAGGATCTCTGGTTCACTTTATGTCACATCTAACACATTCTTCTCTGAGATCTCTGATCTTAGTTGCATGCTTGAAGCTATGGTGAACTCTGAGCAGGGGACTGAAAAGGTAATCTCATTTATCTTTCAATTTGTTTGCTTATTGTTTTTTGTATTTCCTGTAATTCTGTTAACTAATAAATTGTTTTTTTTCTGTTTTAGGCAATGGGGACACAAATGAGGAACAAGTTTGACAAATATTGGGGGGATCCAGAAAAAATGAACTCTATCATTTTTTTTGCCAATATTCTGGATCCCAGAGATAAGTTGGAGTACATGCCTCATCAATTTGTCCAGTTGTATGGAGAAGAGGAAGGCAAAGCTTGTTTTACCAAGGTCCAATCTGCAATGGCTGCTTTATATGATGACTATGCAGCTACATACTCTCTCAGTTCTACCCAGACAGCATCCTCTACTCAAGCAGTCCAGTGTGAGGCTAACCAGGCTACTACTTGTACAGTTGGTAGGCCTCAATCATCTTTGAAGAGCCAACTTAAAAAAAAGAGATTGGAAAGTAGTGGAAGCAGTAAGCAAACTGAGCTGCAAGTATACTTAAGTGAAAGTCTTGTGGAGGATGATGAATCTGTCCCATTTGATGTGTTAAAGTGGTGGAAGAGCCATAGTGAGAGATTTTCTATTCTCTCCAAAATGGCTAGAGATGTCCTTGCAGTTCCTATCTCCACAGTTGCTTCTGAGAGTTGTTTTAGTACATCTGGAAGGGTACTTGATCCATTTAGGAGTTCCTTGACTCCTAAAATAGTGGAAGCACTAATATGTACTCAAGATTGGTTGAGGGCACCTAATTAGCCAATCCAAGTTGAGGAGAACCTGGAGGAGGTTGAAAGATTAGAGAAAGGTAACCCTTATCACTTTCTTAGTTACTTTTTTTTTTTATTATACTAAGTTTATTTCCTTTTCACTTTCTTTCTTACTTATTATGTTTTTCACTTTTGCAGAATTGCCCACTGGAGCTTCATCTACTATACCATCAATGTTGCCTACAATCACTGTAATGTTTTTAATATCAGTTTACAATGTGTTCATTTCTTTACTGAGTTTGATATTATGTTATGTACTCATGTTGTTGCAAGTGGTGTTTAGCCTCTAAGTGGCTTGGCAACTTTCTGTTATTGATTTGTTGCTGCCATTAGATGAGTTGAGCCCAATTTTGCCCATTTCTCTGCACTCTGGAATTATGGTATAACTCTTCCTTGCTCTGTTTTCAGTTTGAATGTATTTGTTTTATTTGGTGGCTATGATGAAGCTTCCACTATTGTCTGAATAAATGGAATGGAGTTGGTATGTTGCCAATGTGTTAATATAACACATTCAGAGCAATTTGCCCACATTCTTACTTGATATGGAAAAATGCACTCTGAGCCACTTAGCGTAGTGAATAATTGCTTAGTATTGTTACTCTAAATGTCTGATTGTCTGTTTTCTAAACTCTAAACACTAATATCATTTTAAGTTTGAATACTAGCAGGAAGAAGAGTAGATTATCTAGATGACTATATTAGTGTTGATTTTGCTGAATTGCTGAAAGAAGAACTGAAGAGTACCGGTGCTGACAGCTCAAGTCTATGATTTTTTGTATAATCATTGGAATTCGAAAATATGTAATTATTAACTTAGTTTGAAACTGTTATAGTTGTATAGTAGTATGTTTTGCTAGTTGCTACGCTATGGTAATGAAACTCAGTATTACTATTATCTATTTTAGAATTTTTAGAATTTAGAATTTGTTTTATTTTAATTTATTATATCCGATTTCAATCCGAAATCCGACAACGGATATCCGAAATCCGAACCTATGCAATCTGATAGGATCTGTCCAAAAAAATAAACGGATAGGGGGGTACAAAAGAAATCCGAAATCCGATCGGATGGACGGATTGGACATCCAATCCGTCCGAATCCGATCGATGCTCAGCCCTACATGTGAAAGATACAAGGAAATGTCCAATTGATTTCAACTTCAATATATCCAAGCAGAGAAATAAGCAGTAGTGAAGATTGCAGCATTTCAGAAAATATCAGGTTCTTTTTGCATGATCAAATGTGGACCAAATATCTGGATATATTTTTTATCATATAATTATATATTCACTGGACATCACCTAAGAACATTATCTGAGTGTCAGAAAGAAAATACTCCAGGACCTTTCCCTAATGACACTTGTAGACCTTCTAAACATGCAAGTCATTATTCATATTCTTCTTGCCATCACAATAATTTTACGGTTTTACCAGCCTAAACCCTAAAATAAAATTTAAAAATAAAATTAATTTTCAGATTACATTTTTTCTATTGGCCAGTATCTATGGCATGCACTGCCCATATATTGAATAATGAAACTTTTGTAGGTTCTTGGCCAGTAATTTATCTTTCAAATCCAGTACATTCTTGATTGCTAACCCCATTTATTGTGTGTAACATTTATGATAAATACTGCGAGTTACATAAATTGATTTCTTGAAGATGCAATACATTAACATATCTAATTTAGATTCTAATGAAGTAAGCTCATAATTTCAACCCTTCACAGTCAGTGGAACATTAGTCAAGAAAACACATGCATCTATTTCTTAATCCACATCATACTGAATACAGAAATGAATTAACATTCAATAGTTCACATACATAAATAGAATGCAAAAAGTCCTAACATTGTGGTAACATTTAACTGCAATTAAATGATGCACATATACTAACACATAAACCTAACTATAACATCAAATTTACTGTCAAAAGTACCGCCAAACTATGAAATTAACAGCAATAATCACATGGCATTACATAATATAGGAAAATTTGAAGAAAAAGTTTAATAAAATACGAGAAAGGGATCAACGCTACATACTTCAACGGCAAAGCTTCCTCCAAGTGCTCCAAACTGTCGAGAGCACCACCTTTTGCCGAGCTCTGCACTTCCTCACCATCACCGTCGACATCACCAGCAGCTGCAGAGTCATAGCTGATCCTCCCAATAGAAGAGGAGGACAACGAAGAACTGCGACCATCATCATTCTCCACAATGGCCTTGCCACGCTGTCCTGAGACGGAGAACTCTGGCGGTGCGAGTGTGGGGAGAAGGCGGGATTGGGTGGGCAGAAACAGGAAGATGCCATAGAGAGAGAGAGAGAAAGGTCGGAGCGGATGAAGGTCGGAGCGGATGAAGATTAGAGCAGATGGAGATGGTTTACGCTGGGTTGCTAGGGTTTGGATTAAAAAAATAATTCGCGTCCAAAGTTTGCGACTTTGGACGCGAGTATGAATGAGATTCTATTATTCGCATCCAAAGTATTGAGCTTTGGACGCGAGTGATGGATGAGATTCTATTATTCGCGTCCAAAGTATTGAGCTTTGGACGCGAATAATAGAAGACTTTTATTATTGGCGTCCAAAGTACAGAGCTTTGGACGCCAATACTGTTTTAAAATTAAAAAAAAAAAAGAAATTAATTATATAGTGACATTTTAATTATAAAAATGCCACCGCATTACACTTTAGGCATCCAAAGTTCTAACTTTGGACGCGAATTAGTCGATTTTATTGATGTTTTTTGTACTAGTGACCATTGTTTCTTCTACCATTATATGAAGTTGCAGCCACCGTTTCTTCACTCAAAGTACTTTGAACAACATTAGACTAATTAATAACTAGGTTTCCTAGATTCAAATTTCTCAAACTAATCTGCCTTTCTAGTTTTTCAGCCATAACAAAATCCTTGTATACCCCCGGCAAAGGATCTAGGACCAACACACTTGATTTTAGACTATCATAATCATCATTCAAACCTTGAAGGAATAGGATTACCTAATCAGTTTCCCTTTCACTTCTGATGACTTCAACGAGATCACAAGAGCATCTCGGATTGCATTTACACACGGGAATTGGCCTTAGGTTGTTCATCTGCTCCCACAAGGTTCTGCTCCTAGTGTAATAATCGTTAACAGATAGGTTTCCTTGTTTTAGATTGTGGATCTCACTCTGTAGACTTGAAATTCGTTGTGCATCCCTCTGCGAATAGCGTTTCCTCATATCCTCCCATATGTCTTTGGCGTGATCAAAGTGCATCACACTTTGCACTATCGGAGAATGTAGCGATTTGAAGATCCAAGAGCAGATCATCAAATTGCACCTCCTCCAAGCCGGATAATGTTGCTGATCTCTGCTCGGTGGCGTTGTGCTCCCATCCACTAACGTCCACTTGTTCTTCACTTCTAGAGCAATTCGCATAGAGACACTCCAGGTGCAATAATTTGAGCTGCCGGCAAGCGACGGAGTCACGAGGACGGCCGATGGACTGTCGTTGGCATTTAAGTATAGAGGATCTTCTAGATCTCCAGAGTTGAAGTTTCTGTGAACCTGAGGTGTTGTAATCCCCTGCGGATTCAACTCAGGTACTGGATGAGCCGGAGGTTGGTTGACCGGCGTAGCCACATGACTGGTGTCGCCGATGCCGGTGAGTACGGCGGTGTAATTGCGCCGCTGCTCTGATACCATGTCGATTTGTCTATCGCATGAAAAGAAGAGGGAGGGAGGGAACGAGAGTAGAGAGAATAAGGTTATTATTTCTAGTAAAAGATTAACAGACATAAGCAACATATATACTTTGGACGTAGAGCTTGGCAGTTATAACTGTCCAGAGATAAGAAAGACATAAAAGTCCTCAAGATCATTTTTCATCATATAATAATTTATTACACTATTCATCGGTTGCTGGTTGCCTAGCTCTGGAATCACCTACTTCAACTTTACTAATCAAAATTTATTTTCTTTTTTCCTATTCTCTCTTTCTACGGCTGTTTTTTTTTTTTTTTTTTTTTTTTTTGAGGTTTTGGATAAGAAATTTTCTTCTTCACTACTTGTTTGGACTCAAAGATGCATCTCTCTCTTTTTTTTCTTGTCTGTGTCTGCTTAGAATATAAATTCACTCAATAGGATACAATGGTTATAGTTCTTCTCTTTGCTTAGTTTCTCCCAAATATATACTTCTATGAATTTTTCTTCGGAATTGATAATTGGTAGTGACGTAGTGTTGAGTTTTTCATATGCTTTTAATTTAAGATAATAAACAGATGACATGGATAAGAAGGAACATTAAGAAGTTTAATTTGCATGGAAATTGGAATACGATGAGTAGAAACCTTGCAGGCTTGCAGCACAGAATATCTAAAAATTAAATCGGTTCCTTTATTCCCTTCAAAAAAATAAAAACGGTGCCTTTCTAGGAAGAGGGTCGATGAAGAAACCCAACACGAAGAACAGTGAAGAAGACGGTGTGTCTGTGCGTAGCTTAGGGATTTAGGGATAGGTATGGTTAATTTGATTAATATTCTTTATAACAATTGTTTTTCATAAAAGAAAGTAAGTATGGAGTAATATATTAAAAATTATTATAATTTGCATAAAAAGATTCAATTAAATTTGACTTTACATTTTTATTAGGTGGCGCACTATGATTCACTTATACATTGGATTTAGAATTCTTTAGTATGCCTTTTTTTAAATGACTATTTGTTTGCAATTATCTTTGAGAAATCATGGGTATGGGAGATTCAAAGTTGGTGGATAATAATGCAAAGGCTTGGTGGATCTTAGTAGCAGTGATAACTTGCAGTTTGAAAATGATAAATTCATCTAATGAGTATATTTTTTTTGGAGTCGTAACTTGCTACTGTAAAGTTATTTTTACATTTCCATTATTGATCCAACACATTGTTACATAGGATATGCTTGACGATATACTCACATTCCAGAGGAATAGTTTGCCCCATGTGTGGTGATCGTCGTGCTGCAGACGCAAATACAGAGGCGGGGAAGAAAGAAGGGTCGACCATGAAGAGTAAGTCATCACATGCTTCATGGAAGAGCGAGACAAAGATGGTCCTGTGCCATTAGTTTGATTAGGCTTACGTTTTGCAGTTTGATGTAGATTTTCGAAGAAGTCAAGAACTTAGTTAAGCAATCAAGCCACGTCTATAGATCAAATTTGATGATTTGGAACATTCTCTTGTGACCCATTGGGGTACTATTTTCATTTGTGAGGTAACATCCTCTGAACCAGCTCTATTGTTATATGTTTTTTATTTATTTTTTTAAATTATTACTTGTTTTAGGATAGTATTGTGATTTTGGTAATGAGAAATGTTCTGACATTACAATTTACAAGGACATGTGTATTCCTGCAACACCAGTCTATTTAAATTTCATCAATATTGAGAGTAGAGTAGAAGTGGCAATTTGGATGAGGGCAATTAATTAAGCACCTTTCAATTCCGAGCATGCTGCATAGAAACATTAACTACTCAATTCGTACCTCGATTATATTCTCAATGAATATGCATCACTTGAATCTTCCATTGATGCACCATTTTGCATTTACATGCTTCCAAAAGATATCTATATGTTTACATGCTAATGTGCATGCTTTATTACTTCGATGCCATGATTTACAAATGATTATTTTTTTTTCTGAAATTTGATTGCTAATATTTTCAGAAATTATAATAATCAGTGCTATGATTTGAAAATAGTCAACGGTGGGTGGGTGAAATAACATGTTTACATATTGTATATGTTTCTTTTTCTTTATGTTAAAATTAATTTTAAAATGATTTTTAAATTAATTTTTTTTGTTATTTCCATAAATATATCCCTTAAACCAATTCTTTGTGCATTTAGAATATGAGATTTTCAAAACATCCACCAACATAGTAAAAAATAATGTCCACCAATAATATGTTCATTAAATTAATTAATCTAATGTTAGTAAGAGTTCAAATTTGTTGTAATGTTCTAAAAGATTACTAAAATAGTCTATATATTATATACAACATTTTGTTATTAATAATGATGTATTATTAGTGTTTAATTTATCATGATCATGTTTAGAGTTATAATTGTATCATGTTGCTACCTAAATAATGTATTTATGTATGCTTTTATTTATTCATACGATAATTATTAAAATTTATATATATTATCATTTAAAATTAGAATACATCAATTGATCATTGGACATGAGTTTCGCGCAAAGCGCGTGCCCGCGACTAGTATGTACATATAAACCATACTATTTATATTAGATACATAAAAAATTATATTATTAATAATCAATAAAAGGTGTATGTGACATACATAGAATATAAAATCTTCCCTTAATAGCTACAATAAGGTAAAGTTTATAAATGCATGTGTCACACCCCTATAAGCGAATAGAACTATTAAAAACAAACTTTTACCCAATCATATTAGCTATTATTAAAGTTTATGCTAGGAGAATTCTATTCAATCTTCATCTTTTTATCCATAACTAGAATTTTCACACGTGCAATGCACAGAATGAATTTGTTGTAATATATTAAGAATATTTGGATGAATATATAATTATTTAAATTATAAAATTAAATATTATATAGTGCAATTAAACATATGTTTTGAATCGTTTATGTGTTTTGATGTTATCATTGCTTGAATTTGAACAAATAATTGCTAAAATTAATAGCTAATCGTTGGCTGGTGAGAAGATGCAGGAGTTGGAGAAGAGGAAGCAATTTCTTCTGCAGCTACGCAATGACCTGCCAGCCGCTGCAAGCATTGGCGGCGTCCCTCCGCCACCACCTGCGCCGGATTTTGCATCTTGGTTCATTCCGGCCATGGCGCCTCCGCCGACTCGCGACGGCGGTGGTGGTGAGGATACTCATCAATACATGATTTTCTCTGATGCATGCTGATTTCAATCAAGTTTGGCCTTACAACTTCTCATCATCTTTTTAAAATTACTGAAAAGATTTGACATTGCAATTTGCTGTCATGTTTCTTAGAACTTGTTTGAATTGGAGTATGCTGTATGTTACTGTGTTACTTTTGTGTGTTGTTGTTTTTTTATTTAGTATTAATGAATGGAGTATTTATAATTGGAAAAACAATTTATTTTGATTTTGATTGGTTGATTATATTGTTTAATGGTATTAATTAGATTAATACACGAAGTAAATGAACCATAATAATGTAACAAAACTAGAATTGAGATTAGTCTTGAGTATAGTAAGGGTTTAAAGGTGCCTCCTATTATTAGGACCTGTTCTAGATGTCTTGGGGTCTGACTAAAAAAAAAAATCAAAAAAAAGAAACACTGAGACTCTGTTTGGCAGAGCTTATTTAGGAGCTTATAGTTTATTTTAAACTACTAATAAGTTATAAGCTCTGTTTGGTAATGTTCCTAAAATAAGCTCCTAGCTTAAAAAAAAGAGCTTATTTTGGAACGCTACGTTAGGTAGCGTTTCAAAATAAGCTCCTAGCTTCCTAACTTTTTTTCTATCTTTATCCTTATTATTTTAAAAAAATGACATAATTTACCCTTCCCAATTAAAATCTTTTTTCTCTTCTCCTTTATTCGCAACTTTCACCGCAAATAATAATAATAATAATAATAATAATAATAATAATAATAATAATAATTGATGTTTTGACTTCCTGATGTTCTTTTGTTGGGCTTTTGAGAGTCTTCTTGATGTTTCGTATGTCTAGAACTATATGGTAGGATTCCATGTAGGTTTTGGTGTCTTGAATCGTGCTAAGTGTTCGACCTTGTGATTCGTTGAACCAATGATGAGTCTTGTGTGTTCTCCGGAACTATGTTTAGTTTACCGGTTTGATAAGCATGCTAGTTCGGTGTTTAAATGCTAGCGTGTGTTGTTTGTCCTTTCCTATTGTGGATGATAACTTGTGTTGATCATCGTTGTTGTCGGATTGTGATCCTTTCCTTGTTGAGTATGGTTTCATATCTTCGTTGTGATCCGTTGATTGATTCCTATGATTGTGTTGTGTGTGTGGCTGTACCTGGATTGCACGATTAATGGAATGGGACATTAGTCACCATGGTACGACAGTGGTCCTCGTGGTGGCCATGACGTGATTATGGAGTTGTGACCTGTGTGTAAGGTTCACGTATTTCTTGGGAGACATGTGTTGCCAAAGTGTGTGATCGGTACCCTCGTGTACTATGAAATCGGTGGTATTGTTGGAGATTGTCAGAGTAGGGACGACGGTCCTCAGAGGAATAAGGTTGGACTTGGAGTACAGGGGTCTTGGAGGTAAAGGTTGGAACTAGCTATAAGGTTGGGGGTAGCCATAAGGTTGGAACCAGGCAAAGGAAGGATTAATGATTCGTGATGCGTGATGTCACGAAGGCATGTGTTGCCGTTGTCTGTTTCTCTATTCGTGACGAGTAATGTCACGAAGGCATGTGTTGCCAATGTGTGTCTCTTTATTCTCTTGTGTTGAGCATGTCGGGTGATATTCTACTGAGTGATGGTAGAATACGCCTTGAGCCTTACTTGTGTTGTCGTTATTTCGTCTTGATGTGTTTTGGGATGGGTTTCCCCTTGTCCTTGTTGTGAGTGATATAGAGTTTTTGCAGTTGACTTCTATCTTTGGCTTTGAACTGATATATACAGTATTCCGTTTCGAAAATGATTTTGTATAATACTAACTATGTATGAGACTTAACGCGTATTGATGGGTTACCAGCATTATTCGCTGACCGGGCGTCGTCCCCTTTCTTTATGTTGCTTTACAGGTTGAGTAGCTTTGGAGAGCGCGCTAGTGGCCTGTAGATAGATTAGATATCTTCCTTTAATGGTTGTAGAGGCCTGTGAGCCTAAGTTGTTGAACTGTTAGACTGCTTAGTAGTTAGCGTTTGCCTGTGCACTTAAGGTTGTGTAGGTGTGGCATAACATCTCCCGGATTTATGTAGTTAGCTTCCGCTTTTCTTACGTTGATGTTTAGACTGTTAATCCCTTTAAATTAAGTTTTAAAAGTTGTTGAAATTCGGGGGTGTTACAGTCGTTATACTTAGCTTCGTGCTAACGGGTGTTTTCCTACTTGTCTACGTGTTGTTTTGTAAAACCTCTTTCAGGTGGGCCCAGCGTTTGAGAGATGATCGAGTTAGACTAGTCTAGTAGATATAGTAGTCCAAACTCTCTTTATTCTTATGTTGTTCTTTTGATGGATTGTAGACTTTGAAGTTTATGTTTGATGTTACACATCGGGGTGTTTTTCCCCCAAAATGACTTTTACGTTAAGTAATTCGAATGTTATTTTAAGCTTTGGAAAGCTTAAAATAGTGAAATAGGAATTGGGACGAAAGTTTGCATGGACGAATGTTATGCATGGACGAAAGATGCTACATGTAATTAAGCAAGTTTAATTAGTGAATTAAGCTCCTTTCGTGTGAGCTATCTTTCGTGCTGCACGAGTCAATGCTATGTGCATTGATTCGTGCCACACCATTTCGGTACTTTGCGGACCATTCGGGTGTGGTTTTCGGTCCCAATTCGTTAACCTTTCGGGTTTGTACGGACTTCTCGGTCACTCAGATATTTGAAACGGGTCGTTATGGTCGGTACGAATTAATCGGATATTAAGTTCGTGACCGTTGATATTATTTCGATAATAAGTACGACCATTTCAAACGTTATAATTCAATTTTTAAATTGAATTTATGTTGGTTAATGTGTCATGATGATGCTATTTAGTACCAATCTCTAATATAAAGATGTGGTGGGAGCAACCTTTTTGAACATAAGATTAGAAAGGAAGGGAACGTGAGGGAAGAACAAGAGAGACACAACACACAAAGATAAGCACATTTTCTTCTCAAAACTCTACTCCTACTTCTTTCTAGCTACTGTGTTTTGCCCGTGCTCTAGTTCGCCGGGTTCGTTCGTTTGGGTGCTCAAACGTCGAACCGTTGTACGTTTTATCCTGGGAAACCTAGGCCACAACGCTCCTAGCACTTTTGGGAGGTGGCAAATAAGGTTTTAAGGAAAGACAGGCACTTTGCCTAACTCGTACATTTCTTTCTTTCTTCTTCTTTCTTGTTTTGGATTATGCTCTAAGCAAAAACCCGTTCTTTCTTGTTGTTTTGGAATTATAATCTAAGGATTATATTTTCTTTTTGGTTGATATATATTGGTATATCTTTTTCGTAGATATACATGTATATATAACCGTTGGGTCCGTTTTATATATATTTGTGTGTATATATATATTTCGGATATATATCCAAGAATATTTTATATATATTTCGTGTGTATATATATAAATATTATTTTACGGATATTAAATCGATTGTGGTTCATTATCACCAACAAAATATGCTCATCAAAATTCCCCCACACTAAAACTATGCTTGCCCTCAAGCATATCCTCATCCTTCTAACATAAACTTCTCCAACTCCTTTCAAAGCTACCTAGAAATATCTCAGAAATTATTACATATTTAAGGGCTAGAAGTTGAAACACACTCAAGAGAACATGCATGGTTTATTGATAATACTTAATAATAATAAAATAAAATAACTTACTAGTTTTATCAAAAGTCAATGAACAAGACTTAACACCCTCACAAGGATTCAAATTTCACTCATTGCACTCATAGTTTTTAAGGTGTAGAGTATCAAACTCTCCAATCAAAACATAGCAAGTAATCCCATAAGCTTGCAAATAAATCAAATCTCCACCACTAGCAAAAATGAATTAAACCATGAATCAAAGGGTCTTTCATTAAAGGTTATAACTTGGCTAGGGAAAAGGGATATGGTAAAAGGAATTTTTAGGCTTATCAAGTTGAAGGAATCACATAAGCCTTTAACACAAAATTTCACCCTAAGCAAATCACAAAGCTCTGAACAAACCTTCATTCCTCCATTGCCTTCCCATTTCATTTTCATGTTTTTATACTTTCTTCATCATTCAAACCATTTTGCCGCCTTTAGTATATAGCTTTATTCAAACTCTTCTTCTTCTTCTTTTCTTTTTTTTTTTTTTTGGTTTTTGTTTTTTTTTTCAAAATTTTTTCTCTCAACACTTTTCCTCAACCCTCCTCATTCTTTCCCTTTTACAAACTTCCCAACTTTATTCCTCAAAGAAGGAACATTACTTCAAATAAAAAAAATCATCACTTGGATAAATTAATTCAACTCTCAATAATAAGAGCTATAATTTCAGTTTCCAATTGCATCCTGAACCCACAGTAAACAATTTATTGCACATAAGAACAAGCAAAACTTTGTGTAGACAGACCAATATGATTCCTTCAATTCAAGGGTTCAAAATTTATTGAGGGAAATTAACAAAGAAAGGGAAAAATGGCTTGTAATGTGGTAATTAAAAGAAAAGAAAGGCTAAAAGCTCAAAGTGGCTCACTAAGAGTTAAAATGCAAGGTAAGCTTTTTGGCTAAAAGTGACTCAACCTAAGTTCCCTTTTCATCTTCATGTTCTAACCCACTTGAATGTGGTCTTAAAATGTATTTAAGAGCAAGTTCTAGCATACACAAGCCATGCTTGATATCACACAACAAAGAAAATTGAGCAAAGTGTTGCTCTTTAGGCTGAAAAGCTCACCAAAAGGGTTAAATTGCATCAAGTCTTGCACATTTTCATTCAATAAAACTAACAAGAATTTTTAAAATATTGATTTTTTGTATAAAAGAAAAAGAAAAATTAAATAAAATCATGCTTGCTTCTCTCATGTGTTAAAACTCTAAACCAAAAATATATCCTAACTTAAGACATATCCCTAAATAACAAGAAAGTAATCAAAACAAGTCATCAAGTCCAATACTATCATTGTTTACCCATCATCAGTGTTCAATACTCTCCCCCACACTTAATTCATGCATTGTCCTCAATGTATGCACACATAAAAACTTCACATATTCACAAAGAATTTGAGCATATTCTAAGAAGACATATTTGAAAAATAAAAATAAGTAAACAAATAAAGAAAAAAACGGATTATTGAATTGGGTTGCCTCCCAAGAGCGCATTTGTTTAACGTCGTTATGCCCGACGCATCCCTGAATGGCTCTCAAAAACATCTTCAAAATCATCCTGCACCAGTGACTCAACTACATCCACATGATAAAGAGAATGATAATCATCAGGGTACTTCATTGAGTCAGAAATATTAAATTTAGCAATTTCTCCATTAAACTCCACAGAAAGAATACCCTTATCAACATCTATCATTGTTTTAGCAATTTTCATAAATGGTCTACCTAACAGAATTGGAGTTAATTGATCTATTGCATCATCATTCATTTTCAAAACATAAAAATCAACAGGAAAAACCAGCCCATTAACTTGCACTAAAACATCCTCTATGACTCCAACTGGATGCACACAAGAACAATAAGCTAATTGAACAACTATTTTAGTTTCTTGCAAAGAATTTATATTTAAAGCTTGATAAATGGAAAATGGCATGACATTTATTGATGCACCTAAATCTAACATGGCACGCTTAATCTCTTTATTACCAATTATACAAGGTAGGGTGAACATACCTGGATCCTTGCACTTTTTAGGTAGATCATTACATATCATGGCTGAAACATTCTTACCCAATATGATGGTCTCCTTACTCTTCAACTTCCTCTTATTGGTACAAAGTTCATTTAGAAACTTTGCATACTTAGGAATTTACTTTATGGCTTCTAGTAAGGGGATGTTGATTTCTACCTTTCTAAAGGTTTCCAAAATCTGATTTTCATGTTCTTCTTCTTTTGATTTTGCTAACCTTGAAGGAAAAAGGGGGTAGAGATGAATCATATTGACCAAAAGAAGATTTAGAACTTACCTTGGATTTTTCATTAGCCGTAGACTCACTTTCCTCCTTTGATTTTCCTTCTTTTTGCTCTTCCACTGGTAATGGGGATTCAGGCTGAAGTTGCTTACCACTTCTCAATGTGATTGCATTCACATTTTCTTTAGGGTTTACCTCCGTTTGTGATGGTAGTTTCCCCGAAGCTTGGGCTTCCAACTTGCTAACAGATGTGGCTAATTGGGAAATTTGATTGCCCAATTGTTGAATACCAGCTCTTGTTTCTTGTTGAAACTGTTGAGTGTTATTAGCAAGTGCTTTAACAATTTCATCTAAAGACATACCTGAATTTGAAGCTTGGGGTTGAGATTGCTGAGGTGCTTGGAATTGTCTAAAATTATGATTTTGAAACCTTGGTTGCGCTCCTTGATTCCCATAGCTCAAGTTTGGATGATCTCTCCATCCGGGATTATACTGGTTGGAAAAGGGATCATATTTTCGGTTCGGTTAACCAGGAAACCCACCTATTGCATTCAACTCTTAATTTGGATTTTGCAATGTTGGGCACATGTCTGTGGGATGCCCGACAAATGAACATATTCCACATGCTCCCGTAGATTGCATTTGTCCTACAGCCATTTGACGCACAAGAGTAGTCAAATCTGAAATTTTAATTTCAAGTTGAGAAGTACTTACCTCGTTAACTCTACGAATAGATCCATCCGCACGTGTCCCATATTGTTGAGAATTTTCTGCCATGGTTGATATTAATTGTCTAGCATCCGCGGGTGTCTTGTCAGCCAAAAAACCACCACTAGCTACATCTACCATACTTCTATCCGTAGGTAACAGCCCTTCATAAAAGTATTGTATCAGGTGTTGGTCTAAGATTTGATGGTGTGGACAGCTAGAACACAACTCCTTGAATCTTTCCCAATACTCATACAATGTTTCGTACATTGCCTTATCCCATATATTTCCTTCCTAATATTAGTTGCCCTAGATGCTGGGAAGAATTTTTCTAGAAATAGTTTTTTCACATCATTCCACGTGTTAACTGAATCGGGGGGAAGATTATAGAGTCAATCCTTTGCTTTATCTTTTAATGAAAATGGAAATGCTCTAAAACTTACACTAGTACAAAATTGCAGATAGGCAACCATCGTAAAAGACAATAGGCAACCATTGTACAATGGTTGCCTATGAGAGGCTCACGTAAAGTCATGGACTTTACGCGACCATTTTGAAATGGTCGCGCATTGTTAGTAATACACGACCGTTCTTGACAAAGAATGGTCGCGTATTGTATTTATTTATTATTATTTGTTTTAATTCGAAGGTAAAACGCAACCATTTTGAAGCTAGAAATGGTGGTGTTTTCATTTTTTATTATTTTAATAATTAGTCATCCGCGACCATTTTTGGCTAGGAATGGTCGCGGATGACTTTTTTTTTTTTAATATTTAATTTTTTTTTGAAAGGTTTAGTATTTAATTTATTTTAATTAAAAACTCTAATTTTTTTTTATAATTCCTGTACCTGTTACAGCTTAAAATCCATATCAACAGTACTCCACAATACAATTTATCTATCATCAAATTAAACACTAATACATTTAACACAATGCAAATACTATCATCAAAACACAATAATATTTAAAATCCTCATACTTTAATACAATAATATCATCAAAACATATGAATTTTGTCTACAAGAGGTAAACCTGCCAAAAAATATATTTTCTTGAGCATTGGAAAAGAACTAATAGCAGAAACGAGCTCGCCTACATACACGTCTTCGCTGGAGTACTGGCAGTACTTGGCCGAAATAGTAATCCGGTTCTGACTTCCTTGAAACACGCATTGTATACGGGGGTTTCTCCATTGATGTCATGACCTTCTCCGGGACTCTTTTGACAGGTAACAAATGCATACAAACTTCAAGTTACCAAGCGAGACAGCCAAAACATAAACGATCAAAGTATTTCAAGTGTAATAGTACACGATTGTTCTATTAACTAAAAAAAAAAAAAAAAAAACTATACTTTGATCACATACTATAGCAAAAACTAATTAACCCAAAAGGATGGAAATAGGCATACCTTTGATGGAATCAACGAAGAGAATAATAGGGTCCACCTCATCAATGGGTGACTGCAACTCTTCGTCGTCACTGAAATCATCATCAGACGAGTCATCCTCGTCATCAATGGCGCGGAAAGCACTCGCCTGAAAACCACAAAGTTTCAGCATGTAGAGATGATGTTGATTTCATAAAGGCAATGAACAGAAAACAAGCAGGAACAAGATGCTTAGATGGGTATGATACAATTCGTCTCTTAATTCTGTTACCTGTGCTGCCAACTTTTGGAGCTTTAGGCTGTCAGCTTCATCTCCGTCCTCATCATCATCCGCCATGTCTCTATCAGACTCGTCATCGTCACTTTGAAACCCATCTATCTCGATCTCATCTTCATCTTCATCAGCCTTTGCAGCTTCTGAAGATATACAAGGTAGAAAATGATATCAAACATTCAGAGAATATACCATCTAAAGTGCAAATAGAAAAACCAGTATAGGAAAAACATGGTTACTTACCAGCAAGTTGATCCTTGTATGCAACAAGGAGATCAAGAATAGCCTTAAAAATGCCCTCTAAGGCTGCTGCTGGCATTTGATCAGCAGGAAGACTGAGCAATGAGGTCAAGCCCAAGCAGTAAACCTTCTTCTCATGCTCCCTGCAATACCAACATGGCAAGAATTAGAAACCCATCATTTTTCTTATGCCTTTTACATCTCTCCACAAGAACTACAAGACCAACATATAGCTACCTTTTAAAATTAGCCCGAGCTCCACTTTTTTTAGTTTGTTGTAGCATATGGAACCAAAGATTGAAGATCTCTGTAGCAACACCAAGCTTTTGCAGTATGCTCAGCGTAAATGAAGGGTTATAGTAAAGAGCATCAGCAATCTGTCAATAAGAAACAAACTCAGAAGTTATTTCACAGGAAAAGAAGGCCACACACCATGTTTTATAGACTGGGAAAGGGAAACAAATGAATATGTATAAACAGAGAAATATTTAAGTATCTTACCACTTGGATCAGGAGGCACTTCAAGTATGGTGTTTCACTTCGATGCAGACGTTCTATTGAGATTCTGAGATATGGCTCAACCCAGTGATTGACCTGTCCTTTACAGTTCTGGAATAGAACTTCAATGAGCTTAGGCGCAGACTCAATGTCACTATCTTCTAAGTGTTTGTCAGCCATGACCTGCAAAGAAAAGAAAGAATAAATAAATCCATATTAGAAATACACTTCACTTGCCAATCGTCAGCAGCAGATTAAAGAAAAGGGTACATTTCTAATAGAGGCATTAGCTTACAGTTGAGATCATGTTCCAAAGGCTTTGCTGGTAGTCTGGTTCCTTGCAAGTAAGGAAATGTTCAGTGCTCCTCGATATATAGTTGTCCAATGGAACCAATATGTCTGCAAAATAAAATGAAGTGTTTAATACATGTTAAATGCATGCATGAGGTGAAGTCCTCTGGGACATATTAGTAAAGTTACCACAAACCATCAAATATAAAACAGGAGAAAAAATACAATTAATCAAAATAATAATTAGAGCAGAGCTCTTAACAAACTTACTTGGGAAATAATCAATAGCCCAGTCTGCAAGGGCCTCCATCATTAATGGCTAGAGACTCCACATGTTCATTGATATTTTTGGCGAGTAAAATTTCATATAAGAAACAATCTCCAGAACCTCTTCATAGACATCTACAGAAGTATAGATTGACTAAAATCAGGACTTTAATTCAAATCAAAGAGGGAGGAAATGCTCAAACATTTTGACAGAGAAAAAAGAGAGAGGAAATGCTCAAGGAAGCAAATTGTACCTTGTCCATCAGACGTAAGCATCCTACGCATGATAGGGAAAAGTGTTGGCTCAATCTGTTCAAAAAGATGTGGAAGCCGACTCACTGACTCAAGAATTGTGCTTATGGCACGCAAACAACCAACTGCAGCTAAGGCACCAGGGTCATCAGCTTCATCATCAGCTTCCGTGGTGTTTATACATTTCCAAAATGCACACAGATTATGTACAAAATATTATGTTATACCTCAATTCCCAGCCTTTTCTTGTTGGCCTTTTCTATCTGAGCGAGTACATCGGCAACCTAAAAACATGGTAGGACGTAAATAAATCATGTTAAGCTTAGTTCCAGATATATAATGTACATAAATCATGTTTGCAATAGGACATCTAAATATTTACTTACCTACAGAAGGATGACACTGATAGCTAAACTTTTCCGTTCTGATATCGCACCCATGTTATACTTGTAAAAGCAAAGAGGAGCATATATTAAGACATTGCATTCAATGACATGAAATACAAAATATAAAGACTGGATAAATAGAAGGTTTGGGCAGAAAAGAAGCCCTTATTACTTATCCTTTTTAAATTTCATTCATCTTCTGAATTTGCTACAAAATTGAATCCCAGTTAAACCACTGGGTCCCTAACTTCATGACTAGAAACAAAAGCGATGCATATGTTAATATATACCATCACACTAAAGTATACTTAAGCCTGAACCCATGGTATGCAGAAAGTATACCCCTTTCTCTCTTTTCTATTCATCTGAAATGTCTGCACTGAATCTTTCATTTATGTTTTTCTTAAGTTCCCCAACATTGTTTGAGCTTAAATGGCATTCTCTATGACAAACTAATTATGGGGAGCTAATAAAAAACCAAATGGCAAAGAAAAGCAATTAAGTAGCGAAGCATTAAAAAGCTTACAGCTTTTCGAGAAGGGCATCGGTCATTTCAATACGAAACGGATCTCTTGTGTCCATTTGCTTCAGTATATTCACCAGCTTATGTGTCATTCTACACAATTCCGAATACCTAATTTCACCAAAATTAAATTAAATTAATAAGTAATAACACAAATATTTACTCCATATCTAATCTAATTTGAACAGATATAACTAATTTCGTAGATTAACTTTAAAAAACACATATGGGGAATGAGTTGGGGATTCGGATGGAATGCATCCCAAATGCTGGGAATAAAATTTGCAAGTACAAAGACAACGATGCAGTTTTAACAATTGTTTGCTTTTATCGAGCAGGGACAATTGCACTAAGTTCCTTCACAAGAAAAATATAAAACATATGGTAAGATTCTAACATATTAAAGAATATTAAGCAATGACTAAGTAGGGATACCTGCAGAGCCAGTCCCCAGTTGTTGAGTGCCTGGATTAAAAATTTAAGTAAGAGAAGAGAAATACTTTGAAATAAAAATTAAAAGGCAGCATTAGCCAGCTAACAAGGCTTACATGATGACTCAGATCAAGAGATGTTCAGAAACTTTCAAAAATATAGTTGCATCAGAATAATGAGACAACAATTTTGCAAGCTATAAAAAGAAAGTAACAAAGAACTGACAACAAAAAAGATATAAGGGCATGGGAAATTATGATATAAAGATGAGGTATCCCTGGGTAGATAGAACCTACAAATAGAATTTGGAAAGAAAAAAAAGTGTTTTAACATGGGTAAGTTGGGCTGAGTTAGAGGTTACCTGAGGACTGTTCCAATTGAGCTGAACGACTTTTTCATAGTTTTTAGTTGCCTGAAAATTGCAAGGGTAAGGGTTAAAAATAGCTGGAAAACATTTAAAGATTTTCTGTTGATTAAAATTAATCATAATGTTAACCGAGAACAAAACAATGGAGAGTAACAAGGTTTGCACCACAAATTGTTCACTCATTACTGTTGAATAAATTTGCATATAAAATTCACTAGTAAAGAACTGAGTCAAAGTGAAAAATTTCATTATCATAGTGTATATAATTTTTTTAAGGAATACATTTGACTCATATGTGGATAAAAGGATGAAGATATTTGACAAATGACTAAGCATACAGTATGGTTCCATAATACAGCTAAAAATTTACCTATTTCCAAAGTTCTTCTGCTTCTTTTGTACGACCCCACATTTTTGCTCTATCTGAGATGGATATAGCCCAATTATAATAAGCCTGCACTCTCAATGAACACATTTCAGGTAATGATTACATCTCAAACTCTAACAGCAGTCATCGACATATTGAATTGTGAACTTTCTGGAGTGAGTTAATGTAATAATTGTCAAAAATGGCACTCCAAATGAAGGTCTATATGCTTACATCATTTAGTCTAGGGCAAAGCCGAGTTGCCTCCTCATACCTTTTACATGCCTCTTCAAGCAAAGCATCTTTTGAAGGTGTACCAGAATCTGGACCAACATTGTCAGCACGTACTTTCCTACAGGAGGGAAAAAATATATGGTTTAGAGACAAATTAATTCAAATTTACAGAATCACTGCTTTGTTAGTGAAAGTTTAAAGCAGGGAGGTAAAAAAGAAAAATGTCAGGAAGAGAAGCTTAAGGAAAAAACCCTAAATGAAAATAACTATACCTGAAGACCTAGTGCCCAGTTGTAGAGTGCATCGTAATCTTCTGGATTTCGCTCTAGTGCACTAGCATACCTGCACCAAAGTCAGAAATGTGTTCATAAAATATTCTATTTCCAATGATTCAAATGTTAAGAAACAGATGCAGAAATCCGCTAACTAACCAATAAGAGAAAGACAGAAAAGCACCATGTACAATTACATATTTACAATTCTAAATTAAAATTAATTGAAAGCTACAAAAGAAAATATTAGATCTTAGTTTCAACATTCAAGTCCATGATTTCAAAACTTCAGTCTCTATACAATAAGATGGTTTATATATCATGGAGAGATTTTACAGGTTTTGGTAAAGTAAGCAAAGTTATCACATAAGCTAGTAAGTAAAACAAACAAATGACAAGTATATTATATTGTCACTGTTAGGCACTTCTACCACAAAGCTATGGTAGATGGTAGATTATACTAAGAGCACAACATAGGCTCATAATCTAGAAGTAGATAATGAGAAGGTTTACATGGACTGGCATGCAAATAACAAGCTATTCCATTGGCAAATACAATGGCTAAGCAAACAAATCTAGGAAATAAAGTCATTAAATATTCAGCTTGTTCCTATGCAACATCAAACTTGTAATTTTGGTCTAACAAAATATACCTCCACATAATATATAGGTTCCATAAGCCTTGGGGTAGCCATAAGGAAGGATGAGTAAGCCACCTGTCTTGCGGTTGGGATGATCTGGCCTGTTCCAAGGTGCAATGGCTCAGGTGCATCAACTATTTTGAATTTGACACCTCTGATGGGCTCATCACAAAGGGGTCCTTCTCGAGCACCCCACTGAAACCTGTTAAAAAGAATTTAGTCCCATTTCAAGGTAAGGACCCAAATCATGAAATATGAAGAGGAAATAGTTTAGGTTACAACAGAATCCTTAACATCATTTAAGAAGCTCTTGTCAACTTCACTTGAAAGGGTATCATCCAGCATAATGTTAGGTCCCTGTTAGTGCATTGAACCATCAGCCAGCAACACAAACCTCATCATAAGTGAGATCACATGATATAAATATAACTAAAAGCAATTCCTTAGTGAAAGTTAAACTATATTAGAGGGAAGGCAATTCTGAGATTACATTACCTGCCTATCAGGTCCAAATGCCCAAATAAATCGTGCGGCAAGCAGAT
The DNA here is from genome assembly GCF_001879475.1 of Ipomoea nil. NCBI lineage: Eukaryota > Viridiplantae > Streptophyta > Magnoliopsida > Solanales > Convolvulaceae > Ipomoea > Ipomoea nil. The sequence goes on from NW_017619533.1 coordinate 177,385, forward strand.
CCCAGTCATACTTTGTCTGAAAAAAGTCACCAAGTTTCTTTCGCGACCAATCTGTACTCACAACACCATTTTCAATGTCCTCAGCAAGTCCTTTCTCTAGTGGTTCAGGAATCTACAGAATTCCAAGTGCAACAAGTGAAGTGGGAACTTAAGTTTTCAAGGATTAATAATCCATAGATCAGTGCCAAAGAGTCGTACCATAGTGATTTTGTTTTTCTTATTAGGAGTTTCAGCAAAGCACTTCATTGAAGAAGACTCCACCACTGTTTCGTAAAAGGAGACAACTAGATTAGCAACCTATGTTTATGGAAGAAGGAACAAATCAAGCCATGAATTAAGGAGACATTCGACATAGAGAACAATCCAATACAATGGGTTTAAGAAACACCTTCACTTCAACTTTCAGAATATAGGTCTTTCATTATGGAATCTAGGTACAGCTCTCCAGTACCCAAAATTGTGTGCTCTCCAGACTCTTCAACCTTGGTGATTGCAAGAGGATAGCTTTTGTTATAAGCAATTATCAGCACAGAAGAAAATATAATGAGATATGTTATATTTATGCATAAACAATACATCTAGAAAATTCTTAGATACGCACCTTCACTTTCTCATCTCGTATGTGCTCAAGTTTAAGAGAAATAGGCTTCTCCATAGCAACAAGGCAAAAGACCTGCATTGTCAAATGACAGACTATTAGAAGTTTCAAAATGAAGACATAATATAGCAAGTTTTCTATAAAGTGGGAGGAAATTACCATAAATGCCTGCTGGAACTGTATGGCAGAGTTGAAGCATTGAAAGAACCACAAGTAAAGATCAGTGTTACAGTTAACATAATGCTAAAGGCAGAATAAAATGAAAAAATAATAATAAAAATTACAGCATGATAAATACAATTAATATTTTCAACTATTTCAAGTCGAAATATAGCATAGATGAAACTAGCTGCAGAAATTAAAGTTGCTAGCAATCTATTACTCCGTAAATCTTACTACCAAAATGAATATCACCTTAATTTATAAAATTTCAGGAAAAAAAAAAAGGATATATAGCTAGAAGAAATTCAATTAAATTAAATTCAATGCAATTCAATTCGAGGAAGAAGGAAAGAGATAAGGAATTTACTAGTGGCGCCGACAAAAGCAAGCAAGAAGTAGAAGCCAAATAGGGTGAGTTTAGGGGCGGTCTTGAACAATCCTAAACACGGATGCAAAAGCTAAAGAGTTGCTCAACTTAGCCTGACCAGTTCATCTTCTAGTCTAAACTAGTAGCTCCCATAGTTCAAAAATCCTGTCTTAAATTGCAATGCAAAAGTGGGTGAACAAAATCTCTTAAAGTATACCTGTAGCCATTTGGCAGCTTCGATCAAGTGAAAAGTCACTTTAAAGTGAAACATTCACTTATAAAAAAAATGTAAGGGCATAAAGAAACTCGCTAACAACATCCTACGACTAGGCAAGGGGAGATTCCTCTAAAGCATTTTAATCAAGGATTTACAGTGGAAAATGGAAAAGCCCTAAAAGAGAGACACACTAATATTGTGCAAGACCTGAAGGGGCATAGCTTCCAAAACTAAAAAGGGATTAAGGGAGCAAGAAGGCGAACCTGATTCGGCGGTGGTGGCGGTCGTTGTGTCATTGTGTCGGCGACTCGGGGAGTGACATCGATTGGTGGTCGGCGCGGCGGGGTTGCGACGATGGTTGTGGTGGTATAGAGCAGGGAGCAGCGATCGACCTGTGGATGAAGATCGTTTTAGATCTGAGATGCGTTCCATTTTTTATAAAGGTAGTAGAACTAGGGTTAATATTAGACAACCATTTTTAATAGAAATGGTTGTCTATTATAAAACAATTGCTATTTTAAGACAACCATTTTTATTTGAAATGGTTGTCTATTATAAATCAATTTTTTTTTAAATAAATACAAAATACAATGGGCAACCATTACAACTAACAATGGTGGCGGATTAGTGATCACTTATTTACAAAATTGCCATCGCGAATTTTTGGGCTAAGATTAGGCAACCATTCTTTTAAAAATGGTGGCCTATGGTCAATCTTCTATGTTCAATTTGTACTAGTGTTAGATGCTTATCAGTCACCCCACGTGGTTTCATACCTGCACAAACTACTTGAAACTCTTTCAAGTGTTTATGTGGGTCTTCACCAGCCAAACCTCGAAAAATAGGGAGTAAATGAATCAAACCAGATTTTAAAGCAAAATCAACCTCAATATTTGGTATTGTTATACATAAAGGTTGTTGGTTTAGATTCGGTGCAGCTAACTCCCTAAGTGTTCTATTATTTGGTTCAGCCATTTTACTTACAACCTCCTCGTTTACTGGATCACAGGTTGAATTTACCTCTTTAGAACTCGAGGAGCTATTCCTTTGCTTTTTTTCTTTCCTTAGTTGCCTTGCGACTTTCTCAATCTCAGGGATATATTGCAATTCTCCTGAATGAGAGGAGCGAGTCATGCAACACTAAGGACAACAGAGACAATCACAAAGAAAAACTCAAGAAACGATTTTAGTTCCCTGGCAACGGCGCCAAAATCTGGCAGGGTTGTCGAAGCCCTACAAATTTAATACTGGCTCACTCCAAAAATTTGTAGTAGTGGAAAGACCAGGTCGAATCCCAATAGAACTAATGAGTTTCATTTCTTTAATTAAAATAAAATGACTCAAAGTAGGGAAAATTTGGGGATTTGAGAAGAATAAATAAAATAAACAATAATTAATAACGAGTTCAGAGATGTTGAATTCTGATTCAAGGGAAAATGAATTTTAAAGATGTGACTCAGATCATCGGCTCTTAAAAATTAAAGTTAGATTCAAGTACTTAGCCAAAGACTAATTAGGATAGCCATAACTAGCCTTTGATCTCCCTGAATTAACTGAAAAATCTGGCAAGGTTGTCGAAGCCCTACAAATTTAATACTGGCTCACTCCACAAATTTGTAGTAGTGGCAAGACCAGGTCGAATCCCAAGAGAACTAATGAATTTCGTTTCTTTAATTAAAATAAAATGACTCAAAGTAAGGAAAATTGGGGGATTTGAGAAGAATAAATAAAATAAATAAAATAAACAATAATTAATAACGAGTTCAGAGATGTTGAATTCTGATTCAAGGGAAAATGAATTTTAAAGATGTGACTCAGATCATCGGCTCTTAAAAATTAAAGTTAGATTCAAGTACTTAGCCAAAGACTAATTAGGATAGCCGTAACTAGCCTTTGATCTCTCTGAATTAACTGATTCAAACCAAGCATTCGAACCAACAACTATTATTGAATGAACTGGGGACGATAGCGTTCCATATTCAGCCAATAACATAAATACACTTTAATGGAAAATAACTAAACCTAAATTACATATTGAGATAGCTACAATATCCAACTTAGTCTTCCTAGCCTTTATGTAATAATCACATCAATATAATTAATACAAGTTACTCGGTCTAATCATCTATGACAATTACGGATCATAAACTCATAGATAGCAATAGGATAAACAATAATAAACTAAGTCGTCAATTTAATTTATTATCAGTTGTTGGGAATATATTGTAATAGATTTTGATATACCAAATTGTATTTTAGAATCCCCAATTTTATTTGTTAAGTCAAGGTGTGTCATAGACCACAAAAGGAAAATTAACAAATATGAAGAAAGCGAAAAATACAAAGAAGAAGACGTATGCGTATGATATGTATACTAAAATAGCCCACACGCCCAACTCAAAGAAGAAAGTCATACTGATGGATCTCATATGGAAGAAACGAGAAGCAACCGCAAATTTCATAAAGTAATCTTGAAGCTCAAGCATCTATAGAGAGAAAGAAGTACATCAAGAGGAATGCTACATTTACCAATAATTCGTACAGCTGAGATGGATAGAAGTTTGGTGTATAAACCGCAAAGTTTCAGGTTCAAAACTCACTCCTTACAATTATATAAAGAAGCCTTAAATCAGTTCCAAGAGATGCAGTAGATCTACATCAGAGAATTATTTTTAAGAGCTTTCACGTGAAGACAGATCCAGAGAGATATTATTTTTAATATGATCCTCTGAAAAAGCTACAGATCTTCTGCAAAAGGCTACAAGAATTCAAATCTGAGATTTGGAATTCAAATTTGAAGATCTACAATTCAAATTTGAGATTTTCTTTTTCCAACGGACAACTTCTCAAACCAGCTATATAAGGATGAATAATGAAGCAGATGAAGAGAACTTCCAACACAAGCAACGAACTGCATATACGAACAAGTGTTATACTCAAGTGAGAAAATATTCAAGTGAGAAAAACACTCAGAGAGCTCAAAGAGAAAATATTCAAGAGTGTTTTAATTCTTCATCATTGAGAGAGTTGCTGCACATTGAAGATCTATTCAAGAAGTCTCAAAGTTGGAAAGCCAGTGAAACTTGTTTTTCTACAAACAATCAACAGTGTTGGAGAACACTGGACGTGATTAGTGCGGGCTCTGTGATCAAAGCACTAGTTCACGGGACGTCGAAGACGGGGGGGGGGGGGGGGGGGGGGGGGGGGGGGTGGGGGGGAAAGTAGCACGGAGTTGTGAAATCCTGGATTGTCACACGGAGCTGTGAGATCCGAAACAGCAGTGTTGGAGAACACTGGGTGTGATTGGTGTGGGCTTGGTGATCAAAGCACCAGATCACGGGATACGTCGACCGGATCGTGGAAGACGGGGGGAAAGTAGCACAGAGCTGTGAAATCCTGGAAAGTAGCACGGAGCTGTGAAATCCGAAGCAGTAGTGTCGGAGGCACTGGGCGTGATTAGTGTGGGCTTAGTTGTCAAAGCACTAGATCATGGAAATTCATTGTATCTTGGAACCAAGAAGTGGTGGATATAGTGAATTGGCTCTTGGAGAAAAGAGCAAGTGGAGTAGGATGATTACATCACCTCGCGAACCACTATAAATTGCCTTGTGTCATTTACTGCTTTATTTACTTACTGCTATCATGAGAATACACTTGACACAATCATCACACACGCTTACTTTAATTATTCCGCTGCGTACAAGACTCTAACAATCTAGTTAAGAGTTTTGATATCTCTGTTGCCTTAGCATTTGTTGCATTCGCGAAAAGTTTAAAACTCTATTCACACCCCCCCTCTAGACTTTTACCTCACCCCTTTGGGACCAACAATTGGTATCAGAGCAGGTGCCTATCCGAGTCAGCATTTGTCTTTAACTGATACCAACAATTGGTATCAGAGCAGGTTGTCTATTTGGGTCAATTTGTTTCAAAGCAAGTTACCTATTTGGGTCAACCTTGTTTCTGACTGCTTGACAGATCCATTTTACCAGTGTGTGATTGGATTGTATTATTCTTTTCCCACGTGAAAATGAATAAAGATTTGGCACAGAATTTATTATTCTCACTTGATAAATTTGATGATTGGAAAGTTCGTATGCAGGTTCATTTATCGGCATTACACGATGAAATGTGGGAAGTCATTTCTAATGGACCGATAGAAATACTGAAAGTCAACACGGCATTTCTTCTATCATCCGATGCTCAACAATATGTACCAAAGCCGAAACCGGAATGGTCATCAGACGATAGAAAAAGAAATAATCTTGACAACGTTGCCAAAGATATTCTATTCAAAACCGTTGATGATACAATATTCCCAAAAATTCGAAAATGCACAACTGCGAAAGAAATTTGGGATACTCTCATCAAGATCGGTGAAGGCGATGAACAAGAGAAGGACAACAAGCTCACGATAGCCATGAAGAAGTTCGAAGATTTTAAAATGCTATCAAGTGAAAGAATTGTTGATATGGAAGCAAGAATGATTAAAATTCTTGGAGAGATTAATGATCTTGGCAAAGAAATTAGCCAAAAAGAAATTAATCTCAAAATTCTACGAGGCTTACCATCCGCATGGGACATGAAGGTTACGGCTATGCGAGATCACCGAGATCTAAGAACGTTGTCAACCGACAAATTGTTTAGTGATATTAAAGCATATGAGTTCGAAATGAAAGCCAAAAATGATGAAGATTATGAAGTTCGAAATCCAGCTCTATTAGTCGAACAACCGTCAACCTCCAAGTCAGTAGATAATATTGATTTTATGACTGATGAACAGTTTGCTCTCTTTGTTAAAAATTTCAGGAAATTCATGCGAAAAGGAGACAACAAATATTCATCACGAAGAAATCAAAATTTCTCTCGTGGAAATCAAAATGCCGCATGGAAGCCGAATGAAGAAAAAGTTGATGAAATGAACGATCTATGCTACAACTGCCGCAAACCTGGACATTTTAAAATAAATTGTCCGCATCCGATCGTTAGCAAATATCAAGGCAAAAACGTTGAATCTACACCGAATAAATTCGATAACAAAGATCGAAGATTCAAACGTGACAAAAGAAAGGCGCTACTTAGCAATGAGCCGAATGAAGATGATGAGTCCGACGAATCGTCATCAAGCAATGAAAGTTCAAGTTCAGAAAATGATAGAGCACTAGTATGGAAATCAAATGGGTTGAGTGAAGATTATCTAATGGCACTTGGAGCAGAGGAAGAAGAGGTAACATCTAATTCTTTTACTACAGTTAGTTCTTCCTTTTCTCATGAATCTATTGGCAATCTAATGCGAGATTGGCAAGAGATCTTAGCCACTCATTCTCAACTCAAGGAGCGCAATAATATTCTAATTCTTGAAAAAGAAGAGATGAATAAAAAATTGCAAGATGCTTTACTTGAAGTGAGTAACTTGAAGAGTAAAAATATTTTCCTTCAAGAAGAGTGTAAAGCTAGAGAGGTTAGAGAACATAATCTAAGAGCTACCATTGCTACGTTTACTAATTCGTCCAAAATAATGGATAAAATGGTAAACATGCAAAAGCCATCAGGAGATAGAACCGGAATTGGTTATGACTCCACATGTTCTCAAACCCCTCAAAATCTGACTAATTTTGCTACTACTTTAAATAATAAAGTTCAAGTGGTAAAATTTGTTAAGAGTCAGAATAGCAGAATGAAACGAGGACTTGGCTATCAACCAAATGCAAAGATGAATACTGCTAGGCCGAACCACGTTAATTACACGGCTAAGCATTCAAGAATCATTAAGTACAAAAGATATGCTAATGAGTTAAGTGCAAAAAGACCTCATAGGAAAGAGGGAAGTTTTCCAAGGATTGGGGCTGGGAGATTATATCCCACTGAGCAAGATTGGTTGTGTGACTATAAACCATGGACCAAGTCCAGGTTTAATGCTTTTCATAGGCTAAAACAACAATCTACTTCCCAGGTGCCAAAGTACAAAAATAATTTTCAAAACCGGGCACCAAAAATATTTTCTAGAGTTAATTATGATTATCAAGTTTCAAATGGTTACAAACCACCTTATCTTAATTCAATAAGATCTAAGTGGGTTTGGTTACCAAAAATCACTAACAACAAAGGACCCAAACAAGAATGGATACCTAAAAATAATTAATCTTTTTTGTAGGATGTCTGGTACATCGATAGTGGCTGCTCCCGCCACATGACGAGAAATAAATCATATCTAGTGAATTTGAAGAAAATCGATGGACCAAAAGTGATTTTTGGAGGAAATCAAAATTATGGAATGACCAAAGGAGTTGGTACGATTGAAAGAAATGGAGTAAAAATTGAAGATGTATCGTACATAGAAGGATTGAAGTTCAACTTGCTGAGTACTAGTCAATTTTGTGATAAAGACTATCTTGTGGAATTTTCCAAAGATAAGTGCCTAATCAAAAATGAAGCAACAAAGGAAGTAGTACTCACTGGAGCAATGAAGAAAAATATGTACGTTGTTGATTGGAGCTCAAGCAAAGAGTCAGTATGCTTAATGGCCAGAAATTCGAAGGAAGAAAATTGGGAATGGCATAGGAAGCTCAACCATCTAAACTTCAAGACAATCAATCAACTTGCAAAGAAAAATCTTGTTGAAGGTTTACCAAATATTGTCTTCAAGAAGGACCAAGTGTGCGACGCATGCCAACGTGGAAAACAAATTAAATCGTCGTTCAAATCAAAGACGCAAGAGTCAACGTCAAGACCGCTAATCTTACTACACATGGACTTGTTTGGACCGGTCGATCCAATAAGTGTGAGTGGTAAGAAATATACTCTTGTTGTTGTTGATGATTTTTCCAGGTACACTTGGACCGTGTTTATCAAGAAGAAAAGCGAAGTTGAACAAGAGCTACCAAAGCTGTTGAAGCAACTACAAAATGAGAAGGATATGAAAATATCAAAAATCCGAACTGATCGTGGAACCGAGTTCGTGAATAGCATGATTCAATCATTTTGCGATGTACAAGGAATTTCTCATCAACTATCTGCCGCAAGGACGCCGCAACAAAATGGCGTAGCCGAAAGAAGAAACCGGACGCTTAAAGAAGCCGCACAAGTGATGATTAGTGCATCCGATCTCCAGAAAAGATATTGGGCGGAAGCTATCAACACTGCTTGCTACACACAAAATAGAAGCATGATTCACAAGCAATACAAGAAGACGCCATACGAATTATACAAAGGGAGAAAACCAAATATTAATTATTTTCATATTTTTGGATGCAAATGTTTTATTCATATTAATGATAAATTGCATCCAAAAGCTTTTGATGAGCGTGCAGGTGAAAGAATTTTTCTAGGATATTCGACTACCAGCAAAGCATTCAGAATATTAAACAAAAGAACAATGGTGGTTGAAGAGTCCATACACGTGGTGTTTGATGAAAAATCACACGTCAAAAATGATGCACTGGACGTGGATGACATGCAAAATGGTAACAGGTGTCAAATTGATTTTGGTGATATTAATGATACGTGTGAAGATGTTTTGCAGGGTTTAGATGAGCTGGAAACCAATTCTCTAGAAAATCCCATCTCTCATCCAGAAAGTGCAAGTGGCACAATTAATTATAATATTAATAGAGATGAGGATGGAGATCCAATTAGAGAAGAGGTTGGAGATCCAGTTGGAGAGCCAATTAGAGATGAGGTTGAAGATCAAGTTGGAGACCAAGGAATTAATGCTGAAATTCGAACAGTGCACTCCAATTCTCAACCAGCGAACCCATCCAGTATCATGCACCATTTTGAACCAGATTTGAGATGGCTCAGAAATCACCCTCCAGATTTAGTCATTAGAAATATACGCGATGGCGTGAAGACAAGATCCTCAACCATGGAAGCATTGTTCACGTGCTATTTATCTCAAATTGAACCAAAGGAAGTGGACGAAGCTTTAAATGATCCGAGTTGGATTGAGGCCATGCAAGAGGAGCTTGATCAATTCAAAAGAAATGACGTTTGGGAACTTGTTCCAAGACCATGTGATCATAACGTTGTAGTAACAAAATGGGTCTTCTGGAACAAAGCCAACGAAGACGGCGTAATTGTTAGGAATAAAGCAAGGCTCGTTGCAAAGGGATATTCGCAAGAAGAAGGAATAGATTTTGATGAAACCTTTGCACCCGTAGCAAGACTTGAAGCAATAAGAATTTTCCTAGCTTATGCCGCACACAAGGACTTCACTGTCTATCAAATGGACGTCAAGAGCGCATTCTTGAACGGATTACTTGAAGAAGAAGTTTATGTCGAACAACCCCCAGGTTTTGAGGTAAAAGCCGAAGGTAACAAAGTGTACAAACTTAAAAAGTCATTGTATGGGTTAAAACAAGCACCAAGAGCTTGGTATGATACCTTGTCAATGTTCTTGATAAGCTGTGGATTCACCAAAGGCCAAGTTGACAAAACTTTATTTAGAATTCAAGATGGTGATCATATTTTATTAGTGCAAATATATGCTGATGATATTATATTTGGAAGCACTAACAATTCTTTGTGTGAGAAGTTTTCAAAGCTTATGCAGAAAAGATTCGAAATGAGCATGATGGGTGAACTTAATTACTTCTTGGGCTTACAAGTTAAACAAATGAAAGAAGGAATTTTCATCAATCAAGCCAAGTACACCCGCGACTTGATCAAAAAGTTTAGCCTTGATGGGAAATCATCGATCAAAATTCCTATGAGTACATCATTGAGGCTAGACAAGGACGAAGATGGAAAAGATGTCGATCAAACTAAATATAGAGGAATGATTGGTTCACTTCTATACCTCACTGCAAGACGGCCGGACATATCTTATGCTGTGGGAGTGTGTGCAAGATTCCAAGCAAATCCAAAAGAAGGCCACCTCACCGCAACAAAGAAGATTATAAGATATCTAAAAGGAACGATCAACGTAGGACTATGGTATCCTAAAGGTACAGATTTTACTCTAACGGGTTTTTCAGATGCGGATTTTGCAGGTTGTAAAATAGACAAAAAAAGCACCTCCGGGACATGCCAATTCTTGGGGGGAAGGCTTGTTTCTTGGTTTAGCAAAAAGCAAAATTCCATCGCAACTAGTACCGCCGAGGCCGAATGCATTGCTGCAGGGAGTTGTTGTGCTCAAATATTGTGGATGAAGCAACAATTAAAAGATTATGGAGTAAATTGTGATGAAGTTAGTATTTATTCTGATAATACTAGTGCAATTGCAATTACTCACAATCCGGTGCTTCACTCAAGAACCAAACACATCGACATTCGACATCACTTCATAAGGGATCATGTTGAAAAGAAAGATCTAAAAATCGAGTATATCCCTACGGAGAACCAAGTTGCAGACATTCTCACAAAGTCGTTATGTGAAACGAGATATGCTACGTTAAGGCATGAATTGGGAATGATCAAATTGAGTTAAGTATCACTGGACTTAATTTCTTTATTCTAATTGATACATGTGCTCAATTTAATTTATTTAGTATTGTCTGTTCATGTTTTTGTTTGAAAATTACGTGAATAATTTTGCAATATGTGTTATCTATGTGTTTATATATTTGCATGTGATGTTTTACGTATATTAATGTGCCATGCAAAATTGTTTTGATAAATATGCAATTTTCGGAATTTTTGAGGCTAATCGCATGTTAGTTTAAATCGTTACTTGGGTTGCAAGTAAATTTTCGTATATGTGTATTAATCTTTATGAATGATTTATTTACATGCCTAATCGCTCTTAAGTTGTTTTTAAATTATTTGTGGCATGATAAATATTTGTTACGTAAATTGCATGTGATATATGTGTTTAATTATTATTTGTGTTGTTTTAGAAATTGTCATACGAAAAACCTTTTTCAAAAATTGGTATGAAGTTATTTTTGGTTTCTAAATCTTGTTTTTGGGAAGAAGTTTCAAATTTAATTATTTACCAAAACTTGTGTGGTTTATATATGTATTGCCGTGTGTGCGTGTATATATATAAATATAAATAAATGTGATTGTTTCCTAATTGTTTTTGGTAATTAAATCCCAAAAGACATTTGATACCACCAAAGTGTTTAAATTATTATTTATCGTGTGGTTGTTATTGTTTTTAAAGAAAATTCAATTTCTGAAAGTTGGAGATATTTTATGCTATATTATTTGTTTATTTTGTGAGAGAACTAACCAATCTGTTTGAGAATCCTCCTCCTAAACCGATTCTCCAACCTAATCTCCTTTCAAATCTCCTCTCATATCTCCAAATCAAATCCTAAACCTCCTCTCCTACTCAATCTCCACCTTATGTGTCCTTTCGAGAATCAATTACGTGCTTAATGGATTTCTGAGAAACTGTGAGCATTAAATGCTGCTGTCCAATAATGATTGCATTCTCTCTCTCCTAACTCACCCTTACCAAAAAGACACATCTATCCTTAAAAAGTCACTTTTGGAACCCTTACTCAAAGGACTTAATCGTCCATACCCTCTCTCCCTCGAAAAACCCTCTAAAACCCTCTCTCATACAAAACTATTCATCTTCTCTACCAAAAGAAAATCTCAGATCACTCAGAAAGCCTAAATCTCTCTCCCAACCGACTCAATCTGTCCGAATCATTCACAATGGCGCAAACAAAACAATCCATGGATTTGACCGTGCTTGTGAAACAACTCACGGTAGGAATGGTTCTCAATGAAGAATACTTCATGAATGGAGCACAAGACAAGGTTCTAGCCGCAAAAATCATACAAGCCCTGAAAGACTTTGGACTATATGATTTTCTCACCTACAAGTATTCTGGAGCATTCGAAGAAGATGTAGTAGAATTCTATCTCCATGCAAACGTGAACAATGGCCGAATTCTATCTACTGTTGGTGGAACACAAGTTGAAATTTCAGAAGAAGACATCAGAAGCTGCTTCAATTTTACAAATTCTCAAATCTTGGCAGACAATCATCACTATGATCTTCAAGAATTTTGGGAAGAAATTCGAGGACCTAAAGCACCAGTGATACCAAATACTTGTGATAAGAAGAAACTTTTGAAGCATGAATATGAGATGCTAGTGGATGTTATTTACGAAGCTCTGGACAATAAATTGGGAACTTTGGATAACTATTCCTCTCCATATATCTGCTTGATGAATGGAATCATGAGTGGAATCAAGTTCAATTGGGCGAACTACATTTTCACAAAAATCATAGGATTTATTCTTGCTGCAAAGCCAATTGGAAGTTCACTCGAAGGAGATCAATTTTTTCAAGGTGTAGGCTATGGACTTGTTATTGGAGAAATCTTGAGGAAGAAGAAAATACCTTTGAGAAAACACAAAAGTGTTGGAATCTATAGGTATTTATTCTGGAAGTACTCACCAGATTATGGGAAGAAAAGTCAGAAGAGACGAGCATCCAAAGGAGGAACTTCTGCAAGCACAAAAACACCTCAATCAAAAGGATCTCAAATTAGAAGCAACAAAGCCGCATCATCTGCAAGTAATTTTATGGGGTCCAGTAACCCGACAATCAGAGATCAAGAAACCACGAGCACATCCATGGCAGTTATACCGTTTCAAGGAGTGATTGAGAATGAAGCTCAAAATGTTTGTCATCCGGGATTGCCAACCGAACCCATTGATGACACAACACGGATGAAACTAGTAGGAGTCGAAGTACGAGTTTCCAATGAGTTACAAAGAAGAATTTCGAGCCAATCAACAGGAGAAGCAAGTGCCGGACTGGTAGTGTTCAACACTATCCAAGATGATCCAGATTTGATGAACGAGAAGTACAGAGTCCAAGAATGGATGAATTGGAGAACTGAAAAATATCATTCATTCATCCAAAAGACTACTTCAGAGTTGATAGGAAGTGAAGAATTTGCCTTGGAATGGTGTGGAACAGATTCTATACTAAAGGCACTCAAGATGAACATCGATCAAGTTTACAAATTAAAACTTGAAGAGAAAAATGCACGAGGCAAATCTGTTGCAGCGGTGGCCGAACAAAATGTGACACAAATCTCGCCGGCTCAGTTGGAAAAGATCAATGAGGCTCAATTACAGATTGCACTGCAAAGATCAATTGTGGATACTCATCACAATCCAGAGAAGAAATTAGAGAAGATGCTGGAGATGAGAACAGAGAAGAGATGGGAGAACCAGTAAGAGAAGAAGTTCAGATTGAAAATAGAGAATTAATTGGGGGGGGGGGGGGGGAACAATTAATTGAAGTGGCAGTACAAAATGTCTCTGTCAAAGCTACTACTATCTTCCAATCCCCACTAGAAGACATGCCTCTGTCTGAGCAACCAATTCTTTCAAATCCTAGCTTCTCACAAGACATTGATAATTATCAAGGAGAAGAGGAAGTCAACACTGAAAAAGATAATCTTGAAGAAGAAACCAGTTGTAGAGAAAATACCACCATGACCGAATCATCTGAAGGAAGAAATCTACAACTTGTGGAAACTCCAGTTCTAGCAGATTCACGAAGGAAGTTTCTCAGATCTTTACACAATCTGAACTGGACAGCACACCATCGGCCTGAAGAAGATGAAGACGATCTCTTGACTACTTTATTTGCCAAAGTATTCGAATTCGGTGATACGATATGCCATAAGATCGGAGCAACTTTGAGAGATTAAGGACACTTAGCAATGCAAGAATTTGACAACAAAAGGTCAAATTTCACACAGATGTTCGAAAAGCATGTGTCTTTGGAATCCAAGATTGAAAGAACTGAAGATCGTTTGAAGGCCAATATCACTGCCAATTTGGTTGAAGTGATCAAAAACCTGAAGAAAGAGAAGGAAGAAGCGGAGAAGATAAATTATGAAAGACATATCAGGCAACTGAAGGCCATAAAAGAACAAGAACGAAGAATCAATCAACTTGAAGTTGAGCTATCATCTATGACTCAGAAGTTGGAAATTTTGCAGAATACTTCTGACGTGGCTAATGACGGAATCAAGCATGTGATGGCCAACCAAGACCGAGATACCCGTACTCTCAATTATCTCGCTGATAAAGCCAAAAGGGGGGAAGAATATCTCAGTCATATGGCAGCTCAACAGCATGAAGATTTCATTGGGCAAACACAAGCTACACCACCAAGTGGCCGAGGCCGAGGCCGTGGACGCCAAACATCTCCAAGTGTGTTAGGTTTTGCTCAATTTTCTAACTCTGGTATAGGTGCAGGTTCATCCAAAAGAAAAGCTGATGATTGGTTCTATTGCTCCAAAACCGATATACCATCTATCGTGTGGACCAAAGAGAACGCACCTGCCATGATCAAGAAGCAATCCCCAGCTGAAGTAGCTCACTGGGTAAGTGAAAAGAATAAGGAAGAAAAGCTAAAGAGAAAGAAGATGGATATGTGGTTTGAGTTGCAAAAACTCACTGGAACCACAGGAAATTCTCTTGGTCACGGTAGAAGCTTCAATGAGTGCATAGAATGGATTGAAGCTGGGGTCCCGGGATCAAATCTGAAAGAAGCATATGAAAATTACCTCGCCGAACAAGTCAACAAGGAATTCTTCTGTGAACGTATCAAGAATGATGTGTACAAGATGAGAGAACACATCAAAGATGTTTTGAAGAACGGAAGAAGTGATAAGAGGCAAAAGAGGTAATCTGATCTTATTTTTCGAAACTTTTTGTAAAACTGGTGTTTCGAAATTTTGAAGTATTTTCCCTTATTATGATCGTACAAGTTATGTTAATTTCCTAAAGTGGTCTATATCTGTTTTTAATATCTTAACTTGTAACTAGTATGTGAATTAAAAGACAAGCATGTAAAACGCATAACAAAAGAGAAAAATGACTAGAATTAAAAATGCAATTGCGTATTAGGAACTTGCCTAAAATTAATTCACGAGTCAATTTATTTTTCCTAGAAAATATTTTGTTAAACTCATCATGGCTTTGTCAAATAAAATTGAGCAAAAATATTTTTTGAAAAGACTTAAAGCTAATGACTGAGTATAGGATTTTGGCATTATCAAAAGGGGGGAATTGTTAGGAATATAATGTAATAGATTTTGATATGCCAAATTGTATTTTAGAATCTCCAATTTTATTTGTTAAGTCTAGGCGTGTCATAGACCACAAAAGGAAAATTAACAAATATGAAGAAAGGGAAAAATACAAAGAAGAAGATGTATGCGTATGATATGTATACTAAAATAGCCCACACGCCCAACTCAAAGAAGAAAGTCATAGTGATGGATCTCATATGGAAGAAACGAGAAGCAACCGCAAATTTCATAAAGTAATCTTGAAGCTCAAGCATCTATAGAGAGAAAGAAATACATCAAGAGGAATGCTATATTTACTAATAATCTGTACAGTCGAGATGGATGGAAGCTTGGTGTATAAATCGCAAGGTTTCAGGTTCAAAACTCACTCTTTATAATTTTATAAAGAAGCCTTAAATCAGTTCCAAGAGATGAAGTAGGAGCTGAGGTTTGAAAAGAGGTTAAGAGGTTTCAAAATTAAATACAAGAGAAGAGGAAATTAAATACAAGAAATTTGAAACTAAGAAGGAGATGAAGTAAGAGATGAAGTTTCAATAAGGTTTCGAAAATAAGGAAGAGAAGAGGTTGGAGCATAAGTTTCCAAAGAAGTTTCGAAATCAATTAAATAATAGAACTTGGAGACAAGGTAAGAGCAGCGGTTGGAGCAGAGGTTTCAAAAGAGGTTTAGAGATTAGAGATGCGGTTTGCAAAGTCAAGTCTTCATAAGTCAAGTCAATATGAAGCAAGAGATGAAGTAAGAGATGCGGTTTGCAAAGTCAAGTCTTCATAAGTCAAGTCAATATGAAGCAAGAGATGAAGTAAGAGATGCAGTATGAGATGAAGTTGGAGAAGCAGTTTGCAAGTTAAAGTCAAAATAGATGAAGTTAGAGATGAAGTCTCATCAAGCTATATATAGTAAGAGCAGAGGTTCCAAAGCTATAAATAGTAAGAGCTGAAGTTGGAGATTAAGTTTCAATCAAATCTCACCATCAAAATGAGACCCAGATCAAAGACATCTCATTGGTCAAAACACTTCATCAGTAGCCACATACAGAGAGAACAAAATACACAGAAGATGAAAGTCCAAGAAGGCAAGATCTACATCAGAATTATTTTTAAGAGCCTTCACGTGAAGACAGATCTACAGTAGAAATATTTTAAGTCTCTTCACATGGACCACATACAGAGCAACGACCGAAATATCAGAGAGATATTATTTTTAATATGATCCTCTGAAAAAGCTACAGATCTTCTGCAAAAGGCTACAAGAATTCAAATCTGAGATTTGGAATTCAAATTTGAAGATCTACAATTCAAATTTGAGATTTTCTTTTTCCAACGGACAACTTCTCAAACCAGCTATATAAGGATGAAGAATGAAGCAGATGAAGAGAACTTCCAACACAAGCAACGAACTGCATATACGAACAAGTGTTATACTCAAGTGAGAAAATATTCAAGTGAGAAAAACACTCAGAGAGCTCAAAGAGAAAATATTCAAGAGTGTTTTAATTCTTCATCATTGAGAGAGTTGCTGCACATTGAAGATCTATTCAAGAAGTCTCAAAGTTGGAAAGCCAGTGAAACTTGTTTTTCTACAAACAATCAACGGTGTTGGAGAACACTGGACGTGATTAGTGCGGGCTCTGTGATCAAAGCACTAGTTCACGGGACGTCGAAGACGGGGGAAAAAGTAGCACGGAGTTGTGAAATCCTGGATTGTCACACGGAGCTGTGAGATCCGAAACAGCAGTGTTGGAGAACACTGGGCATGATTGGTGTGGGCTTGGTGATCAAAGCACCAGATCACGGGATACGTCGACCGGATCATGGAAGATGGGGGGAAAGTAGCACGGAGCTTTGAAATCCTGGAAAGTAGCAATGAGCTGTGAAATCCGAAGCAGCAGTGTCGGAGGCACTGGGCGTGATTAGTGTGGGCTTAGTGATCAAAGCACTAGATCACGGAAATTCATTGTATCTTGGAACCAAGAAGTGGTGGATATAGTGAATTGGCTCTTGGAGAAAAGAGCAAGTGGAGTAGGAGGATTACATCACCTCGCGAACCACTATAAATTGCCTTGTGTCATTTACTGCTTTATTTACTTACTGCTATCACGAGAATACACTTGACAAAATCATCACACACGCTTACTTTAATTATTCCGCTGCGTACAAGACTCTAACAATCTAGTTAAGAGTTTTGATATCTCTGTTGCCTTAGCATTTGTTGCATTCGCGAAAAGTTTAAGTCTATTCACCCCCCCCCCCCCTCTAGACTTTTACCTCATCCCTTTTGGACCAACATCAGTCTTCCTGAAAAATTAACTCTGAAAGAGCAGGAAGTACATGAATCCAACAAATTAATTGAAATAGAACCTCCCTAAATTCACAACTAAAACTTCAAATCTCTTGAATCAGAATAAGGTAATTTAGCTAAACATAGATCAAACTATTCTAAAATATTAAGAATATGAAAGAACAATCTGCCAAAATACATCAGAATAGCTCTCCTTTTATAGGGTTTCAAATCAACAATCTTTCCTAAAATTACTGCTCTTACCGCATCTTTCTCTACCAGCTTCATCTTCAAATATCTTGTTTAAAATTCCTCCGCGAATGAACCGAAAGAAGCGTCGCCATTCCGAAACCTCTTCTGCGTTCCCTCCGTACGTTCCTCTGCTGCAACATGTGTAAACAAAACAAAAAAGAAACATATTATAAATTACTAACTATTTCTTACGGGAAAACAAAATAAAGAAGGGGAAGTAAAGTCTAATTAGGAATTATTAATCAAGTGGGACCCATTAACTTATTTAATTATGTTACTAACTAATAAGCCTAATTATACTTAAATTTTATTAACTAAATTATCTAATCCTAATATAACAAAATGTACTAATAATAATAAAATATAAAATATAAATAATAAAACTAACGTATAAAATCTTATTTAAATTAAGGTATAAAATATGCTCATCAACGGCCCACCCACCGGCGGGGGGTACTTTACCAGCGGGTACACGGCGGGTGGTCGTCCACCCGCTGGTACGAGGGTAGGTACCCGGTTGGTGGTCAGGTGGAGGATCGTTCCCCCACCGACCCCCCGCTGGTACGACGGTAACTTTGTCATTTTTCCCCTTCGGGAAATCATCAATTAAACCCAAAACCAAGTCCAAACACATCCCAACATGTACCAACAACATCATGGACTTGAACCACAAGAATTAAACCAAGAAGCACCACGATTATCCCCTAAACACAATCCCTAAACATGCCAAGACACGAGATTAAACACATAATGGTCCAAGAGCATCAGAACCTCAATATCATCAAGAAACCTATACGCAAAGCCCTAAAACAAGCCCTAACCATGAATCAACACCCGAGCATGCATAAACCGACCCAAGAACATCAAGAACATCACAACAACAAGATTTACAATGTAAACCCTAAGGACAAGCTCTAAACATAATTAAATACACGAACATACCAAGGCCTACAGGGCCACCAAGAATATCAAGAATAACAATAATCCATATCACAAATTCCTAAAGACAAGCTCTAACGAAGCACAAATACAAAATCATACATTCAATCGTTCAACGGAGCCAATCAATAAACAATAGCAAGGAAAATAGGTTTTGTAAGACATAGGTTACCTCTTAGCCTTAACTAATCCTCCCTTGGATATTAAGGTTCTTTTCCAAGATTTCCCTCTGATTGATTTCCCTAGGCTTGGTGGTGGGGAATTCCTCTGGCCAGGTTTCTTGAGCAATTCGTGTATTAGAGTTATGAGAGGTGAGAGAGGTTCTAAATGATTTCCAATCCCTATTTATAAGTTTAGGAAATCATATTTGGAATCTGAGTGGTAAGGCCCACTTTCTTTATCCCTAACATGCCTAAGGCTCTAGTTTAGGCAAGGGTTCACGATCCATTGTGGACCACATTAATTAATTAAGGGATTTCTAACCAAATTAAATCATTTTTAACTGTTTGTTAACGAGATTAATTAATTAATGAATCCAGATTTGAAGGCCGTAACACGGGGTGTTACACCCTCCCCCCTTATAGGAAGCTTCGTTCCCGAAGCTTAGACATAACGAGACTTATCCTAAACTACATATCTTAACGTTTAGACTAGGGTACCTTGGGTGAACAGGTTGGGGTAGTGCTCCCTCATTGCACTTTCAAGCTCCCAAGTTGCTGCTTCGGTCTCATGGTTGGACCACAGGACCTTGACCATCTTCACGGTCTTCCTGCGGGTTTCTCTTGTCTTCGTATCTAGGATTATCATGGGTCTTTCTTCATAGGACAAGGTTTTATCCAGGAAGAATACTTCCGGTTGGAGGACATGGGTCGCGCCGTGCACGTATTTCTTTAGTTGCGACACGTGGAATACGTTGTGTACTCGGTCTAATTTGGCTAGCAATGCGGGGCTGTATGCCAGATTCCCGATTCTTTCTAAGATTTCGTAGGGACCGATGAATCTAGGGATTAGTTTCCCTTTCTTTCCAAACCTCATTACTCCTCATGTGGGTGAGATCTTCAACCAAACCTTTTCTCCCACTTGAAATTCGGCCCCTGTTTTCTTCCCAAATTGGCATTGGACTTTTGGCGATCCTGCGCCGCCTTCATTTTCTCTTGAATGCACTTGACCTTTGTGATGGTGTCTTGTAAGTATTCGGGCCCGAGAATCATTGGATTAGCCATGTCTTTCCAACATAAGGGGATCCTGCACTTTTGACCATACAAAGCCTCGTAGGGTGCCATACGAATACTCGTGTGGTAGCTATTGTTGTAGGAGAATTCAATCAAATCCAAGTGTTCTTCCCATGATCCCTGGAAGTCTAACATGCATGCCATCAACATGTCTTCTGGGGTTTGGATTGTTCTCTCAGTCTGTCCGTCGGTTGTGGGGTGAAAAGCGGTGCTTAGTTTTAGTCTTTTCCCCAAAGCTGCTTGTAGTGATTTCCAAAACTAGGATAGGAACCTGGAATCCCTGTCCGAGACAATATCTCGTAGAACCCCGTGGTACTTGACCACCTGACTTATATAAGCCTTGGCTAATTGGTTCATCGTCCAAGCCTCCTTCATGGCGATAAATCGTGCGGTCTTGGTTAGTCGGTCTACAACTACCCATATCTTGTCCTTTCCCGCCCGGGTCACGGGTAAACCTCCCACGAAATCCATAGAAATGGAGTCCCACTTCCCTTGGGGTATTTCTAGTGGTTTTACGAGTCCCTTTGGTTTACACCTTTCAACTTTAACCCTCTGGGAGTTCAGACAGTTACTCACGTAGCTTGCCACTTCCCCTTTCATGTTAGGCCACCAAAACTATTTCTTTACTTCCTTGTACAGTTTGTCGCCCCCAGGGTGCACCGAGTATGGTGAATTGTGCCCCTCTTCTAGGATTCGTTTCATCAGATATGCACATGTTGTGGGCACACACCACCTTCATTTATAGCGAAGACTACCATCATCAAATAGCTCGTACGGCCCTTTTCTTCTCTTTGACGCGCCAAACCCTAGTTTCATTAATTCGGGGTCTTGCTGCTGGTCATTTTTTATTTCCTCAAACAGTGTGGGCACGACCCTCATGCTAAATAACTAAATCTCGGCCTCCACTTGTCCTTGCTCCACTACCTCTAGTCCTAACTGTAACACCCCGAAATTTTAAAACTTTTTAATCCTATAATATGAAAGCAATTCTATTAAATAAATCCCAAATGGAGTATTCTTAACATAAGGTCTGGGGTGTTATGCCACATCTGAGCTGGAGAACTCAGATGCACAGGCTATTCTAACTAACTATCCTTTAAAACATTGTCATTACATCATCAAGGCGCGCAGGCCGAAAGGAAAGACTAATTATCTAAGCCGAGGTCCTCTAGCGCGCTCTGGTAGCTAATCATCTGTGCTTGAGAGCCAAATATATCTATTCAGCGAATGATGCTGGTAACCCACTCCAACGTGTTAAAATACAATATAGGCATAGATATATATATATATATATATATATATATATATATATATATATATATATATATATATATATAGGAAAACCATTTTGAAGCAGGAAGATATATACTTAGGAGACTCTAGCCTTAAAACCAGGAATAGACTTGGCAAGTAGGGACAAGCACATTCACAGTTATAATCAAACTACCTTAAACCTCACGAGAAACCCTTTGTCTCGAATCCTCAAAGACTTGGAAGAATCCCATGTAGCTTCAAGTACCTTGATATTGCAATCTTCAATCAACTAGAGTCGGATCTAGTTTCCTTCGATTCAAGAATGAGTCCACGAACCTAAATCTAAGGTTGAAGAAAGTAAGATTGATTCGAGTCCACGAATCAATTTGCTAGTCGAGTCCACGACTAGCCACTAATTGAGTCCACAATTAGCCATAAGGTTTCTTACACAAGTGTAAAGAAAAACTTAAGAGTTTTATTAAATTGAAGCCTGCCCGAAACTGATATGGATGTGCCCTATTTATAGGTATAGGGGCAGCATTATAATTCTAAATACAATGGGAAAAAGAGTCCTAAACCTAATCTAGAAAACTAGTAAATAGAGTTTTATTTAGAAAAGGATTTAAGGAATCCTTTCTAAATACAACTAGTGTTTTCTCTTTTATGCCAAACAATTTAAATTAATGATGACCAAAAATAATAGGGCTGATTTGGGCCTAATTTAATCACCAAAATCAGTACTTAAACAATTATAAAAAAGCCTTGAATTCTTCTTCATCTTTTGAAAATGGGATTGACTTGGATTTCCACCATCTTTGAATATCACCAATGAAGAGTTGTCTTAATCGTTTGGACTTGGGCATTGTGATTGACCCAATTGGTACTCTTGATGGATCTTCATTATGTTGGGCCGCATCATCCTCCCCTTCTTGAAAATGATTTGACCTCGAATCTTGTAAGCATTGTCTTCGATCCATGATATCACTTGAAATGGGCCACTATAATACTTTCCTCTATCGAATGGAATTATTATTGGGCCTTCTTGTTTCTTCCACCAATGATTCTTTAAGGATATAGTTATGGGTCTTGTGATGAGCCCACTATAGACCCTTATTGGATTCCATGTGTACTGGTTCGTATTATTCTCCCCTTCTTGAAAAGGATTCGTCCACGAATCCAAATCTTCAATGAAAGACAAATTAGCACGCTCACTTTGTGTTTTATCATGCTCATGGAACTTTTTCTTGGGATGCTTGACACGAGTAGCTCTAATTATCATCCTACAATCAACAAGGGCATTAAGTCTAATGACACAGCATGAAATTTAAACATTTTTAGTGGTAATAGTTCAACAAAATGAGACATATTAAATTTAGCCATCTTGTTTGAATTATCAACAAGCACAAGATCTTTCCGTCTAGAGCTTAAGGCTAAACCAAACACAAAATCCATGGAAATATCAAGTAATGATTTAGATGCATTGTGGTGGTAAGTAGCACAATTATGAACATAAGATTCTACATCTTTTTTCTTCTTTGGCCAATGAAAATATCCATGCAAAACATCATCACTCGTTGGAAAATCAAATTGTCCCTTATGTGAATCTATAATTAAACCATTTCTCAAATCCAAGCAAAAAGTGCCAATCCCATTGACTTTGAACGAAAACCCCTTGAGCAAGTAGTATTTCACATAAGAAGTTTTCAAATGTGCCTTATAACTTCCCAGTGATTCCTTATCTCTATCAAATAAAGTTTTAGTAAGATCAAAATTAAGGAATCTCGGATGTATGGATGCAAACAAATTTCTAACACATCTAGCAAGTAAGTCATTAATAGAAACACGGCAAACAAATCTAGAGAATTTTAATGCATGCTTTTCAAATAAAAGTGAGTAAATAGTTACTCCCCTTCTTTTCTCTTGCTTAATATCCTTTGTAGTTACCAAGAGAGGTTGCACTTTGACACCTTGGGCTGGTCCTTTCTACTGTATCACTGATTGTGGTCCCTTTGTTTGGCTACAAAATGAGTTAGAAGATTGGAGTGGTGCTTGCAATTCCAAACATGGAGGTTCCACTTTTCTCTCTTTGATTTCTTCCTTTGATGTTGGTTTGAGAGCTTGCATCAATGTCAATTGAATTTCTTCTACTTGTTTAGGATACAAATGAGGCAAGACATATGTAACTCCATTCATGTGAAACACATAAGTGTTCCTCATTCCATCATAACTTATTTTTCTGTCAAATTGCCATGGTCTACCTAACAAGATATGAGCAGCCTGCATTGGGATATTATCACACAAGATTTTATCAGAGTAACTGTTAATAGATAAAGGAATAAGAGCCTGTTTGGTTACTCTAGCTTCTCCTACATCAGTTAACCATTGCAAACAATAAGGATTTGGATGATTAAGCAAAGGTAACTGAAGAAGTTTAACCATAGTTGCACTAGCCACATTTGTGCAACTTCTAGAATCTATTACCATAGCACACACATTCTCTCTAATTGACCCTTTAGCACAAAATATATTTTCTCTTTGAGACTGATCTTCTTTTAAAGGGTGAACATTCAAAACCTCCTTAACAACAACAGTATGACTAGACTCACTATCAACATATTTAGAATCAGAATCTAAAGGTATGAATGGTTCTCTCTCAACATGTTCATTGGGGGTTTCAAAATGGTCACAAACCTCATCCTCAGATTTACATTCAAGACAAGAAGTAAAATTTTAAGATTGTGTTGTTATCTTAACTACCCTCTTGTTAGGGCAATCACGAGCTATGTGGCCTCTCCCATTACATCTATAACAAATCAATTCTCTATCATGTTGAGGCCTCACTGCCTCACTTACCTTTTCCTTACCTTTGTCTTGTGAATCATCTCTTGGAGGAGGATGTTCACCACGCCTTTGAGGGGTGGAACAAGTGTTGTTCCATCTTGATCCACCATTGTTGGACTTGTACATTTTCATCTCTTTGATTTTTGCCTCAGATTCACGTGAAGCATACATGGCATCATAAAAGGTGTCATATCTCTGAATACTCATTCCACATCGAATTTCTAAGTTTAATCCATGTACAAAATGAGCAACAGTTTTTGTCTCTTCTTCATGTATGTCTCCCTGTTTAAGCAAAATACTTATAGTTTGGTAGTACTCATCAATTGACTTTTTTCCTTGCACCGTTCCCTGCAATTTTCTTTCAAGATCATTGAAAAAAGATTTAGGACGAAAGGTTAGGCGCATATCTTCCCTCACTTGAACCCAAGATTCATAGGGAATAAAATTAGCAACTCTTTCTATATTTCTTTTTCGCCACCAAGATAATGCATACCTCTTAAAAGATGTAGCAACTATCCTAATTTTTGTAAGATTAGAATATTGCTTTAAATAAAAAAGAGTTTCAACAGCATTCTCCCATTCTATGTATTCGGTAGGTCCTTTCTCACCGGTGAAGTTAGGAATTTCATGTTTAATGTTTCCTAACTCCGCCGCATTACGTTGCTGGATCCTTTGACATATTGGATCCACTCTTCCTACTGGTGGCAGGTGTCGCTCATCATTGTGTGGTGGTTGCACTTGCTGTGAGCGTTGCTCCAAATTATTCATTCGTTTGAGTAACCTGTCTATCTTTTGTTCTAATGTCTGGGGAAAGTTTGGAACTTGATCAGCCATCTGTATAGGAAAAAAAAATCTACAAAAAAACAAGAATATGTGTGAGTAATCACGTTAGTGAAACCAAAAAGTTGGCTCGCTCCCTCACTATTCTCAACTCGCAGGTAAGAGGTGGATTATATGGCTCTGGGGGTGCACTACACACTCTTACAAATACACACTCCACTCGTGTATCGCTCAAGGTGGCAGATACTCTCACAAGCCTTTTTCCAAAAAAGAAAATTCTAGTCCGGAACTCAAGTTGGTATGGATTCAACCTCAAAGTTCAAGAAAACGTACCTTGGAAAACTTCACAAGCCTTTGAGAGTAAGGTGTATCGCGAGGTAGGTAAGAAAATTGAGAGCAAGAAGCAAAGAAAAAGGACAATACAAGCAAAGAAACTAAGAAAGATTTGAAAGAAAAAAAAAAAAAAAAAAAAGGAAGCAAAGAAAGAAGTATGGCAGAAAGATATGCAAGACCAATATCAGAAGATAGACACAAATAGAATGTAATTGGGGTGCAAGTGTACCACAACCAAATAAGAATATATCAAGAACTCCTTCCAACCTTATACTTTTCCCCTTCCTTATCCCTCCAAATTTCTCCTACCAACCAGATTCTTTCCCCAACCTTATTCTTCTTCTTTATTGCTTTCTTTTCTTTTTTTTTTTTTTAACTTTCTTGATTTTTTTTGATTTTTTATAGGTAACCTCAAAATAAATACTGTAAATGACAACAAAAATTTCGGACCAAGAGGAACCACACAACCCCTTCAAAATAGAATCAAGAATTTCAAGAATCGCCCAGAAAAACAGAAACAATTCCCTGACGTTGAAGATCAATATCTCACAAACAAGAAGGAATTAGACAGTGAAAAATATATCAAAAGAACGCCCCAGAAGAGATCTACAACATATCCAAATTTCAGATAAAACTAACCAGTGGATCTCGAGATATAGGTAATTCTTTGAAACTGGTCACAGCTCGCGGAAATCTGGACAGGGTGTGATTGAGACGTGATTGCGCGTATATGAGCTTTGGATATAGGTAAGGGTGAGATGGGGTTGTTTTCTTGATAGAATATGTGGTAATATGGTGCTTAGGAGGTGTGAGGTCTCATTGATATTGAACGGGAAAAAGGGAAAACTTTTTCGGGATTGTTTTTCAAGAAACTGGAGAACATGTACCAAGATTCAAGAACACAATCAAGAATGCTAAAGAAATTTTTTTTGGGGTTTTTTAATGAATAAGACACGAAAAAAAGTAGTATGTAAGATAAGAATGAGATAAACCTAGGCTCTGAATACCAAATTGATATTAACCTAATCCAAGATTCAAATAAGATGGAGTATTGTCCCAAGAATGCTCTCAAAGTAAAGATAGAGATGGATCAAAATACCTTAAACCTCACGAGAAACCCTTTGTCTCGAATCCTCAAAGACTTGGAAGAATCCCATGTAGCTTCAAGTACCTTGATATTGCAATCTTCAATCAACTAGAGTCGGATCTAGTTTCCTTCGATCCAAGAACGAGTCCACGAACCTAAATCTAAGGTTGAAGAAAGTAAGATTGATTCGAGTCCACGAATCAATTTGCAAGTCGAGTCCACGACTAGCCACTAATTGAGTCCACAATTAGCCATAAGGTTTTTTACACAAGTGTAAAGAAAAACTTAAGAGTTTTATTGAATTGAAGCCTGCCCGAAATTGATATGGATGTGCCCTATTTATAGGTATAGGGGCAGCATTATAATTCTAAATACAATGGGAAAAAGAGTCCTAAACCTAATCTAGAAAACAAGTAAATAGAGTTTTATTTAGAAAAGGATTTAAGGAATCCTTTCTAAATACAACTAGTGTTTTTATCTTTTATGCCAAACAATTTAAATTAATGATGACCAAAAATAATAGGGCTGATTTGGGCCTAATTTAATCACCAAAATCAGTACTTAAACAATTATAAAAAGCCTTGAATTCTTCTTCATCTTTTGCAAATGGGCTTGACTTGGATTTCCACCATCTTTGAATATCACCAATGAAGAGTTGTCTTAATCGTTTGGACTTGGGCATTGTGATTGACCGAATTGGTACTCTTAATGGATCTTCATTATGTTGGGCCGCATCATTCCTTTGATTCAAGTCATTTAGTTGTATTTGGTTAGATTTGGCATGTGTTTGGACTTGAATTTGAGTTGGAGATGAAAAATCCGCGAAGTGTTGTTTTGAGGTACAGGGTTGTACCCGCGGGCGGAACGGCGGGTAGGGGTCCAACCCGGCGCCCACCCGCGGGGTACAATGGTAGAGTTGCCTGTACCCGCGGGCGGAACCGCGGGTAGAGGCCAACCCGTGGGCCCACCCGCGGGTACGTAATGTTGGTTGTTTGGGGATTTGTTCCCCGTGATTCTTTTAACTCGGTAATTGGTCTTTGGACTTCCAATTGTTCTTTTGTGGAACTATTTGAGTGTATTCTTGATGTTTCGTATGTCTAGAACTATATGGTAGTATTCCGTGTAGGTTTTGGTGTCGTGAATCGTGCTAAGTGTTCAACATTGTGTTTCGTTGAACCGTGATGAGTCTTGTGTGTTCTTCGGAACTACGTTTGGTTTACCCGTTTGATAAGCATGCTAGTTCGATGTTTAAATGCTAGCGTGTGTGTTGTTTGTACCTTCTTATTGGTTGATGATAACTTGTGTTATTCATCGTTGTTGTGGTTGGGCTGTGACCCATTCCTTGATTGAGTATGGTTTCATATCTTCGTTGTGATCCGTTGATTGATTCCTGTTGAGGTGTGATGTGTGTGTGGCTTTACCTGGATTGCACGATTAGTGGTATGGGACACTAGTTACCAAGGTATTGCAGCGGTCCTCGTGGTGGCCGTGACGTGATTATGGAGTTGTGACCTTTGTGTAAGGTTCACGTATTTCTTGGGAGGCATGTATTGCCGTGTGTTGTACGGTACCTCGTGTAACACCCCGTGTTACAGACTTTAAACCCGAATTTATTATTTAATTAATTCCATAAATAATAACTAAAAAGAATTTAATTTGATTAGAAATCCCTTTAATTAATTAATGTGGTCCACCACGGATCGTGGACCCTTACCTAAACTAAAGTCAGATCCTAATTAGGAATCCTAGGCCTACACATCTATTAGGAATAAAGAAAGTATACCTTTACTATTCAGATTATGGTTAGGATTCTCTTTAATTAATTAATATGGTCCACCATGGACCATAGACCTTTATCCCTAAAACAAGTCCTTAGTCCTATAAGGAATAAAATTAGTAAACCCATACCATTCAGACCCCTAATTAGGACTCCTAAATATATACATATATATATATATATATATATATATATATATATATATATATGTATATATATATATATATATATATATATATATATATATATATATATATATATATATATATATATATATATATATATATATATATATATATATAAGGATATAAGAGGCACCTAGAAGTCACACCACAATAGATATCACCACACAAGAATTCTCAAGGGACTCCCCACTACCAAGCCAAGGGAGATCAAAATGGATGGAAATCTTAGGGAAGAACCTTAATAGCCAAGGGATGATTAATTAAGGCAAAGAGGTAACCCATGTCTCAACAAAACCTATTTTCTTCGCTATAATCTCCTTCTTTGGCCTCCCTCTATATTCTTGTGTCTCGATTGAATTCTTCTATGATAATTATGTTATGTTCTTGATGATTGACAAGATGATTTATATGCTTTCTTGATAATCTTGATGATCTTGATGTTAAAAGGAAATTCTTGATTATGATGTGATGATTCTTGACGAATCTTGATATTTTCTTGATGTTAAAGATAAAATATGTTCTTGATGATTTGGGTAGGATTAGAGCCCTAGGTCGGATTGGGAATTTGTATTGTGACGTTCTTGATTTATATTTGGGTGGGAATTCGCATGATCGGGTGTTGTTTATATATAGGATAAGTCCTACATGATTCTTGCTTTTGATCCATTAATTGCTTATGTGATGTCGCTTATGCGTTTAAAAGTGTCTAAGAATGGTTTCGGGTTCCACAAAGGATCCCGGGACAAATTTGTGAAGAATGAGTCAGTGGGGGGTTGGTGGGGGTGGGGAACCCACCACCTACCCGCTGCCCAAAAGGGCGCTGCCTAGCAGCAGGCAGCCACCGGGCAGCCGGCTGCCCGCCGGCTACCCGCTGCCCGGAACAGTGCCCACCGGCGGGCAGCTGGCGGGTGGCCCCCATCCACCGGCTACCCGCTGGTCCATACCCCACCCCGGGTCCCCGGCTTCCCCGTTTGATGTTCCCCGTTCCCCATGGTGTCCCAACGGACCCTGTTTGTCGTGCCTGAGTCTAGTTTGGAATTTCGGGTACCATTCGTAGGTTAAACGAGTCTTAGGAATTGCATGCTAGTTGAATTGGTAACCCGTGGACCTAGGTGGAAGTTATATGAGCCCTTAGGAATTATTCTTAGTATGTGAATGACCACATGTAAGCTTAATTATATGTCTCCCCCCTTCCCTATGTGAATTATGTGTTATTATGTGCTATTGTGTGTTACGTGATACATGACCCCAACTTTGTTAAGACCAATTGGGCTATACGGGCAGTTGAATGGGCTGAGAACCATCCCAACTGTTAACCAGGCCGGTTAAGATCGGTCAGGGATATTAATATGATATAGGACTGAGGTCCACTATACGGGCAGTTGAATGGGTTGAGAACCATCCCAACTATTAACCAGGCTGGTAGAGACCGGTCAGGTATATAAAGATTATGTATAGGACTGAAGGTCCACATGGCCTCGGTGATATGACCCACCTACCGGGACGCGCCAGGCGGTATGGGGCCAACAAGCCGAGGAAGGTTGTAGTCCACCGACCCGAGTAATCAGGCGGTGTGTAGGGCTACGACTGGCTGCGACCCACCGAGTGGTGGGACATCGGTATGTAGGACCGTAGTCTCCGAGGATCTTTGCCCACCGTTTGAGTTTAGCTCAGCGGTGTGTCGGGCTTGATCCGCAACGGCCCGCCGATTGTGCGCATCAATGGTGTGTAGGGTCGTAAGTCCCCCCTTGTATAGGGGATCGCGGTCCACCGACTGGGCGCGTCAGCGGTGTGTCGGATCGTGGTCCGACGTTGAGTTCGTCAGCGGTTCTCAATGGGTTGGTTGCGATCAACTCCCCTCGTACCACGGTACTGTGGTAGGGTGCTGCGGGGCCGTGTTAATTCTATAGGCATTAACCCTCATGTTCGGTGCATGCGATTGGTCCCGTGGCGCCATCGATGATTATGTGATATGAATGATGATTGGATGATGATGTGGATTGGAATTGAGAAGTGTTCTGTGACCTTAGATGTGTATTCCTTATGATGTTATCTCTACTTAACTGTTTATCATTGTTTGATGTTCTTGTCCCTACTTGCTGAGTCTATTCCCGGTTTCAAAACTAGTGTCTCTTAAGCATATATCTTCCTGCTTCAAAATGATTTTCGTATATCTATATATATCTATCTATAATGTATTTCAACGCGTTGGAGTGGGTTACCGGCATCATTCGCTGAACAGATATATTTGGCTTTCAGGCACAGCTGATTAGATCCCAGAGCGCGCTAGAAAAGCTTGTAGTAGATAGATAGTTTTCCTTTTTAGCCTGCGTGCCACAATGATGTATCGAGGATAATTAGTTAGTTTTGCCTATACATCTGAGTTATCCAGCTCAAATGTGGCATAGCACCCCGCACCCTTATGTTTAGTAATACTCTATTTTGGGATTTAATGAGAATTTACCTTTATTATATAAGTCTTAAAAGTTTCAAAATTTTGGGGTGTTACAGTTGGTATCAGAGCCTAAGTTTGACCCTAGGATATGACTCTTAAGACCAGACTTTATGACATTAGGCTTGAACTCTAGGTATTTAGGGACATAGGATTCAGGAATCTTAGGACGCGCGGTGAGATTGTGAACCTACCTATCATCACATAACCTCCCCTCACTTTACCCCACATTAATTTAAAGAATTTCCCCCTTCGCTTATCACATCAAGGTAAGGGTACAACACACTAACTCTTCATTCCGCATACTGGCCCTAGAAATTTGAGATGTCCTTGCATACTTTTACCTGCTTTTTTGCTTATCACTCTTTGATTATCATACTTGTTTATTTGCTTAAACATATTTTCCTAATTGACTTTAGACCGTGTTAGGAACTACATATTATTACTTAACTATTTGATCAAACATGCATTATTTGGATATCTGTTACTTGATAAAGTATTTTGGAACTTGTAATTAGTAATTTTATTCAGCTTATAAGGGCTCACTTGTCCTTATCATAATTGACCAATATAGTTAACTCACTAAATAGCCCGATAAGTACTTACATGAGTTGCATAAAGGGAAATTTTGGGGAACATAGCTTTAATTGAGAAGGGGAAGAATGGGGTGTGGGATCCTTATGATATTTAGTTGAAGTCTCCCATATTCCTTATTAATAACGTGATCCCTTGAGTTTTTCCCTGTATTCAAACCCCTTTCGTTGTTCACATAAGTATGAAATTCCTTGAACTTAAAATTGTGCATTCTCGGGGCTTTTCCCGAAGTGATTCCTCCTTCACAGTAACGTTCCAGTGGGGCCTTGGCAGGAGGTCGACCACCCACCACGTGCCCACTGCCACATTCCAGTGGGGACTTGACAGGCGGTCGACCGCCCACCTCGCGCCCACTGGTCCGGTATGTTTTCTTGACTTCTCATTTTTATTGATCCATTGTGCCTTTGTGTGCCTCCCTTGATACGTCCTATGTGTTTAAACATATAAATAACAATCTAATGCTTAAACATAAAAATCAAATTATCTTCCTAATTGATTTGTTTATATGTTACATAGAAATTATAGGGACTAATCCTATTTCTAGAAATCTAAACCCTCGAATACATTGCGTATTAAGTTTCGACCCGAAATTCAATCTAAGTGAGACCGGTAGAAACCTAAAACAAGTGGTCATCTAAAAATTATCCGTGGAAATATATATTGCGCCCCGAAACTATCTTAAAACTATCCCTCTAGACCTTGGTCCATGTTGCATAATAGACCACAAGCTTCCCATACCTTGTTTAGGACCCTTTACCACTAAGATAAGGACCCCCCTAAACAAACATTTATACATAAATAAGTACATCACTACTACCCTAGATATACTCCCCTAAAACTCCTATCATATATATATATATATATATATATATATATATATATATATATATATATATATATATATATATATATATATATATATATATATATCTAAGATATGTAGTGAACCCCAATTACGTTCATATGCTACACTTACACCAAATTGTTATTATTATTATTATTATTATTATTATTATTATTATTATTATTATTATTATTATTATTATTATTTTTATTACACCCTAATCCTAAATCACTTGCCTAATCTTAAAAATGGTTGCGTCATGTACGGTACGTCCCTATACGCTTAAATCTATATATATGTGTATAAACTTGTGAGCCTATAGAACATCCTCCCCTATTCATACGTATCCATATAAATTGTTACATTATATACAATAAATCCCTAGCCCCCAAACCATACATATGCACCCTAGCTACAATAATCTTTTGCACACCTATAAGCTTGACCTTAGCATATCCTAACCCTGAAATATCATTCCGTACAAACTACATCACTATTATATATATACACATACCCTGGATAGCCCTAATTCTACTTTTCCCCTCACATGACCTCCCTGTTACCACTCCTACCTTCCCTAAATAATTAAAACCTCTAGCCTCATCATCAGATCATCAATTGAGTTAGGAATTAGCAACCAAGGGTCTTCAACTCTAAAGTTGTTTAGGTATCCCGGGCTTCTAGAGGTAAGATTTATGCCTACCTA
The DNA here is from genome assembly GCF_001879475.1 of Ipomoea nil. Classification (NCBI taxonomy): domain Eukaryota; kingdom Viridiplantae; phylum Streptophyta; class Magnoliopsida; order Solanales; family Convolvulaceae; genus Ipomoea; species Ipomoea nil. Next base: position 210,301 of record NW_017619533.1, read on the forward strand.
AAATCTAATTACCACCAAGATAAAACTAATTTTCCTAAGTGCTTGTATGATTAAATTCTCAAGATAGAACTTCTAGTACATGAGAACCTAGGCTATCTTACTCATAATTACTAAAATATTTATATGCAAATTGCATGGTCCAAACCATAAGTCGAAATTTATATTTTTCATGTGCATTACATGTCAAATCACATAGCTCACATGTTTATGTAAAATACACACTTACACACATTCATGTATATATACATATACACGCATGCTAGAAAAAAAAAAGTATGTGATAAGGCATCCCACTATGCATATACACAAAATTATTAATTACAAGCAATCTACATATAAGTGCCAATACTTGTTATGTGATCAACCACCGTTATCCATGGAATAAAAAATAAAGATCCTAATTCTATTGCCTCCCCAGAATTTATTTACCCCATAAGAAGCAAGAGCCTTCCTCCTAATTACTTACAATCTTTTCCTCGGAATCTAATTTTCGCTATTTGACTAATTATTATATGACTTATGACCTTCCTGAATTTATATTAAGTACGTGAATTTAATTGTTAATCATGCACTAGACTAACATGTGGAATAATACATATGTGCGCTTTATGATTCCATATGACTAGTTATTATTTAAGACTTAAAATAGGGCCACATGCCTTCACACTCTATGCCCATAGGCTTAAGAAATTGCATGTTTAGCATAATTACGATTGAACACATATAGGCATGCCAACTTACAAGTCTCGCATATAACATAAATAGTTAATTATCATACATGTTAGGCTTGTTGCTTCGTAACTGTTAATAGTTGGTATAATCTGCTAAGCACAAGGATTAGACATAGATCGTACATATATGGCATCTAGGCTCACAACATACTACACTACATAATTAAACGTCTACACCCATTCGTAAATGAGGTTCGCCTGTGTTGATATATGTGCATATATACTTTATAATAATTATGTGGCTATCCGAATCTGCACCCGCGTGATATTTGCCTCTCATTTAGGTACATAAATAGGTATACGATCGGTACAACTTGTGATCCTATATGTTAAATCATTAAAAAAATAATTAAATAAAGATCATGCCATGTGTAAAACTTCTATGTTGTGTATTAGTCACCCGTAAAACTTACATACTGTGTGTTGCATATTTGTGACCTTGTTATTTGGTGCATTTTGCCAGCAGAATAGTCAGGCTCAAAACCAGTGAATCTATATGCGTATGTGTATATACTTCCCATATAATACCATCCTTATAAACTACTATACTAATTCAGGCTCTTTACCCCAAAATGATTTCCAAGCTTCGGGGACGAAGCTTCTTGTAAGGGGGGAGAGTGTAACACCCCGTATTACAGCCTTTAAACCTGAATTAATTATTTAATTAATTCCATAAATAATAACTAAAAAGGATTTAATTTGATTAGAAATCCCTTTAATTAATTAATATGGTCCACCACGGATCGTGGACCCTTACCTAAACTAAAGGCATAAGCCTATTAGAAATAAAGAAAGTCAACATTTTACTAATCAGATCCTAATTAGGAATCCTAGGCCTACACATCTATTAGGAATAAAGAAGGTATACCTTTACTATTCAGATTATGGTCAGGATTCTCTTTAATTAATTAATATGGTCCACCATGGACCATGGACCCTTATCCCTAAAACAAGTCCTTAGTCCTATAAGGAATAGAATTAGTAAACCCATACCATTCAGACCTTAATTAGGACTCCTATATATATATATATATATATATATATATATATATATATATATATATATATATATATATATATATATATATATATATATATATAAGGATATAGGAGGCACCTAGAAGTCACACCACAATAGATATCACCACACAAGAATTCCCAAGGGACTCCCCACTACCAAGCCAAGGGAGATCAAAACGGATGGAAATCTTAGGGAAGAAGCTTAATAGCCAAGGGATGATTAATTACGGCTAAGAGGTAACCCATGTCTCAACAAAACCTATTTTCTTCGCTATAATCTCCTTCTTTGGCCTCCCTCTATATTCTTGTGTCTCGATTGAATTCTTCTATGATAATTATGTTATGTTCTTGATGATTGACAAGATGATTTATATGCTTTCTTGATAATCTTGATGTTAAAAGGAAATTCTTGATTATGATGTGATGATTCTTGACGAATCTTGATATTTTCTTGATGTTAAAGATAAAATATGTTCTTGATGATTTTGGTGGGATTAGAGCTCTTGGTCAGATTTGGAATTTGTATTGTGACGTTCTTGATTTATATTTGGGTGGGAATTCGCATGATCGGGTGTTGTTTATATATAGGATAAGTCCTACATGATTCTTGCTTTTGATCCATTAATTGCTTATGTGATGTCGTTATTTGCGTTTAAAAGTGTCTAAGCATGGTTTCGGTTTCCACAAAGGATCCCGGGACAAATTTGTGACGAATGAGTCAGTGGGGGGTAGGTGGGGGTGGGGGAACCCACCACCTACCCGCTGCCCAAAAGGGCGCTGCCCAGCAGCAGGCAGCCACCGGGCAGCCGGCAGCCCGCCGGCTACCCGCTGGTCCATACCCCACCCCGGGTCCCCGGCTTCCCCGTTTGATGTTCCCCGTTCCCCATGGTGTCCCAACGGACCCCATTTGTCGTGCCTGAGTCTAGTTTGGAATTTCGGGTACCATTCGTAGGTTAAACGAGTCTTAGGAAATGCATGCTAGTTGAATTGGTAACCCGTGGACCTAGGTGGAAGTTATATGAGCCCTTAGGAATTATTCTTAGTATGTGAATGATCACATGTAAGCTTAATTATATGTCTCCCCCATTCCCTATGTGAATTATGTGTTATTATGTGCTATTGTGTGTTACGTGATGCATGGCCCCAACTTGGTTAAGATCAATTGGGCTATACGGGCAGTTGAATGGGCTGAGAACCATCCCAACTGTTAACCAGGCCGGTTAAGATCGGTCAGGGATATTAATATGATATAGGACTGAAGTCCACTATACGGGCAGTTGAATGGGTTGAGAACCATCCCAACTGTTAACCAGGCTGGTAGAGACCGGTCAGGTATATAAAGATTATGTATAGGACTGAAGGTCCGCATGGGCCTCGGTGATATGACCCACCAACCGGGACGCGCCAGGCGGTATGGGGCCAACAAGCCGAGGAAGGTTGTAGTCCACCGACCTGAGTAATCAGACGGTGTGTAAGGCTACGACTGGCTGCGACCCACCAAGTGCTTGGACATCGGTATGTAGGACCGTAGTCTCCGAGGATCTTTGCCCACCAACTGAGTTTAGTTCAGCGGTGTGTCGGGCTTGATCCGCAACGGCCCGCCGATTGTGCGCATCAACGGTGTGTAGGGTCGTAAGTCCCCCCTTGTAAAGGGGATCGCGGTCCACCGACTGGGCACGTCAGCAGTGTGTCGGATCGTGGTCCGACGTTGAGTTCGTCAGCAGTTCTCAATGGGTTGGTTGCGATCAACTCCCCTCGTACCGCGGTACTGAGGTAGGGTACTGCGGGGCCGTGTTAATGCTATAGGCATTAACCCTCATGTTCGGGGCATGCGATTGGTCCCGTGGCGCCATCGATGATTATGTGATATGAATGATGATTGGATGATGATGTGGATTGGAATTGAGAAGTGTTCTGTGACCTTAGATGCGTATTCCTTATGATGTTATCTCTACTTAACTGTTTATCATTGTTTGATGTTCTTGTCCCTACTTGCTGAGTCTATTCCCGGTTTCAAAACTAGTGTCTCTTAAGCATATATCTTCCTGCTTCAAAATGATTTTCGTATATCTATATATATCTATCTATAATGTATTTCAACGCGTTGGAGTGGGTTACCGGCATCATTCGCTGAACAGATATATTTGGCTTTCAGGCAGAGCTGATTAGATCCCAGAGCGCGCTAGAAAAGCTTGTAGTAGATAGATAGTTTTCCTTTTTAGCCTGCGTGCCACAATGATGTATCGAGGATAATTAGTTAGTTTTGCCTATGCATCTGAGTTATCCAGCTCAAATGTGGCATAGCACCCCGCACCCTTATGTTTAGTAATACTCTATTTTGGGATTTAATGAGAATTTACCTTTATTATATAAGTCTTAAAAGTTTCAAAATTTCGGGGTGTTACACATCGTGTACTATGAAATTGGTGGTCTCGTTGGCGGTCGTTGGCGGAAGGGGACGACGGTCCTCGAAGGGAAAAGGTTGGACTTGGTTGTACAGGGGTCCTGGAGGTAATGGTTGGAAGAAGAAATACGGTTGGGGTAGCCATAATGTTGGAACCGGGCATAAGGAAGGCATATCAACTCGTGATGGGTGATGTCACGAGGGCTTGTGTAGCCATTGTGGTGAGTTCTTCTCTTGTGACGTGTGTAGTCATAAAGGCATGTGTTGCCTTGGCATGTGTTGCCGTTGGGTGAATCTTATTCCTTTGCGTTGTGTTTTTCGGGTTTTGATCTATTGAGTGATGATAGATCATGCCTTGACTCTTCTTGTGAGTCATGTTGTTCCTTGTGGTCTTGGGATGTGTTCCCGTGTTGTTGTTGAGAGTGTTGAGTCTTGTGTTGACTATTGCTCTTGGTTTTATACTTAGATACTTATGTATTCCGTTTCAAAAATGGCTTTACAACTTATAACTTACCTATGTATGATATTTCACATGTATTGGTGGGTTACCATCATTATTCGCTGACCGGGCGTCGTCCCATGTTTTATTGTGTTCTTTCAAGTGATGTCTAGGCGAGCGCGCGGTCTAGTACTTGCTAGAATAGATTTCCTCTCTCGTTTTGTGGCCTATGAGCCAGTGTAGATGTAGAACTTTGAACTTATGGGTTTAATTGTGAACATTGCAGATATTGTCTGTGTTTTCATCATTATGGTGAACGTGGCATAACACCCTGTGTTTCAGACTTTACCTATATATCTGTCATTCAGACTTCCCTTGTGTTGTATGATTAGTTCCGTTATCTGCATCTTTTAAGGCTTTTTATAGCATGATTTTAGGGGGTGTTACAGTTGGTATCAGAGCCTAGGTTTGAGCCTAGGAAAGAGTAAGTCTAGACTTTCTTAGTGGCTAAGTGTGGTTTGAGACCCTTAAGCGACCTTAAGAATCTAAGTGTTAGGCTTAGGACTCTAGGTTGCACGGTGAGCTGAGTGTTGTTTTTTGCTCTTTACTTGTTTGTTATCTTCTGGTAACCGTGTTGTTGTTGTATATGTTTGCGATGCATCCTCGTCCCCGAGCACGCACCCCGGCGACCCCGACAAACGAGCAGCTCGCTCAGAATCTCCATCAGCTGACACAGACAATGCAGACGCTCAGTGAAGCCTTGCTGAACAACAATCACGCTGTGCCGCCTCCTCCACCTGCTGGGCACCATGATATAGGTCGCTTGGTGTCGGGGCATAGGCCGCCAACCTTTGTCGATGAGGAAGACCCGGTAGTCTTGGAAGAATGGTTAAGGGTGTTCGACAAGATCTTCACAGTTGTGGGTTGCCCCGAAGAGAAAAGAGTGGAATTGGCAACGTTCTACTTTTGCCAGAAGCGAATCTGTGGTGGGTCCATGAAGGTCCGACCCTCCTTGAAGAGCCTGAGTTTGGTTGGACTGCGCTGAAGGACAGGATGCGCGAGAGGTTTTACCCAGCGCATGTGCGAGCCGCCATGTTTGATGAGTTCCTTCACCTGCAGCAAGGGTCCCTAATTGTGGTCGAGTACCACAAGAAGTTTTTGGAGTTGGCGCGCTTTGCTAGGATGCTTGTGCCTACGGAGCTTGCTAAAGTTGAGAGATTCGTTGCCGGTCTGAATTATGAGGCACGAAAAGCGTTGATAGTGAATAGGCCAATTTTCCTTAAGGATGCGTATCTGAGTGCCGCGGATCTGTATCGCGTTCAACAGCTTCAGAGGGGATCGTACGAGCTAGCCAGGAAGAGGGTTGAGAGCGGAGGTTCTTCCACCTTCAAGAAGCCCCGACTGAGTTTTCAAGACAACAGCGTGTCATATTCGCCTCAAGGACCTAACAGAATGGAGCATCGGGATCAAGCCAAGACGGTTGTTTGCCGTAGATGCGGGAAGGTGCACGCGGGCTAAGATTGCAATGGCCAAGCGTTTCGGTGCTACCAATGTGGAGATCGTGATCACAAAGTCGCGGAGTGTCCCCAACAGGCTGGTCAGAGAGCGTTGCCGCCGCCCCCGGGAGCCGGAGGAGCATCGGATGGTAGTTCGGGTCGTGGAGCAGTTGGAGCTAGGCCATCTAGGAGGGTCTTCATGATGGCGCGATCGCAGGCTGAGTCTGAGGGTTTGGTGGAAGAAGAGCTGGCAGGTAATCCTTTCCTAGCCTATCCTTGTTTTCGCGAGTATCGTGTCCTTTGTTGTCTTGAGTGTTACCTTGTGTTTCATTGTTGTCTATATGAGTTACTTGGCAATCCTTGGCATGCTTTTCTTTGGTAATGATTTTCTTGGAATTAGGTGTAAGCTCTTCTTGTTAAGTGACTTCCTTAGCTTTGCAAATAAGTTTCGTTGTGAAGTTGGCTATCCATATTTTGAATGAGTATGCTTGGGTTAATCCTACAATCCTTATATTCGGTCATTCTTGTAACTATCCTTTTGAGAGATCCTTTAAAATTTTCCCAAGTATTCTTTGATTGTAACTATCCTTTTGAGAGATCCTTTAAAATTTTCCCAAGTATTCTTTGAAAGTTGAGATTAGTAATTCCATACCAAAAATCCTTTCTTGTGTAGCTTAAAAGCCAAGCCAAAATGTTTAATTATAACCTTTAAGTTTCGAACCCAAGCCTATGATTTATCAACCCAACATCTAAACCAATTAAACTAATTGTCTTCCTTGGAACTTACTCAATTTTAATTCCATCTAAACCATAAATTTCCACTTTACTCAAATCCCCAAATTAAATCATCTTTTTCCCCAATTTTTCCCACAATCCCTAATTTCCCAATTTCTTCCCTTCTTCTTCTCCCTACCCGTGACCCACCGTGAGACCACCCCCACCCGTCGCCCACCGCCAGCCCGTCGCACCACCACTGACGCAGCAGCCTGCCGCCGCCGCTGTGCGCCGCCTGTCGGAGTTCCGCCGTCGCGCTGCTTCATCGCCGAGAAGCCGAGCGAGAGAGAGAGAGAGAGAGAGCAGCGAGGGAGTGAGAGAGAACCGCGAGGAAGAAGAGGAAAGTTGTGGGCACCTTTTGTTGAGCTTTGGGTCATCTCCTACCATGCCTAGAATGTCAAGCTTAGCTAGAAATGCGGAATGGGTGGATGCCCATTACCTCGTTCTTGAAGGTAAAGCCTTTGATCTGGAATCTTTTCCTAATTCTTTGTTGGATATGCTTAGATTCCAGGGTTTGTTGGATGGGTTTCTCGCCATAAGGGCCGAGACTTACCCGAGTTTGGTTAAGGAATTTTATCGTCACATGGTTGTGACAAAGGAAGGTGATAAGCTTGAGATCACTTCTAAAGTTAGAGGTGTGAAGGTTGTGTTATCTGAAAAGAGGCTGGCTCAGCTTTTGAGTTTGACTGCTTTAGGAGTTGCTCAGTACAGTGGTCATTCTTGGATTAGTACGGATACCATGGGGTACCGGGACTATTTAAGTTATCTGTTGGGCCGTACGAGTGGTTTCACTCAAGCTTCAAGGTCGGAGAAAAAGTGGTTGTCTGCGGAACAGAGGATCTTGGTTATGTTGGTATCGGATTGTTTGTTGCCTAATAACAACAAAAAGCAGTTTGTTGGGAAAGTTGGAGTGCACCTTTGCCTTTTGCATCAAGAATATGGTTAAGTTCAACTTGCTAGCTCTGATGTTGCAACACATGGTTTTCTGTCGGGATCACAATCGGAAAAGTCTACCGTACGGGATGGTGTTGAGCTGGATTTTGGTTAGAAAAGGTGTAAGCGTGGATGGTTGTCTTCCGAAGGCCATGGGGAAGATGGTGTTGGATGCCACCAATCTTCGGAGTTGTAATCTGTTTTAGCTAGATGATGGCGAGTACATCACGCTTGAAGAAGTGGCAAGGAAAGTACCTGAAGAAAGAGCAAAGTTGGCAACCGAGCTGGGAATCCATGCCGGGAAGTTGAGCCTCGCCGTTCAGAGTTTGGGAGGTGATGAGGAAGCCGAAGATGAAGCCGATCGTAACGATGTGGTGGGAGCACCGGAAGCTGCCGAAGCTGAAGAAAGTGATTCGGATAGTGAGGAGAATCGGAGAAGGAAAGAAACTCGCACGAAGAAGGAGCATGATGCCATGGCACACGAGGAGCGCGTGGTCGCCTTGCTTCGCCGGCAGAACCGCATGATCGAGGAGGGTTTCGCCTATATGAAACGCAGTTCGTTGCCGTGCATCAGAGGCTAAATCAGATTGAGGCCAGTTCGAGCCGCAGAGACGAAGACGAAGAGGAGTCTGAGGAGGCCGAGGAGTCGGAGAGTGAGGAGTTCTAGCTTGTGTTGTGGTAATCCTGTTCGCCTTTTTCCTTGTTGTTGTTTCCTTTTTAGCCGTTGTTAGTTTGGTGGTAGTTTGTTGCTTGCCTTGTGTGCTTGCTTGTTTTTGCTTGTTGCCTAGTTGTTTAGTTAGCTTGGTAGTTGGTGTTTTGCGTTGGTTGTTTTGTCTTTAGTGGTTAGCTAGAAGTTGGTGTTTGTGTTGGGGCTAGAGTTCTTGATGTTCAATCTATCCGTTTGTTAAACTCTTGCCAATCCTTGATTTAATATGCTTTCATTCTCGTTTTGAAACTCTTGTGAGATCTTCTGAGTTTTGACCACAAGAGCGTGTTTTTGAACCTCTTATCACAATGTTGTTTCCTATCACCGTTTGCTTTTAATTCGTCGTACCCAAGCTTCGGGGACGAAGCTTCTTTGGAGGGGGAGAGGATGTGACACCCCGAAATCCAAATCCAATTAACGGATTAATTAAGTACTTAATCCGATTTCAATTAGTGAATTAATTCCTAAAATCCTGAAAATTCAATACTTGGGGACTAATAATTGACTAGTCAACCCCAAAGTCAAAGTTGTACCTTGAGCTTTGTAAGGAGTTCCCTTGTTCCTTTCACTTCCTAATGTTAGTAAGGGCATTCTTGACCTTTCACATGGTGTTAGTATTGTAACCTAACCTAGTAGACCATCTTCATTCTATCCCTACACTTTCTAAAAATCTAGCTCCACCTTCTCTCTAAAAAGATGAGTAGTTTTTCTTCCAAGCCAAGTTGGAGCCTTGCCAAGACTTCAAGAGTTGCTTCTAAGATTCAACCTTTCTTATATTTACGCATCTAGGAGGGTAAGATCTAAGTTCATCTTGTGTTTTTGGTTTCATCTTAGGTGTCTTTTCTTAATGGTAGGATCTTTATGATCTTTAGGTTTGTTCTTGAAGTGGGTTTGGAAGGTTAGCCTTGTGAAGAGCTTATTAAGGTGTAAAGTGAAGTCTTTAGTCTACAAGATGTAACCCATGCTCTAAAAAATCTATTTTGCTTACCTATGTGAATATTTCTTGGATTCTACATGTGTTTTGCTATGAAATGTGAGTGCTGATGCATGATCTTGTGAAAATGCATATCTAGAGCTTGTGTTTAGGATTCTTGTGTGCCATTGCTTGGCATTTCCTTTTATTAAAGTCATTTTGTTGTATTTGTTGAGATTTGGCATGTTTTGGACTTGAATTTGAGTTGGAGATGAAAAATCCGCGAAGTGTTGTTTTGAGGTACAGGGTTGTACCCGCAGACGGAACGGCGGGTAGGGGTCCAACCCGCCGCCCACCCGCGGGGTACAATGGTGGAGTAGCCTGTACCCGCGGGCGGAACCGCGGGTAGAGGCCTACCCGTGGGCCCACCCGCGGGTACGTAATGTTGGTTGTTTGGGGATTTGTTCCCCGTGATTCTTTTGACTCGATAATTGGTCTTTGGACTTCCCGATGTTCTTTTGTGGAACTATTTGAGTGTCTTCTTGATGTTTCGTATGTCTAGAACTATATGGTAGGATTTCATGTAGGTTTTGGTGTCGTGAATCGTGTTAAGTGTTCAACATTGTGTTTCGTTGAACCGTGATGAGTCTTGTGTGTTCTTCGGAACTACGTTTGGTTTACCCGTTTGATAAGCATGCTAGTTCGGTGTTTAAATGCTAGCGTGTGTGTTGTTTGTACCTTCTTATTGGTTGATGATAACTTTTGTTATTCATCGTTGTTGTGGTTGGGCTGTGACCCATTCCTTGATTGAGTATGGTTTCATATCTTCGTTGTGATCCATTGATGGATTCCTGTTGAGGTGTGATGTGCGTGTGGCTTTACCTGGATTGCACGATTAGGGGTGTGGGACACTAGTCACCAAGGTATTGCAGCGGTCCTCGTGGTGGCCGTGACGTGATTATGGAGTTGTGACCTTTGTGTAAGGTTCACGTATTTCTTGGGAGGCATGTGTTGCCGTGTGTGTGTACGGTACCTCGTGTCCTATGAAATTGGTGGTCTTGTTGGCGGTCGTTGGCGGATGGGGACGACGATCCTTGGAGGGAAAAGGTTGGACTTGGTTGTACAGGGGTCCTGGAGGTAATGGTTGGAAGAAGAAATAAGGTTGGGGGTAGCCATAAGGTTGGAACCGGGCATAAGGAAGGCATATCAACTCGTGATGGGTGATGTCACGAGGGTTTGTGTAGCCATTGTGGTGAGTTCTTCTCTTGTGACGTGTGTAGTCACAAAGGCATGTGTTGCTGTTGGGTGAATCTTATTCCTTTGCGTTGTGCTTGTCGGGTTTTGATCTATTGAGTGATGATAGATCATGCCTTGACTTTTCTTGTGAGTCATGTTGTTCCTTGTGGTCTTGGGATGTGTTCCCGTGTTGTTGTTGAGAGTGTTGAGTCTTGTGTTGACTATTGCTCTTGGTTTTGTACTTATATACTTATGTATTCCGTTTCAAAAATGGCTTTACAACTTATATCTTACCTATGTATGATATTTCACATGTATTGGTGGGTTACCAACATTATTCGCTGACCGGGCGTCGTCCCATGTTTTATTGTGTTCTTTCAGGTGATGTCTAGGCGAGCGCGCGGTCTAGTACTTGCTAGAATAGATTTCTCCCCTCGTTTTGTGGCCTGTGAGCCAGTGTAGATGTAGAACTTTGAACTTATGGGTTTAGTTGTGAACATTGCAGATATTGCCTGTGCGTTCATCATTATGGTGAACATGGCATAACACCCTGTGTTTCAGACTTTACCTATCTATCTATCGTTCAGACTTCCGCTGTGTTGTATGTTTAGTTCCGTTATCTGCATGTTTTAAGGCTTTTTATAGCATGTTTTTAGGGGGTGTTAGAAGAGGACCCCACGATCCTCGAAGAATGGATCCAAAGCTTCGACAAAATCCTCGAGGTAGTAGAATGCCCAAAGGAACGCCGCCTAGAGATAGCCTCATTCCACTTCGGACACGAGGCCGATCTTTGGTGGATCCACGAAGGACCTTCTTATAGGCAAGAACCGGGGTTCAACTAGGAGTGCCTAAAAGCACGGCTACGGGAACAGTTCTACCTCGCGTATGAGGAATTTCTCCACCTAAAACAAGGGATGGCCACCGTCATGGAATACCACAAACGATTCCTCGAGTTGGCTCGTTTAGCACCCGAATTAGTTCCTACGGAGACAACCAAGATAGAGAAGTTTGTGACAGGCCTCAACTTCGAAACCCAAAAGACCCTAATCGTAAGCAAACCCCGAACCCTTAACAATGCCTACACCAGCGCCGCCAACCTCTATCGAATCCAACTTCTACAACAGGGAGTTCAGGAACAGATCCGTAAGAGTAACACAGGAGGCGGGGTGCCACCTGTAAAAAGGACTAGAAACGACTCTAACGCAAGGACAGTCAACCCAACTAGCCAAGGGCCGCCCATGAGAAACAATGAAGCGAATACAAGACCATTCCTCTGCCGAAGATGCAACCAGAACCATAGAGGCAAGGACTGCCTAGGGAACCCCTAGCGGTGCTTCAACTACGGGGGAGAAGGACACAAGTCCTTCCAGTGCACTAAACCCCTGAGCACACTGTGACACCCCGAAATCAAAATTCGATTAAGGGATTAATTAAGTAATTAAACCTATTTCAATTTGTAATCTAATTCCTTAAATTCCTGAAATTCAATAGTCGAGGACTAGTAATTGACTAGTCAACCCCAAAGTCAAATTTGTACCTTGAGCTTTAAAAGGAGTTCCCCTGTTCCCTTACACTTCCTTATGTTAGTAAGGGTATTCTTGACCTTTCACTTGGTGTTAGTATTGTAAGCTAACCTAGTAGACCACCCTCATTTCTTTCCTTACACTTTCTAAATTCTAGCTCCACCTTCTCTCTAAAAAGGTAGATAGCTTTTCTTCCAAGCCAAGATTTAAGCCTTGCCAAAACTTCAAGAGTTGTCTCCAAGATTCTACCTTTCATACATTTAGGCATCTAGGAGGGTAAGATCTAAGTTCATCTTGTGCTTTTAGTATTTTCTAAGGTGTCTTTTCTTAAAGATAGGATCTTTATGATCTTTTGGTGTGTTCTTGAAGTGGGTTTGGAAGGTGAGCTTTGATAAGTGCTTAGTGAGGTGTTAAGTGAAGGTTTTTGGTCTACAAGAGGTAACCCATGCTCTACAAAATCTATTTTGCTTACCTATGTGAATATTTCTTGGATTCTACATGTGTTTTGCTATGAAATGTAAGTGTTTATGCATTGTCTTGTGAAAATGCATATCTAGAGCTTGATATTAGGGTTCTTGTGTTCCATTCCTTGGTTATTCCTTTGATTGAAGTCGTTTTGTTGTATTTGGTGAGATTTGGCATGTTTTGGACTTGAATTTGAGCTTGGAGTTGAAAATCCCCGAAGGGATTGTTTGTGCAGGTATGTGTACCCGCGGGCGGAACGGTGGGTAGGAGTCCAACCCGCCGCCCACCCGCGGGGTACAAGAAGTTGGAGGGCCTGTACCCGCGGGCGGAACCACGGGTAGGGGCCTACCCGTGGGCCCACCTGCGGGGTACATATGTTGGTTGTGCAAGGATTTGTTCCCCGTGATTCTTTTGACTCGGTATTTGGTCTTTTGACATCCCGATGTTCTTTTGTGGAACTATTTGAGTGTCTTCTTGATGTTTCGTATGTCTAGAATTATATGGTAGGAATCCATCTAGGTTTTGGTGTCTTGAATCGTGCTAAGTGTTCAACATTGTGTTTCGTTGAACCGTGATGAGTCTTGTGTGTTCTTCGGAACTACGTTTGGTTTACCCGTTTGTTAAGCATGCTAGTTCGACGTTTAAATGCTAGCGTGTGTATTGTTTGTACTTTCCTATTGTTGATGATGACTTGTGTTAATCATCATTGTTGTTGGACTGTGATCCATTCCTTGATTGAGTATGGTTTCATATCTTCGTTGTGATCCGTTGATTGATTCCTGTTGAGGTCTGATGTGTGTGTGGATTTACCTGGATTGCACGATTAGTGGTATGGGACACTAGTCACCAAGGTATTGCAGTGGTCCTCGTGGTGGCCATGACGTGATTATGAAGTTGTGACCTGTGTGTCAGGTTCATGTATTTTGGGAGAGGCATGTGTTGCCGTGTGCGTGAACGGTACCTTCGTGTACTATGAAATCGGTGGTTTTGTTGGCGGTCGTTGGCGGATGGGGACGACGGTCCTCGGAGGGAAAAGGTTGGACTTGGTGTACAGGGGTCCTGGAGGTAATGGTTGGAAGAAGATATAAGTTTGGGTGTAGCCATAAGGTTGGAACCGGGCATAAGGAAGGCATATCAACTCGTGATGGGTGATGTCACGAGGCTTGTGTAGCCATTGTTGTGAGTTCTCTTCTTGTTACGTGTGTAGTCACAAAGGCATGTGTTTCTGTTTGTTGTGTCTTTATTCCTTGAGTTATGCATGTCTGGTATTAATCTATTGTGTGATGATAGATTATGCCTTGAGGCTTCTTGTGAGTCGTTGTTGTTCCTTGTAGTCTTGGGATGTGTTCCCGTGTTCTTGTTGAGAGTGTTGAGTCTTGTGTTGACTATTACTCTTGGTTTTTGACTTATATATATGTATTCCGTTTCGAAAATGGCTTTATAAACTTATACCTTATCTATGTATGATATTTCACATGTATTGGTGGGTTACCAGCATTATTCGCTGACCGGGAGTCGTCCCGTGTTTTATATGCTTCTTTCAGGTGATGCTTAGACGAGTGCGCAGTCTAGTGCCAGCTAGTATAGCTCCCCTTATATGTATTGTGGCCTGTGAGCCAATCTAGACTTAGTACTCTATTGGATGCTTGTAGATTTTAAACAATGCAGATTTAGCCTGTGTGTTCACCCTTGGGTGAGCGTGGCATAGTGTTGGTCCCGATAGGGTGGTAGAAAGTCTAGAGGGGGGGGGGGGGGGTGAATAGACTTTCTAAACTTTTTCACAATTTAAATAACTCTTTGGTAACTTCAACTCTAAGTAGCAAGTAAATAGAGCAAGTTTAAACTGCACAGCGGAAAAGGTAGTATGTAAAGAGTTATGCCCAATTAATGAATTAAATACACATGTAAGATGAATAAAGTGACAGAGGGATCTTGAATATATAAAGGAGATGGTTCACTCAATATATAATAACAATATTCAAGATTGTAAATAAATATCGTATCACGTCGACCGTGTAACGAATGTTACATGCAACACGTCAAACTTGCTTAGAATAATTCAATATTTAAGCTCGAGAAGTTTGAGTCACATGCATACGTGAAGACACACTAAACCCGAAAGATTAAGATTGATTGTGAATAGTAAACGGGTTAGTCGGATAAGATAGATAGGTAGAGCAAATTATGTAAGTGCGGTATGTAAATGAGAGAGACAATTTATAGTGGTTCGGAAGTGACGTAATCTTCCTAGTCCACTTTTCTCCTTTCGCGTCTAGGAGAAATTCACTATTTTTCCACACACAGTTACAATAGTGAATAAGCGCTACACAAGCACTTCTTCCGGATGTCTTGCACACAGCTACACCCAACTCCGAGTGTCTCGCACACAGCTACACTCAACTCTGAGTATCTCGCACACAGCTATACTCAACGCCAACTAAGTGTCTTGCACACAGCTACACTTAGCAACTACGAATGTTTTGCACACAGCTACACTCACTAGAGTATTTTTCACACAGCTATACTCTTTTTACAATTACAAATACAAAGGTAATTGTATCTCTCTCCAACTAGATTTGAGACTATTCAGACTAAGTCTCTAAGAATATTTGAGCACTTGCACTTTTTGAATTTTCGTGTGTATTGCTCTTCTATCTTGTGTCTATCTTGTACACCTCTGCTCCATACACACTTCTTTGTCTTCAAGTCTTCATGGCTTTTTATAGGCAATCAAATATATCCGTTGGAGTGGGATAATTTGATATTTGAAATTTGAATCTTCATAGCCTGATATTGTTGACAATAGTAGGTCTTCAATTTTGATTTGATTGTCAACTTGCCTGACAAAATAATATCTTATCTCCAATTGATTTGTTCAAAATATTATTTTGTTGTCATATTAAATATCTAACGTATCTTTGAAATAAATTCATCTGATAGAATTTATTTCTAGGATAATTTTATATTCATGTCTTCATAAATATTTTTCCGTTCTGATCAAATGTCTTTCAGGCAATTTTGGATTCTTGTGGCATGTGGGTAGACTTGGAATAAATTCCTTCGAATTGATTCAATTTCTGCTCATCTTGCTTCTTTGCCACATTGTGCTCCTTTGACTTTGAACATCGTGCTCCTTTGACTTGAACATTGTGCTTTTCTGATTTGGTCACATTGTGCTCTTTTGGACACATCGTGCTTGTTCACATTGTGCTCCTGTAGAACATTGTGCTCCTTTAGATAGCATTGTGCTCCTTAGCACACATTGTGCTTGTCAGCATACATCGTGCTCTTTTTAATACATTGTGCTCTTTTGATAGCATTGTGCTCCTTCGGTAGCATTGTGCTCCTTGGTGAACATCGTGCTCTTTTGCACATTGTGCTTGTCCGAAAATTTGACTTGTAAAAGTAAGTCCTTAAGGGGAATCAATCTCGGGTGTGATCATTTTGAGTAAGGACTTCTACCATTTCGCCGTTAGGCTCATCCTATCATTCTTTGCAACATCATTTCTTTATGCTTCTTTCTCGGATGAATACTCGTAGGACCAAAATTAATTTCCCAAATTAATTTTGTTCTTCCTATGGTAGATTCCTTTTGATTCGCTATTCTGATTTATGATGCTTGTACTCAAAGACCTAAAAACAAAGGGGATCTAAAGTACATTTGGCTTCATCAAAACTTACAAAAATATTCCTATCAATTTTCCCCCTTTTTGATGACGCCAAAACCTATACTCAGTCATTTGGCTTGTATTTTAAAAAAAAAATTATTTTTCAAAAGATTTTATTAACTTAGACATAGCCAAGACGAGTTTAACATTTGATTTTGACTCTAAGAAAGGTATTTTTAGCAACTAAAATTCCTATTCGCATTTTTGGACTTTAATAATAATGAATTTTTGCATTTTCCAATTTATGCGATTTGATACAAACTAAGCTAAAAATGTTACCTTTCAAGACAAATAAAATATCAATAAATAACAAGGAAAACTAGTAGCATCATAAACAGAAATTTCGAATCATTCCAAATTGTTCCAAATTGTTCATGGGTTCATGTTCTCGTGGACCATACAAAATAAATGTGACAATCATACAAATCATCTAATGACTTTGTTTCTCTTCTCTTTAAGCACATGATTTATATGATTTTGAACATCAATGAAATTGTCACTAATGGCATAATTGTTGCATACCTGCCCAACTGAATAATAGTTGAATGCTTCGATGATGTTGTTCCCGGGCAGTATACCTTCTTCATACCATATGATGCATTCTCCTAGGCTTCTTCCATTTTGTAGCTCGGCATCATTGACCTTGATATAGTCCTTTAGAACCATGATCATCAAAGCTCTAGCATAGCTTTGGATTCTTCTGAAATTCTCGTTTGAAACCCACAAATTTTGATCACTTGGACCACTCTTCTTCATACCCTTTGGTAGATCATTCAAAGTCACCAACTTTGGCATTTCAACTCTACCATCTCTTGGTGTGGATTCCAAATAGAGAGCTGCACGGTTATACCAATTAATTTGCTCAATATTTCCTCCTGCACAAACAATGTCACGAAAAGAACGGTTAGTGGTATTTGTGCTGCTTGATCCTCCTGGACTGCCAGCTTCACCACCACCGAACCAATATTCTAGTCCTCCTCTTCTAGCAATATTTCTGCCAGCAGATCTGCCTCCTCCACCTCTACTACTGCTTGTGCCAACATTTCGGGTGGTCATGGCAGTCATCATCATCTCAAGCATGCCTTCCAAATGACTGAATCTCTCTTCCCCCTTTTTGGCGTAATCAAGGAGTGTATGAACCGATTCACGAAGAGATGAAATAGATTCGGAAATATTTTCATATGATCCCCGAAGGCAGCCCACTTTGGTGTTGACAGAGATGAGATCCGTGTGGACATCACTAATCTGCTTCTCATGTTGATGAACAACATTGAGAATTCCTTGGCTTTGACTCACGGCAATTGCTTCATTTGCCTTTCCAAAATTCTTGAGGATTTGAGAGAGTTGGATGTAGAACTCATTGAGTTGCCCCTTGACATTTGCATTCAATCCTCCAACTTGTCTCTCAAGTGCTTGGTGGGTGTCGATCAAATGTTGTTGACTCCTCCGATTTTCATCAAAAGATGTTTCGAATTTTCCACCTTGAGTATTGACAACATGATCCACATGAGTGTAGATGCCTTGAAACATGCTTTCCATTCGGTCAACAAGGTTTAGTACAACTTTCTCCAGATTTTCCAATTTTTCCTTTGAGGTTGTGCCATCAATGTCTTGCTCTTCTCGGATTGTGGGAACACACCTTGCTCCTTCTTGAGCAGAATTGACTTCAAGCATGTGAGATTGTGCTTGATTTTCCACTTGATATCCTTCTCTTTCTGGTGTGTGTAACACGTGCGTGTTACCTTGTCCACTTTCTGCATGAATGGATTGAATTTCCTCCGTGTGTTGGCTAGCTTGCATGGCATTTTGATCTTGACTTATTTCAGTGAAATTCAAAACACTCACATCATATAAACCACTGTCAATTAAATGTGCACCACATGTGACATTTTCTTCTTCTACATTCCTTGTGACAAATTCATCAATATCAACTAGGAAGTCATCTTCGGTAGGCATATCTCCTTGGACTGTGACATTAACAGTAGCTTCGGCCAACTTAGCTTTCAATTTATTCACAAATATTCCATTCACCGTAGACATCAAAGTTGCATGGCCAACATCACAATTACCAATCCAATTCAAGGAAAATAATTCTTCTTCTTGCATACTCGGTCCTTTTGTCATCAAATCTTAGTAGGAACCAAGTCTCCATTTTCTCCAATTTATGACTCTTCGGTATTCACTCACCAACACCAAGTCAAGTCCATCAACTTGATGAATCTCCTCATTCAACATTGTTTCCAGATCGGCAATTTGGGAAAAAGGATTTATGAAACTTTGGCTTGTATTGGGATTGTGACTTATGGTTGGATTTTGGCATGTGTTTGGATTTTGGCTTGAGGTAGGGTTTTCATGGGATTGAGTTGAGGGTTGAGAGGATAGACCAAGAATTTCTACAATTGGCCTTTTCCTAGCAGGAATGCCTCTCGGTTTCCTTTTTCTCTTGGAGTTCAAATCAGTTGATTCTTCATGATCCTTAAACAAAATTCGGTTACTTCCAAAAGGCTTTCTTGATCTCATTGGTAACCCTTTCATTTTTATAATTTCACCAATAAGCAAACCGAACCCTAGGATACGGTTGAACTTCCCATTCCTAATTTTTGCACCTTTCACAAAATGTGCAATCCGGCTTAAGATAAGCTTACTCCAGTCACCCCTAACTCCATTCATCACAGCATGCAAATATCCAATTCTCACGGGTGATATATCCTCCATACTATTCAATTTGCACAATACACATTTATAGAGAATTCTAACTAGCATCTCATACTCATGCTTCAAATCAGATTTTTGACCGGAAAGATTTGGTTCGAGAGAAGCATTCTCATTCCGAATTTCTGTCCAAATTTCCGTGTGATCATATGTGTGAACATCTAAGTCCAACAGTGGTTGTTCTGGACTAGATATAGGCAGTCCAAAGGTTGTGTGCAACTCATGTTCATCAATGGTGATGAGAGTTCCATTCACGGTGGACTCAATGGTCCATCCAACAACCTTGGCATTCACATAAAAATCTGCTACATCTTCATCATAAAATCCTGAGTATAGATAAGAACATAACCTCATGAGATTACTTTGTTGAAGTGCATGGATGATTCTTTGTGCAAGATGAGAGTTCTCGGCTTCTTTTAGAAATCCTTGAGGGTCAAAACTTCCTCCGGCCTTGATTCCAACTGCTAACTTCGAGAGATTGAGTTGTTGAGAGTGTTCTTCATTCGGTTGAGAGCTTGAATCTCCAATGGTAGCCATAATGTGCTTGGTATTTTTAGAGATTGAGGGATTGAATATTTTGAAAGAGATGAAGATTGAGTGTTTCAGCTATGGAAGGTGAAAAGATTTTGAGAGTTTTGAGTGTAATGGTGGCTCTTCCAACCGGTTGGGTGGAAGGGAGGTGTCTTTACACAAATATCCTCACAACTTAAATGTTGACTTTTAATAAGTGAGGGGTATTTTTGATATTCCAATAGCTTCCAACCTTTGACCTAACTGATAGTTAGTTTAGGTTATATATACTCCATCCAATTTGTCTGCTGATGTGGCGCCAAAAATTTAGATACTCGGACTGATTTTACCTGAAATAAAATTCATAGAGCACTAAATCTGTTCCGAAAATAATATGTGCATGTATATATATATATATATATATATATATATATATATATATATATATATATATATATATATATATATATATATATATACACGTTTTTATGTAGTTGGAGGAAAGAAAAAGAATTGATTCTTTTTAGACAATTTATTATATACAACTACCATAAAAAGGTGTTCTCATTTAAGATAAACCATCATCATACTATCTTGTCACTCTTAAATGGTAAGATTGTGTAAATCTTAATAATTTTTATTTGTGTAAGAAGTAAATAGATAGATACACGGGTAGACATGCATGCAATATATGTTTTTTCAACATTTAATGTAGACTTAAATATGTAGGATGTGACAAATTTGCATGTGAGACACATAGGCACGAAAGAGATTTAAATAAATCAGATAGTAACGAATTTTTCAGATAAAAAAAATTTTGAGCTTTTAATTTAAATAGAGTTTAGAAACTTAGCTCAATTCAATCATGCCCATCTCGTGTCTTAATTTCGAAAATCTTGATTCATACAGAGGCTTTGTGAGAATATCAACTAATTGATTCTCGGTCAGGATGTATTCAATTGATAATTCCTTCTTTTTGACATGATCCCGGATAAAATGATGTCTCACATCAATGTGTTTTGTTCTTGAATGTAACACGGGATTGTGTGTTATAGCTATGGCACTTGTATTGTCACACAATATGTTGACATTTTCACAATTCACGCCATAATCTTTCAGTTGTTGTTTCATCCAAAGAATTTGCGCGCAACAACTCCCAGCGGCAATATATTCAGCTTCGGCTGTACTCGTGGCTATGGAGTTTTGCTTTTTGCTAAACCATGATACCAATCTTCCCCCTAAGAACTGGCATGTCCCTGAGGTACTTTTTCGATCGATTTTACATCCTGCAAAATCTGCATCTGAGAAACCAGTTAGTGTAAAATTACCTTCTTTGGGATACCATAATCCCACATTGACTGTTCCTTTTAGGTATCGGATGATTTTCTTGGTAGCAAGAAGATGACTTTCTTTTGGCTTTGATTGGAACCTGGCACATACTCCCACTGAATAAGATATATCTGGTCAGCTTGCAGTGAGGTATAGTAATGATCCAATCATTCCTCGATATTTTGTTTCGTCAACGTCCTTGCCTTCATCATCTTTATCCAATCTTAAAGATGTGCTCATCGGGATCTTGATTGAGGATTTTCCATCTTGACCGAATTTCTTTATAAGATCTTTCGTGTATTTGGCCTGATTGATGAATATTCCTTCATTGAGTTGCTTTACTTGTAAACCAAGAAAGTAGTTCAACTCTCCCATCATGCTCATCTCGAACTTATTCTGCATTAGCTTGGAAAATTTCTAATATAAAGTTTTATTAGTACTACCAAATATAATATCATCAACATAAATTTGTACCAATAAAATGTGATCATTTTCTTGAATTCTAAACAAGGTTTTATCAACAAGGCCTTTTGTAAAACCACAGTTAATTAGGAACGTTGATAGAGTGTCATGCCAAGCTCTCGGTGCTTGTTTTAACCCATATAACGCATTCTTTAATCTGTAGACCTTATTAATATCACCTTTTACCTCGAAACCGGGAGGTTGTTCAACGTAGACTTCCTCTTCAAGTAAGCCGTTCAAAAATGCACTTTTCACGTCCATTTGATAGACAGTGAAATTCTTGTACGCGGCATATGCTAGAAATATTCTGATGGCTTCCAGTCTTGCAACGGGTGCAAACGTTTCATCGAAATCTATGCCTTCTTCTTGTGAATATCCTTTTGCCACTAAACGTGCTGTATTTCGTATGACAATTCCATCCTCATTTGCCTTGTTCCGGAAGACCCATTTTGTTCCAATTACATTGTAATTTTCAGGTCTTGGAACTAATTCCCATACGTCAATTCTTTTAAATTGATCGAGCTCTTCTTGCATTGCATTAATCCAATCTGGATCACTTAGAGCTTCTTCAATGCTTGTGGGCTCCACCTGAGAAAGAAAACAAGAAAATAAAGTATGTATATTTGAGGACCTTGTTTTTACTCCTTCTCGTGGATCTCCAATCACTAGCTCTGAGGGTGATTTTTGAGCCATCTCAAGTCAGGTTGTAGGTTGCATGGGCTTTCCACGTTTCCTTGCTCAGTAGGTAAGTTGGAGGTAGACACATTTTGCTCATCAGATTGATCTCCAACTTGTGTTTCAACTTGAGAATTTTGACTTTCCACGTGGGGATCTTCATTGACTTCCACGTGTCCTTCACAATCAATGTCCAATTGCTCCATACCCTGTATAATTTGATCTTTGAAAGATATGTCAGTATCATTAAATGATTTTTCAACTTGACAACTTTCCTGATCATTTTTGTTGCTCTGGGTTTTCTTCTTATGAGCTTCATCAAATGTAACATGAATTGATTCTTCTACCACCATTGATTTCTTGTTCAATACTCTGAATGCTTTGCTGGTAGATGAATATCCTAAAAATATTCCTTCATCTGCACGCTCATCAAAAGTCTTTAGATATGTTTTACCATTATTAAGAATAAAACATTTGATGCCAAAAGTATGAAAATAATTAAGTTTAGGTTTTCTCCCTTTCCATAATTCGTACGGAGTCTTATTGTAAGACTTGTGTATCAAGCTTCGATTTTGCGTATAGCAAGCGGTGTTGATTGCTTCAGCCCAATATCTTTTAGGTAGCTCGGCTGAAGTAATCATCACTCGTGCGGCTTCTTTTAACGTTCTATTTCTTCTTTCGGCTACACCATTTTGTTGCGGTGTACGTGCGGCAGATAATTGATGTAGAATTCCTTGAGAATTGCAGTAGGCTTTAATTACTTGATTCACAAACTCTGTTCCTCGATCAGTTCGGATTTTTGCAATTTTCAAGTCTTTCTCGTTTTGTAGCAGCTTGAGTAGTTCTGGCAGCTTTTGCTCGACTTCGTTTTTCTTTTTGAGAAATATCGTCCATGTGTACCTGGAAAAATCATCAACAACAACTAGTGTATATTTCTTACCACTTAGACTTGCAGGGTCTACTGGACCGAATAGATCCATGTGTAGTAGACTCAGCGGTCTTGTTGTAGATTCTTGAACTTTGGATTTGAAAGATGACTTGATTTGCTTTCCTCTTTGGCAAGCATCACATATTTGATCTTTCTTGTAGATAATGTCGGGTAAGCCTTCAACGAGTTTGTTTCTTGCTAGCTTGTTGATTGTCTTGAAGTTTAAATGATTCAACTTCTTGTGTCATTCCCAACTTGTTGCGTGTGAGTTGTTTGCTAGTAGACACACTGATTCTTTTGTTGTGTTCCAATCCACAACATACATATTTTTCTTCCTTATTCCTTCGAGCACTACTTCTCCCGAGGAATTATTCTTCACTTGGCACTTGTCTTTGAAGAACTCTACTAGATATCCTTTGTCACAAAATTGACTTGTACTCAACAAGTTGAATTTTAGACCTTCAACAAAGGATACATCTTCGATTTTCAAACCATTTCGAAAAATTGTACCAACTCCTTTTGTTATGCCGTATCGTTCATTTCCACCGAATACGACTTTTGGTCCTTCGATATTTTTAAGATTCACAAGACTAGATTTATTTCCAGTCATGTGTCTAGAACATCCACTATCGAAGTACCAAACTTCCTGCAAACAAATTAAACAATTTTAGGTACCCAACTTGATTTGGGTCCTTGAGTGTTAGTCATTTTTGGTACCCAAATCCACCTTGTACTCACTGATCTAAGTTTAGGTGATTGGTAACCATTAAACATATTATAATCATATTTAATTCTTGAAAACATTTTTTGTGCCGGTTTTTGAAGATTTACTCGATTTTTTGGCACGTGGGAAGAAGATTGTTTGGGCCTAGGATAGGCATTAAATCTGGACTTAGTCCATGGTTTAATATAACCAACCCAATCTTGTTTTGAGGGATAAAATCTCCCTGCCTCAATTCTTGGATTCCTTCCCATTTTCCTATGAGGGCTTTGTGCACTAGACTCATTGGTGTATTTCTATTTAGGAACAAACTTTTGCCTTTTTGTATACTGTTTAGGCGAAATATTGTTTCTTTGAGGCTTCGGCCTAACAGCATTAATTTTGACATTAGTTTGGTGACCAATTCCTTGTCTCACTGTGCTTTCTTGACCTTTAACAAATTTTACTACTTGGACTTTATTACTTAAAGTAGTAGTAGAATTGGTCAAGTTCTTGGAGGCTTGAGAACACGATGGATCATAACCAAGTCCGGTTTTATCTCATGAGGGTTTTTGCATATTTACCATTTTATCCATTATTTTGGATGAATGTGTAAATGTTGCTATAACCTCTCTAAGGTTGTGTTCTCTCACTTCCCTTGATTTACACTCTTCTTGAAGACAAATAATTTTATCTTTCAAGTCTTTCACTTCAAGTAGAGCATTTTGCAAATTTTCATTTATTTGATCTTTTTCAAGAATCAAAAGACAATTGCGCTCTTTGAGTTGAGAGTGAGTGTCCATTACGGTTTGACATTCTTTCATTAAGTGAAAGAAGGACTCTCTAGAAAATGAAGAATTGACAGAATCATAAGAGTGAGATGTTACCGCATTTTCTTCATTTTCATTTGCCATAAGACACATGTCCTCGTAGGGTGAGTTGTTGGAGATGCTCATGCAAAACATTGCATTGTCATCCTTTGAGGTGTCACTTTCATCACTTGAAGATTCTTCTGACTCACTTATTTCAAGTGGGTCACTAATAAGTGCTTTTTTTCTCTCCTTTGTGAACCTTTTATCTTTGGGCTTGAATTCTTCCTGTTGAGAGTTAGAAATATTCGTATATTGACTTTTACTTACCTTGGGGTGTGGACAGCTTGCTGCAAAGTGTCCAGGCTTTCTACAATTGTAACATAAATTCGAATCTTCCTCAACAATTTCTTTCTTCGAATTCTTTGTTGCGTTCCACGATTTCCCTTGTGGATTTTTCTTGTAGTTGCTTCTCTTCATGAATTTCCTAAATTTCTTGACAAAGAGAGCAAATTGATCATTAGGCAATAATTCAACATTTTGTACTGACCTTGAGGTTGATGGTTGCTCGGCTACAAGTGCATTGATCTTTTCTTCATGATCTTCCTCTAATCTTGATTTCATCTCAAGTTCA
The DNA here is from genome assembly GCF_001879475.1 of Ipomoea nil. Lineage (NCBI taxonomy): Eukaryota > Viridiplantae > Streptophyta > Magnoliopsida > Solanales > Convolvulaceae > Ipomoea > Ipomoea nil. The sequence goes on from NW_017619533.1 coordinate 235,368, forward strand.
TAAGCTTTTAAATCACTAAAGAGCTTATCGGTCGATAGGGTTTTTAAATCCCTATGATCTCTCATGGCCGTGACCTTCATGTCCCATGTAGATGGTAGACCACGTAGAATTTTGAGTGAAATTTCTTTTTGATTAATATCTTTTCCAAGATCATTAATCTCTCCTAAGATTTTGGCAAATCTTGTTTCCATGTCGGTAATATTCTCGCCGTTTAGCATTTTGAAATCCTCGAATTTCTTTAATGCTATAGTGAGCTTATTATCCTTTTCTTGCTCGTCTCCTTCACCAATTTGAATGAGCGTTTCCCAAACTTCCTTTGCGGATTGATACTTTCGAACTTTTGGAAATATCGTGTCATCGATAGATTTAAACAAAATATCCTTGGAAATATTGTCCAAATTATTTCTTGTTCTATCTTCACGAGACCATTCCGCTTTCGGTTTTGGAATGTATTGTGGAGTGTCACTTGTTTGTACGGATGAGGTGTTGACTTGCAAAATCTCAATAGGACCACTTGTAACTACTTCCCACATTTCATCATGTAATGCGGATAAATGTACCTGCATGCGAATTTTCCAATAATCAAATTTCTCTAAGAAAAATAATAAATTTTGGGCAAGAGCCATATCTCTTTTCATCATCTTGATTTTTCGAGATCTGTCTAGCAGTAAAGATTGACTCAAATAGACAACCGCTCTGATACCAATTGTTGGTCCCGATAGGGTGGTAGAAAGTCTAGAGGGGGGGGGGGTGAATAGACTTTCTAAACTTTTTCACAATTTAAATAACTCTTTGGTAACTTCAACTCTAAGTAGCAAGTAAATAGAGCAAGTTTAAACTGCACAGCGGAAAAGGTAGTATGTAAAGAGTTATGCCCAATTAATGAATTAAATACGCATGTAAGATGAATAAAGTGACAGAGGGATCTTGAATATATAAAGAAGATGGTTCACTCAATATATAATAACAATATTCAAGATTGTAAATAAATATCGTATCACGTCGACCGTGTAATGAATGTTACATGCAACACGTCAAACTTGCTTAGAATAATTCAATATTTAAGCTCGAGAAGTTTGAGTCACATGCATACGTGAAGACACACTAAACCCGAACGATTAAGATTGATTGTGAATAGTAAACGGGTTAGTCGGATAAGATAGATAGGTAGAGCAAATTATGTAAGTGCGGTATGTAAATGAGAGAGGCAATTTATAGTGGTTCGGAAGTGACGTAATCTTCCTAGTCCACTTTTCTCCTTTCGCGTCTAGGAGAAATTCACTATTTTTCCACACACAGTTACAATAGTGAATAAGCGCTACACAAGCACTTCTTCCGGATGTCTTGCACACAGCTACACCCAATTCCGAGTGTCTCGCACACAGCTACACTCAACTCCGAGTATCTCGCACACAGCTATACTCAACGCCAACTAAGTGTCTTGCACATAGCTACACTTAGCAACTACGAGTGTTTTGCACACAGCTACACTCACTAGAGTATTTTGCACACAGCTATACTCTTTTTACAATTACAAATACAAAGGTAATTGTATCTCTCTCCAACTAGATTTGAGACTATTCAGACTAAGTCTCTAAGAATATTTGAGCACTTGCACTTTTTGAATTTTCGTGTGTATTGCTCTTCTATCTTGTGTCTATCTTGTACACCTCTGCTCCATACACACTTCTTTGTCTTCAAGTCTTCATGGCTTTTTATAGGCAATCAAATATATCCGTTGGAGTGGGATAATTTGATATTTGAAATTTGAATCTTCATAGCCTGATATTGTTGACAATAGTAAGTCTTCAATTTTGATTTGATTGTCAACTTGCCTGACAAAATAATATCTTATCTCCAATTGATTTGTTCAAAATATTATTTTGTTGTCATATTGAATATCTAACGTATCTTTGAAATAAATTCATCTGATAGAATTTATTTCTAGGATAAGTTTTTATATTCATGTCTTCATAAATATTTTTCCGTTCTGATCAAATGTCTTTCAGGCAATTTTGGATTCTTGTGGCATGTGGGTAGACTTGGAATAAATTCCTTCGAATTGATTCAATTTCTACTCATCTTGCTTCTTTGTCACATTGTGCTCCTTTGACTTTGAACATCGTGCTCCTTTGACTTGAACATTGTGCTTTTCTGATTTGGTCACATTGTGCTCTTTTGGACACATCGTGCTTGTTCACATTGTGCTCCTTTTGAACATTGTGCTCGTCAACACACATCGTGCTCCTTAGCACACATTGTGCTTGTCAGCATACATCGTGCTCTTTTGATAGCATTGTGCTCCTTGGTGAACATCGTGCTCTTTTGCACATTGTGCTTGTCCGAAAATTTGACTTGTAAAAGTAAGTCCTTAGGGGGGAATTGATCTCAAGTGTGATCATTTTGAGTAAGGACTTCTACCATTTCACCGTTAGGCTCATCCAATCATTCTTTGCAACATCATTTCTTTATGCTTCTTTCTCGGATGAATACTCGTAGGACCAAAATTAATTTCTCAAATTAATTTTGTTCTTCCTATGGTAGATTCCTTTTGATTCGCTATTCTGATTTATGATGCTTGTACTCAAAGACCTAAAAACAAAGGGGATCTAAAGTACATTTGGCTTCATCAAAACTTACAAAAATATTCCTATCACATAGCACCCTGTTTCCTTTGTTTTATATATTTCCTCTTTCAGTCTTCCGCTGTGTTTGGCATTTTGGTTTAAGATATCTGCATGTTTAAGGCTTTAAATAACATGGTTTTAGGGGGTGTTACACACACGCCCTACGCTGCCGGAACCGAGTCGCGCCGCCGCCCTTATCGCCAGAAGCCCACCGGAACCTTCGCCGGAAACGCCAAAACCGCACCACCACTGCTTCTTGGAAAATCTTACAATGCCAAAAAAGCTCGTTGGTACCCGAGTCCCGGAATGGAACGACGCCGACTACACGGTGATCGGAGGTAAAGCACTCGAACCCGACCATTTCTCTCCGGAGTTGGTCGATATGCTTAGATTCCAAGGCCTTATGGATACCTATCTCGCAATTAAAGGAGATAGTGCTCTCCGAGGGCCGCTTGGCTAACCTCCTGAAACTGACCACTACAGGCGTGTCGGATTATGACCGGAAGGCATGGGTCAGTACCCAAAACACGGGGTACAAGGATTACCTCGGGTATTTGCAAGGAAAAGAGGATGGTTTCACTTCGGCCACCAGGCCAAACAGGAAGTGGCTAACCGCCGAACAGAAGTTGCTAGTCATGATTGTGTGTGACAGCTTGTTGCCCACTAACAAAAAGAACAAGGACGTGGGGAGCTTAGAATGCACCTTTGCCTATTTCCTTAAGCATAAGGTCAAGTTCAATTTGTCCGCCCTTATGTTGAAGCACATGGAATTCTGTAAATCTAGCAACCGGCTCAGCTTACCCTAAGGGATGATCCTAAGTTGGATCATGGAAAGAAAACGGGTGGACCTAAGCCACACGGAAGCCAAGCCCGTCAGTGGGATGGTTTTCAATGCCCAGAACCTCCGCCGTAATGACATCTACCATGTCGGAGACGGATAGTACATCACCCTCGAGGAGGTTTGCCTGAAACCCACAGAGGAACGACGAATGTTGGTTGACCAGTTGGAAATCTTTAACAAGAAACTGAGACGGGCAATGCAAGAATGTGGGGAACAAGAGGAGCAGGAAAAGGACAGCGAACCTAACCCGCCTGCACCCGCACTAGAAAGAGGGAACATGGAGGGCCGAGATGAGAGGTCCGTCAATGATCGCATCCTCGCGAAACTCACCAAGCAGAACCGGATTACGGATGACGGGTTCGCATCCCTAATTCTCGCAACAAACTCATTAAACCGGAGAGTGGCGGCAATCGAGGCCATGTTGGGCACACGCGGGGCGTCTAGCTCGAGAGCAGGAAACCAAGGTAGACCCAAACTTTCCAAACACAACTTGCCGTCAACCTAACCAAACTCTGATCTACCCCCAGCAAACGACATGTGGAGCCGCATTTCCTAAACCAGGAGGCCAAATGCGTGACGTCTAGGGGCGATAGAACGGATCCACGCACAGGCTTCAGGGACGAAGCCTCTTTTAAGGGGGGAGGGTGTAAGCCACGTGTTAAGGCCTCTAACCAAGACTAATTATTTAATTGCTTGCCATTAAAAGAGGTTTAAATTCCTTTAATTAATTAAGAGGGGGTCCACCATGGATCATGGACCCTTATCTCTAAACCAAAACCTTAGTCCTCTAAGGAATAGAATAAGTGAATCCTTACCTTTTAGACCTTAGTTAGGACTCTTAAATATATATATATATATATATATATATATATATATATATATATATATATATATATATATATATATATATATATATATATATATATATATATATATATATATATATATATATATATATATATATATATATATATATATATATATAAGGACCTAGGAGGCACCTAGAAATCCCACCACAATAGATTCCACCACACAAGAATTCCCAAGAATTTCCCTATCTCCAAACGTAGGAGAAATCACGAAGAGGAGATCTTAGGGGAAAGAACCTTAGTAGCCATGGATTCTAATTAAGGCTAAGAGGTAACCCATGTCTCAACAAAACCTATTTTCCTTGCTATAATCTTCTTCATTGGCTCCTTTGATATATGATTTTGTGCTCGAGTCTTGATAAGGCTTTGCCTGAGATTGATATGGTGTTTATGAGATAATCTTGATGTTTATGTGCTAATCTTGATGCTTATGTGATAATCTTGATGTACATTTGGCTAGATTAGTTCTTTTATCGGTCTGCGTGCCTTGATGGTGTACTAGACATTGATTCGAGGATTTCTGTTGTTTGGATAGTTTAGCCTGTGCATCTAAGTTCTCCAGCTCATATGTGGCATAGCACCCCAACAATTATGCTTAGTTATGCTCTGTTTGGGATTCAATAATAGACTTGCCTTTATTTCATAAGCATTAAAAGTTTTAAAATTTAGGGGTGTTACATAATTTGCTTTAATAGTTCAAGAAAGAGCTACAGGTGTTGGTTGTTGGTCATGAATTTCAAGCACTAGCAATGGATGTCGTACTAGAGGTGGCGGATTAATTGTTAGTATTGTTCTAGTTGCTGGACATCACAAGACTCTCTAGCTCATCACACCGATGATCTTGAAAATGCACCATTTTGAACCGTGTCAAGGTTTAGAAAGTCGCTGCAGCAAAAAATATAATAGTGATGATAATGTCATCGTTGTTGTTATTGTCTTTATTATTGTTATTATTATTAGGAATAAGGTTCAAACTGGCCACTGAACATAACCTGAAAATGCAATTAGGCCACTGAATGAATAAAAAAATGCAATTAGGCCACTGAACACTCTAAATGCATGTAATTTCACCTGATAGCAGGTTACCATCAATTTTAGCAGGTTACCTGCTTAAGTGGCAGCTGAGTTGGCATTTTAAAAAATTTTTAATAAATCAATTTTAGCTCATTTGGAGATAAATACAAATATTGTAACACCCCGAAAATTTGAAACTTTTAAAACTTATATAATAAAGGTAATTTCTCATTAAAATCCCAAACAGAGCATTACTAAACATAAGTGTGCTGGGTGCTATGCCACACCTGAGCTGGAGAACTCAGATGCACAGGCTAAACTAACTAAATATCCTCAATACAACGTCATGGCACGTAGGCCGAAAGGAGAAACTATCTATCTAATCCAAGTTCTTCTAGCACGCTCCGGAAGCTAATCGTCTGTGCCTGAAAGCAAAATATATCTGTTCAGCGAATGATGCTGGTAGCCCAATCCAACGCATTGAAATACATTATAGGTATATATATATATATATATATATATATATATATATATATATATATATATATATATATATATATATATATATATATATATATATATATATATATATATATATATATATATATACGAAAACCATTTTGAAGCAGGAAGATATATACATAGGAGACTCCAGCTTTAAAACTAGGAATAGACTCGACAGGTAGGGATAAGCACATTAATCAATGATAATCAGTTATATAAAGACAATATCATAAAGAACATATATCTAAGGTCACAGTTTACTTCCAAGTGATGCACATCATCATTCAATCATCATTTATTCGGCATTCAAATCATCATCATTCAAATCACATAAGCACACTTTGGTGGCGCCACGGGACCAATCACATGCCCCGAACATGCGGGTTAGTGCGTATAGCACTAACATGGCCCCGCAGCACCCTACCTCATACCGCAGCATGAAGGGGTTGATCGCAACCAACCGTACAGACCGCCAATAGCTTGACGGCGGATCACAGACCTACACACCGCTGACGCGCTAAGTCGGTGGACTGTGATCCTCTTACGGGGACTGCAACCCTACACACCGCTGATGAGCACAGTCGGTGGATCATAGTGAATCAAGCCCGACACATCGCTGAGAACCTTAGTCGGTGGGCGAAAGCCCTACACACCGCTGAGGATCTTAGTCGGTGGGCGATGATCCTCGGAGACTACGACCCTACACACCGCTGGCCCTCAGTCGGTGGGTCGCAGCCGACCATAGCCCTACACACCGCCGATCGCTCGGTCGGTGGGCTATGGCCTTCCACAGGCTGGTGGCCCAACACACCACTGTCGCGTCCAGTCGGTGGACCATCCGCACACGATGCCCATGGGCTGTAGCCCAAGAAGTGAATCATTGACCGCAGCCAGAAGAATGAACCGCAGCTCATGTACAACCAAACAGTGGACCGAAGCCCTATATAATATTTATATACCTGACCGATCTCAACCGGCCTGGTTAACAATTAGGATGGTTCTCAACCCATCCAACTACCTGTATAGCCAATTTGATCGCAACCAAATTGGGGAATCATGCATCACATAACACATAATAGCACATAATAGCACATTGGGAAGGGGGAGACACATAAATAAGCTTACGTGTGACCATTCACATACTAAGAATAGTCCTAAGCGGTTCATACGACTTCCACCTAGGCCAACGGGTTACCGATTCAACTAGCATGCAAATCCTAGACTCTTTTATCCTACGAACGGTACCCGAAACATCAAACTAGACTCAAGCATGACAAACAGGGTCCGTTGGGACACCACGGGGGATAGGGAACATCAAACGGGGAAGCCGAAGACCCGGGGTGGGTGACAGACCAGCGGGTAGCCAGTGGGTGGAGAGCCACCCGCTGGCTGCCCGCCGGAGATCATCGTCCAGGCAGCGGGTTGCCGGCGGGCGAACTCCTGCCTGGCGGCTGCCCGCTGCCTGGCGGTGATTTACGGGCAGCGGGTAGGTGGCGGGTACCCCTACCCCCCACTGACTCTTTTTTCAAATACTCGTCCCGGGACCCTTCGTGGAACCCGAAACCATGCTTAGACACTTTTAAACACAATTAACGACACCACATAGGCAATTAATGGATCAAAAGCAAGAATCATATTGAATACATCCTATCGCAACTTCTAGACACGAACAACACCCGAACATGCAAGTTCCCACCCAAATATAAATCAAGAACATCACAATACCAATTCCCAATCCATCTTAGGGCTCTAATCCCACCCAAATCATCAAAACCATATTTTATTTTCATTATCAAGAACCATCAAGACTTATCAAGAATCATCACATAAATATCAAGAACCTCTTTTTAACATCAAGATCATCAAGATCACTTATGAAATCATAACATCAATCAATCAAGATTATATCTCAAATATCACAAAGAAATTCATCAAGACACAAGTATACAGAGGGAGCCAAAGAAGGGGATTATAGCAAAGAAAATAGGTTTTGTTGAGACATGGGCTACCTCTTAGCCTTAATTAATCCTCCCTTGGCTATTAAGGTTCTTCCCTAAGATTTCCATCCGTTTGATCTCCCTAGGCTTGGTGGTGGGGAGTCCCTTGGGAATTCTTTTGTGGTGATATCTATTGTGGTGTGACTTCTAGGTGCCTCCTATGTCCTTTTATATATATATATATATATATATATATATATATATATATATATATATATATATATATATATATATATATATATATATATATATATATATATATATAGGAGGCCTAATTAGGGTCTGAATGGTATGGGTTTACTAATTCTATTCCTTATAGGACTAAGGGCTTGGTTTAGGGATAAGGGTCCATGGCCCATGGTGGACCATATTAATTAATTAAAGGGAGTCATAATCAAATTAAATCCTTTTTAATTATTATTAACGGGATTAATTAAATAATTAATTCAGGATTAAAGTCCGTAACACGGGGTATTACACTCTCCCCCCCTTACAGGAAGTTTCGTCCCCGAAGCTTACAAATCATTTTGGGGTAAAGAGCCCGAATTAGTATAGTAGTTCATAAGGAAAGTATTATATGTGAAATATATACACATACACACATAAATTCACTGGGTTGAGCCGAACCATTGTGCTAACAAAATGCACCAAATAACGAGGTCACGAATATGCAACACACAATATGTAAGTTTTACGGGTGACTAATACGTAACATAGAAGTTTTACACATGGCATGTTCTTTATTTAATTATTTTATAATGATTTAACATATAGGATCACAAGTTGTACCGATCATGTAATTATTTATGTACCTAAATGAGAGGCAAATACCACGCGGATGCAGATTCGGATAGCCACGTAATTATTATAAAGTATATATGCACATATATCAACACAGGCAAACCACATTTACGAATGGATGCAGACGCTTAATTATGTAATGTAGCATGTTGTGAGCCTAGATGCCATATAAGTAGGATCTATGTCTAACCTTTGTGCTTAGCCGATTATACCAAATATTCACAGTTACGGAATAACAAGCCTAACATGTATGATAATTAACTATTTATGTTACATGCGAAACCTGTAAGTTGGCATGCCTATATGTGTTCAATCGCAATTATGCTAAATATGCAATTTCTTAAGTCTATAGGCATAGAGTGTGAAGGCATGTGGACCTATTTCAAGCCTTAAATAATAACTAGTCCTATGGAATCATAAAGCACACATATGTATTATTCCACATGTTAGTCTGGTGCATGATTAACAATTAAATTCACGTACTTAACATCGTGGCATAACCAAACTTTTGTCATATAAATTCAGGAGGGTCATAAATCATATAACAATTATTGAAATAGCGAAAATTAGATTCTGAGGAAAAGATTGTAAGTAATTTAGGAGGAAGGCTCTTGCTTCTTATGGGGTAAATAAATTCTGGGGAGACAACAGAATTAGGATCTTTATTTTGTATACCATGGATAACGGCAGGTGATCACATAACAAGTATTGGCACTTATATGCAGATTGCTTGTAATTAATAATATTGTATATATGTATAGTGTGATGCTTTATAACATACTGTTTTTGTCTAACATGTTTTGTATATATACATGAATGCGTGTAAGTGTGTATTTTAACATAAACATGTGAGTTATGTGTTTTGACATGTGATGTACATGAAAAATATAAATTTCGACCTATAGTTTGGACCATGCAATTTGCATACAAGTATTTTAGTAATTACGAGTAAGATAGCCTAGGTTCACAAGTACTAAAGGTTCTATCTTGAGAATTTAATCACACAAGCACTTAGGAAAATTAGTTTTATCTTGGTGGTAATAAGATTTTAGGTAGGCATAAGTCTTACCTCTAGAAGCCCGGGATACCTAAACAACTTTAGAGTTGAGGACCCTTGGTTGCAAATTCCTAAATCAATTGATGACCTGATGATGAGGCTAAAGTTTTTAATTATTTAGGGAAGGTAGGAGTGGTAACAGGGAGGTCATGCGAGGGGGAAAAGTAGAATTCGAGCTGTCTCGGGATATGTGTATGTATATATAAGAGTGATGTAATTTGTACGGAATGATATTTCAGGGTTACGATATGCTAAGGGCAACTCATAGATTTATTGTAGCTAGGGTACATGTGTACGGTTTGGGGCTAGAGATATTATTGTATATAATATGACTGTAACAATTTATATGAATACGTATGAATGAGAGAGGATGTTCTATAGGCTCACAAGTTTATCTATTATATGTATATATATAAGCATATAGGGACGTACTGTATGTGACGCAACCATGGAAGATTTAAGATTAAGCGAGGTGATTAGGGTTAGGGTGTAATAATGAAAATAATAATAATAATAATAATAATAATAATAATAATTATTATTATTATTATTATTATTATTATTATTATTATTATTATTATTATTATTATTATTATTATTATTATTATTATTATTTGGTGTAAGTGTAGCATATGAATGTAGTTGGGATTTATTACATACTTTAGATATATATATATATATATATATATATATATATATATATATATATATGATAGGAGTTTTTGGGGAATATATTTAGAATAGTAGTGATATATCTATTTATGTATTAAATGTTTGTTTAGGGGGGTCCTTGGCTTAGTGGTAAAGGGTTCTAAACAAGGTATTGGAAGCCTGTGGTCTATTATGCAACATGGATCAAGGTCCAGAGGGATAGTTTAAGATAGTTTGGGGATGCAGTATATTTTTCCAAGGATAATTTCTAGATGACCACTTGATTTAGGTTCCTTGGATTTCTACCGGTCTCTCTCAAGTTGATTTTCGGGTCAAAACTTAATATGCAAAGTATCCGAGGTTTTAGATTTATAAAAATAGAATTAGTCCCTATAATTTTTATGTAATTTATAAACAAATCTATTAGGAAGATAATTGAACTTTCATGTTCAAGCATTTTACATGTTAAACACATAAGAAGTATCAAGGAAGACACACAAAGGCACAAAGGATCAATAAAACGAGAAGTCAAGAAAACATACCGTACCAGTGGGCGCGAGGTGGGCGGTCAACCGCCTGTCAAGTCCCCACTGGAACGTGGCAGTGGGCACGTGGTGGGTGGTCGACCTCCTGCCAAGGCCCCACTGGAACGTGATTGTGAAGGAGGAATTACTTCGGAAAAAGCCCCGAGAATGCACAATTTTAAGTTTCAAGGAATTCCATACTTATGTGAACAACGAAAGGGGTTTGAATACCCTGAAAAACTCAAGGCATCACGTTATTATAATACTAATAAGGAATATGGGAGACTTCAACTAGATATCATAAGGATCCCACGCCCCATTCTTCCCCTTCTTAGTTAAAGCTATGTTCCCCAAAATTTCTCTTCATGCAACTCATGTAAGTACTTATCGGGCTATTAGTGAGTTAACTATATTGGTCAATTATGATTAGGACAGGTAAGCTCTTATAAGCCGAATAAAATTGCTAATTGCAAGTTCCAAAATACTTTATCAAGTAACAGATATCCAAATAACGCATGTTTGGTCAAATAGTTAAGCAATAATATGCAGTTCCTAATTTGGTCTAAAATCAATTAGGAATATATGCTTAAGCAAATAAACAAGCATGATAATCAAAGAGTGATAAGCAACAAAGCAGGTAAAAGCATGCAAGGACATCACAAATTTTTAGGGCAAATATGTGGAATGAAGAGTTAGTGTGTTGCACCCTTACCTTGATGTGATAAGCGAAGGGGGAAATTCTTTAAATTAATGAGGGATAAAGTGAGGGGAGGTTATGTGATGATAGGTAGGCTCACAATCTCACCACGTGTCCTAAGATTCCTGAATCCTATGTTCCTAAATACCTAAAGTTCAAGCCTAATGTCCTAAAGTCTGGTCTTAAGAATCTTATCCTAGGGTCAAAATTAGCCTCTGATACCAACTGTAACACCCCGAAATTTTGAAACTTTTAAAACTTATATAATAAAGGTAATTTCTCATTAAAATTCCAAACAGAGCATTACTAAACATAAGTGTGCGGGGTGTTATGCCACACCTGAGCTGGAGAACTTAGATGCACAGGCTAAACTAACTAAATATCCTCAATACAACGTCATGGCACGTAGGCTGAAAGGAGAAACTATCTATCTAATCCAAGTTCTTCTAGCGCGCTCCAGAAGCTAATCTTCTGTGCCTGAAAGCCAAATATATCTGTTCAGCGAATGATGATGGTAACCCACTCCAACGCGTTGAAATACATTATAGGTAGATATATATATAGATATACGAAAACAATTTTGAAGCAGGAAGATATATACTTAGGAGACTCTAGCTTTAAAACCAGGAATAGACTCGACAGGTAGGGATAAGCACATTAATCAATGATAATCAGTTATATAAAGACAATATCATAAAGAACATGTATCTAAGGTCACAGTTTACTTCCAAGTCATCCACATCATCGTTCAATCATCATTTATTCGTCATTCAAATCATCATTCAAATCACATAAGCACACTTTGGTGGCGCCACGGGACCAATCACATGCCCCGAACATGCGAGTTAGTGTGTATAGCACTAACATGGCCCCGCAGCACCCTACCTCATACTGCAGCATGAAGGGGTTGATCGCAACCAACCGTACAGACCGCCAATAGCTTGACGGCGGATCACAGCCCTACACACCGCTGACGCGCTCAGTCGGTGGACTGTGATCCTCTTACGGGGACTGCGACCCTACACACCGCTGATGAGCACAGTCGGTAGATCATAGTGAATCAAGCCCGACACATCGCTGAGAACCTTAGTCGGTGGGCGGAAGCCCTACACACCGCTGAGGATCTTAGTCGGTGGGCGATGATCCTCAAAGACTACGACCCTACACACCACTGGCCCTCAGTCAGTGGGTCGCAGCCGACCATAGCCCTACACACCGCCGATCGCTCTGTCGGTGGGCTATGGCCTTCCTCAGGCTGGTGGCCATACACACCGCTGGCCCGTCCAGTCGGTGGACCATCCGCACACGAGGCCCATGGGCTGTAACCCAAGAAGTGAATCACTGACCGCAGCCAGGAGAATGAACCGCAGCTCATGTATAACCAAACAGTGGACCGCAGCCCTATATAATATTTATATACCTGACCGATCGCAACCGGCCTAGTTAACAGTTAGGATGGTTCTCAACCCATCCAACTACCTGTATAGCCAATTTGATCGCAACCAAATTGGGGAATCATGCATCACATAACACATAATAGCACATTGGGAAGGGGGAGACACATAAATAAGCTTACGTGTGACCATTCACATACTAAGAATAGTCCTAAGCGATTCATACGACTTCCACCTAGGCCAACGGGTTACCGGTTCAACTAGCATGCAAATCCTAGACTCTTTTATCCTACGAACAGTACCCGAAACATCAAACTAGACTTAAACATGACAAACAGGGTCCGTTGGGACACCACGGGGGATGGGGAACATCAAACGAGGAAGCCGAAGACCCGGGGTGGGTGACAGACCAGCGGGTAGCCGGTGGGTGGAGAGCCACCGCCGGCTGCCCGCCGGAGATCATCATCCGGGCAGCGGGTTGCCGGCGGGCAAAGGCCTGCCCGGCAGCTGCCCGCTGCCTGGCGGTTATTTACGGGCATCGGGTAGGTGGCGAGTACCCCTACCCCCACCTACCCCCCACTGACTCTTTTATCAAATACTCATCCCAGGACCCTTCGTGGAACCCCGAAACCATGCTTAGACACTTTTAAACACAATTAACGACACCACATAGGCAATTAATGGATCAATAGCACGAATCATATTGAATACATCCTATCGCGACTTCTAGACACGAACAACACCCGAACATGCAAGTTCTCACCCAAATATAAATCAAGAACATCACAATACCAATTCCCAATCCATCCTAGGGCTCTAATCCCACCCAAATCATCAAATCCATATTTTATTTTCATTATCAAGAACCATCAAGACTTATCAAGAATCATCACATAAATATCAAAAACCCTCTTTTTAACATCAAGATCATCAAGATCACTCATGAAATCATCACATCAATCAATCAAGATTATATCTCAAATATCATAAAGAAATTCTTCAAGACACAAGTATATAGAGGGAGCCAAAGAAGGGGATCATAGCAAAGAAAATAGGTTTTGTTGAGACATGGGTTACCTCTTAGCCTTAATTAATCCTCCCTTGGCTATTAAGGTTCTTCCCTAAGATTTCCATCCGTTTGATCTCCCTAGGCTTGGTGGTGGGGAGTCCCTTGGGAATTCTTTTGTGGTGATATCTATTGTGGTGTGACTTGTAGGTGCCTCATATGTCCTTATATATTTATCTACGAGTCCTAACTAGTGTCTGAATGGTATGGGTTTACTAATTCTATTCCTTATAGGACTAAGGGCTTGGTTTAGGGATAAGGGTCCCTGGCCCATGGTGGACCATATTAATTAATTAAAGGGAATCCTAACCAAATTAAATCCTTTTTAATTATTACTAACGGGATTAATTAAATAATTAATTCGGGATTAAAGGCCGTAACACGGGGTGTTACAAATATAGTATCTCAAGACTATACTCTTTTTAGGATAAGCGTTTACTACTACGTAAAAAGTTATAACTAGTTGCGAAGTCGCAACTCTATTTCTTTTGACCACCACACATAAGCTATAGCTAGTAGCGAAGGAGCAACTTTATTTCCTTATACCACCACAGTACACATAAACTATAGCTAATAGCGAATGAGCAACTTCTAGTGACATGACCCTGATACCAGCTACCGCTACACATTTTCGAGATCCAGGGTTTTGGACTTATTAGCTCTTTACTGACCACCGTCCAACAATCCCCCTAGCCTTATGGTACTGAACTTGACTCTTACCGGCCTCCACCCAATAATCTATCTTTTTGATAATTATGTCCACCAAAAATAAATATTATTTTACCTTGCTAGAAAAACGAATTTATAATTTTTTTAGCATTTGATTATTATGTAAATCTTTATTATTTAGTTATGCATGCATGTGATAGGTTAATTAATATATGAGTAATTAAATAAAATAAAAATATGATATATAAGTAATCTCTATAAAAAATAACACTATATTTAATATAAAATTTTATGTTATGAAAAAATAATACTTGATGGATATATTATAAATGGAGCAAACCGATTTGGGAGTTGGGGCAAGGAGGACTCAAGCGGACCTAGGGTCCGAGGTTGAGCCCGTACTTTATCTGGACTGCCCTAGGGCAAGGCCTCGACCATGGGGTCATTAGTCCGGTCTCGGGACCAGACGCGGTCAAAGGAGGTTGTAACCGTTCCCACTGCATTTGGGGGTAGTTAGGAGGTTTCTTGTGTATAAATGGCTTTGTAATTGTCTCATTAAGACACATTCTCAATCATTGTTCTAATTCACTATTGTAATAGCATTACATATCTTTTGTAATAACATTGCAACTACAATTCAACTTAATCCAACATTTGGTCTCCGTAACCCACAACACTTGTTTTTCCCATTACTTTACCTATTTTCTTATCCATTTACACTTTCCTTAATTAACTGGGTTTAATAATACGGATCACCCAGTTAATTAAATCCATCAATACTAAATATACTTTTATTATGTTTTTAGTCCCTCTCATATTTTATGTTGATATGATACACTTTGATTCCTATAAATAAGGAGAATAATAATTTTTATTTCTTTATTTTTTATCAACATGTGATTGAAGTTTTACTTTGTAAGAATTCAAATCATTTTCCTGCCCAATATAGTAAAATCTGGTAAAAAGTCAAAACTCGACACCCGTAAATCATCCTAGTAACAAGGTTCATTACTCGTAAATCTGCCTGACTAAGAAAAGATCGAGACTTCACACTTTGATTGCTAGAATTTTGCATAGATTTTATGGTTTTGTGAGTGATTAAATTTTTGGTGCTTGTTATTTTTTTAATGTCAATTTTGCATTTTCAGGGTTTAACTTTGGAAAGGTAAAAGATGTCCATTGGTGGGATATGGATAACAGGAAGAGGCAGGGCAATGACGCCAGAGAAAAGAGGTCTATTGGTCAAGAGTTAGGCAGCAGCACGAGGTTCACGACCATTAGTCATTAACGACCATTAGTCATTAACGTTGATGGAGAAAGCATGTGCACCATGTTTGCCTGCCTTGTCACCATGTGCAGCATTATTGCTATATTATCTTGCACATGTTGTGCAATTCATATAGTTAAGTGTCATTATATATAGTAAATTCACATCTAAGTAAATTTGTGTAAGAATTAACATCACTTTGTGCAATTCCTATAATTTGTTTCATATTTCGTTGGTAAAAACGCAATAATAATCCTACGAAAAGATTATTATTTTATGGAAGAATTGGGAAGGAATTGAAAGGGTGAAGAGATATAACTCAGGTTTGGTGTAGGTTGTTAGCACGAGTCGAGCGAATCACTCTTTTATTAAAACCTTATTTGCTACCTCCCACAAGTGCTAGGAGCGTTGTAGCCTAGGTTTCCCAGGATAAAACGTGCTACGGTTCAACGTTTGAGCACCCAAACTTTGAACCCGGCGAACAAGAGCAAGGCTTAGAACACAGTAGGCTAAAGAAAGGAGTAGAAGCAGAGATTTTGGAGCTGAAAACTATGATTTCTTGTTCTTGTAAAAATGGTGTTGCTCTACCCATTCTTATATAGGGCTGTTGGAGTGAATAACATCATTATGGCATTTAAAAATGACATAAAGGCAAATTTTTGTAACACCTGAAACAACAGCCCACTAACTGAGATTAAATTCAAAAGTTAAAATTGGAATTAATGCAAAAATTAATTCTACTAACTGATATTAAATTCAAAATTTAAAATTGGAATTAATGCAAAAATTAATTCTGTAATGGATGAATTTAATCTCACAACAGTCCAGAATGATTCTGGCTCATGGTGTTTCAGATTGCCGAAACTGGAGAGAGCGGCCCTAGCCCAAACTCGCTCGCTCCAATCAGATTAGGCCCGACCAAACTCGCTGGGTCCAATCAGATTAGGCCCCATAGAGTGAACTCTCGTGTTGGTCAGATTCGGCCTGAATCAAGCCAGTTCAGTTTCATTTTGGGCTCGCTCGCTCCAATCGGGTCGTTATATCGTGCACCGCGGTGCATAATCGATTATGCACCGCGTGTCAGACACTACAGTGTGTCTAAACTGACACTGGCTCACGTATTATTTTTATATTATCAAATGAAACTACATTAATATCAAAATGATACTGTAGTTGTGGTGAAATGAAACTACAGTATATATAAAATGGAACTGAATAACAGTTCACATATTTGAGTGTATATTGTACAATGACACTGTAATTATATTCAAATGATCAAGTAGTTGTGTTTTAATGATATTATAGTGTATATAAAATAAAATTAAATAACATTTTCACATATTTGAGTGTATAAATATTAAATGAAACTGATGATCAACGACGTACAAACCTAAATCAAGCCATTTAAGTCTCATTTTAGGATTTGATTTGCACTCCCCCTTATGCACGAGAGAGAGCATCTATGCTATACAATTCAATAAGTCTTAGAAGAGCTCTTGTATAAATAATGGTGCAAATCCACTTCCCAAACCAATGTGGGAGAAAAAGCTACTTCCAAACTTTTTCTCTTCACGTTTCCCACTCAAATGGGTCTACTTTGAGAATCAATATCTCATTCACCCATTATTCGTTTTGAGCGTACAATATATCAATCTCTTCGTCTCACTACGAAGAACCCGAATCCACTTTGATCCGGCCAAAATCGGAAGTGGACCCCTGTTGGTCCCAAAGGGGGTGTGGTAAAAGTCTAGAGGGGGGGGGGGGTGAATAGACTTTTAAACGTTTTCACAAAGACAACAATTGTTGAGGCGATAGAGAAACCAAAACACTTAACTAGATTGTTAGAGTCTTGTGCACAGCGGAATAAATAAATACAAGTTGTGTGATTGTGTCAAGTATATCTACGTGATAAGCAGTAAGTAAATAAAGCAGTAAATGACACAAGGCAATTTATAGTGGTTCGGAGGTGATGTAATCCCCCTACTCCACTTGCTCTTATCGTCCAAGAACAATTCACTATATCCACCACTTCTTGCTTCCTAGATACAATGAATTTCCGTGATCTAGTGCTTTGATCACTAAGCTCACACTAATCACGCCCAGTGCCTCCAACACTGCTGCTTCGGATTTCACAGCTCCGTGCTACTTTCCCCCCCGTCTTCCACGATCCGTTCGACGTATCCCGTGATCTGGTGCTTTGATCACCAAGCCCACACCAATCACGCCTAGTGCCTACAACACTGCTGCTTCGGATCTCACAGCTCCATGTGGCAATCCAGGATTTCACAACTCCGTGTTACTTTCCTCCCGTCTTCGACGTATCCCATGATCTAGTGCTTTGATCACAAAGCCCGCACTAATCACGCTCAGTTCCTCCGACACTGCATGTATCACTTGTTTGTAGAAAAACAAGTTTCACTGGCTTCCAACTTTGAGACTTCTTGAATGGATCTTCAATATGCAGCAAACCTCTCAATGATGAAGATTTCAAACACTCTTGAATATTTTCTCTATGAGCTCTGAGTGTTTTTCTCACTTGAATATTTTCTCACATTTGAGTATAGGACTTGTTCGTATGTACTGTTCGTTTCTTGTGTTGGAAGTGCTTTGATCTACTTCAATCTTCATCCTTTTATAGCTAGTTTTGAGAAGTTGTCCGTTGGAAAAAGACAATCTCAAATTTGAATTTCAAATCTCAAATTTGAATTCTTGTAGCCTTTGCGAAGGATCTGTAGCTTTCTCAGAAGATCATATTAAAAATGATATCTCTAACATATGAGATATTTCAGCCGTTGCATAGCTCTTGGTCCATGTGAAGAGACTTAAAATATTTCTGATGCAGATCATGTCTTCACGTGAAGGTGCTCTTAAAATAATTCTGATGTAGATCATGCCTTCTGGGACTTTCATCTCATACTAGTGAGAATTCAATCCTTGATTGAAATCTCTCTGTATGGGTCTCATACTGGTGAGAATTCAATCCTTGATTGTTGAAATCTCTCTGTATGGGCTGATGAAGTTGTGGGTCTCATACTGGTGAGAATTCAATCCTTGATTGAAACTTCTTCTCTAACTTCAGCTCCTACTTCATCTCATAGAGCTGATTTTGGCTTCTTTAATTTTGCCCTATAAAATTGTAGAGAATGACTTTGAACCTAAGACCTTACGGTTTATACATCAAGCTTTCATCCATCTCGCCTGTACGGATTACTAATCATTGTAGCATATTCCTTGATGTACTTCTTTCTTTCCATAGATGCTTGATCTCCAAGATAACTTCATGCTATCTCGTTTGCTTCTCGTTTCTTCGTATGAGATTATCAGTATGACTTCTTCTTTGAGTTGGGGCGTGTGGGCTTATTTAAGTATACATATCATATGCATACATCTCCTTCTTCTTCTTCTTCTTCTTCTTCGTATTTTTCCCTTTCTCTATATTTGTTAATTTTCCTTGGTCTATGACACGCCTAGACTTAACAACTAAAATTGGGAATACAATTTTCCATATCAAAAACTATTACAATATATTCCTAACAATTTTCCCCCTTTTGATAATGCCAAAATCTTATACTCAGTCATTGGCTTTAAGTCTTTTGAAAAAATATTTTTTGCTCAATTTTATTTGGCAAAGCCATGATGAGTTTAACAAACTTTTTCTAGGAAAATAAATTGACTCGTGAATTAATTTTAGACAAGTTCCTAATACGCATTTTCATATTTAATTCTAATCATTTTTCTCTTTTGTTATGCGTTTTACATGCTTGTCTTTTAATTCACATTCTAAATACAAGTTAAGATATCAAAAAGAAATATAGACCATTTTAGGAAATTAACATAACTTGTATGATCATAATAAGGGAAAATACTTGATAATTTCGAAACAGTAATTTTACAAAACATAAGTTTCGAAAATCATAGGATCAGATTGCCTCTTATCACTTCTTTCGTTCTTTAGGACATCTTTGATGTGTTCCCTCATCTTGTACACATCATTCTTGATACGTTCACAGAAGAATTCTTTGTTGACTTGTCCAGCGAGGTAATTTTCATATGCTTCTTTCAGAGTTGTTCCCGGTAGAACTCCAACATCAATCCATTCTATGCATTCATTGAAGCTTCTACCGTGGCCTAGAGAATTTCCTGTGGTTCCAGTGAGTTTTTGCAATTCAAACCACATATCCATCTTCTTTCTCTTTCTCTGTTCTTCCTTATTCTTTTCGTTCACCCAGTGTGCTACTGTAACACCCCAAATTTTAAGTACAGAAACTAAAGATTTAAAAGGAAAATATTTCTCAAAATATGCGAAAACTAAACCAACAACACGGGGTGTTATGCCACACTTGGGTTATTCTAACCCAAATGCACAGGCTACAAAGTTTCTATCTACAATCCAAATACAAGGTTGAATAATCCAATTATAACTAACTATAGAGCCCTAGATTGAAGTCCTAGGGTGAGTAAGGTTGATTAGATGAGCCAAGGGAAGTTGACTCGATAGACCCTTACGTTTAAGGATTTAAGAGTTAAGATTCCTTTAAGGTTTCTAGCTTCTTTAAGAATACGCGGGGAGATTGAGTGTTACTTACGCATGCTTGTTGTATTATATGATTTGCTTTATTCTCTTGTTCTGTGGCTTTTGCACCCTGATGGTGTGTACCTATTTAGTAAGTTACTGTCGGTTAAGTAAGAGTTTGCTTCTTGAGTTCTTTTGTTGCCTCTCCATGCGCCTTTAGTTGCTTATTGATGCTATTCAGGTCTATTGCTATGCTGTATAAGTCCGTTGATTTGTTTTGAACCTGGATTCATTGTAAAAGATTCAATCTTATTATTCCTTTGAATGGTTGTTGAAATCCTCCGTAAGAATTCTTGGCAGTGTTCTAGTGACTCGCATGCTAGTCATGTTGATTCTTTAATGCTAGTGTATTCCTTTGATATCCTTTGCCTTGATTCTTGTTATTGTTGTTGACTTGAGCTTACTTATTCTTCTTATACCTTTCCCCTGAATCCGTTGATATTAATTGATTGCTTTGAGATTATATCCTTGTTGTATTTTCTTTGGAATCCGTTGGCATTGAACTATTGTTTTGAGATTATATCTTTGTTGTACCCTATCTTTGGAATTCGCTAATATTGAGCTATTGCCTTGAGGTTATTCATTGTTGAATATCTTTCTTTTGGAATCTATTGCATTGCCCTTGCTTCTTGAGATTCCTTTGTTGAATTGAATTCCTTGTTCCCTTTTTGAGGTGGAATCCTTCATTTTCCTTTGTAGAATCAAATATCTTTTTATGAGAAATTCTCCCTATCATTTCAAGCCTTGATTTTGATCTTTCTTTTGGAAATACCTCTGTGTTGAGAAATCCTTTCCATTTCTTTCGAATCTCTTACTCGTGACCTTCATCGCGACTTTTATGACATTGACTTTGTTCTTGATCAATAGTACTCTTAACTTTAAATTCCATGGCTTCTTATTTTTAACAACTCCGTGAAGTCAAACTCTTTCAAAATAGTGTGTCTTTCTTAAGAGTTTTATTCAACTCACTCCTACCTTGGTTCAACTCCTTTCCCCTACCTCGGTCGAAGCTTCGGGGACGAAGCTTGTTTTTAAGGTGGGTAGAATGTAACAACCCAAAATATTTTCCTCCCAAATTAATATTTTATAAGTTTCAAAATAAAATTATTTCATTCCTACGATGGTTTATCCCAAAATGTATATAAATAAAATATTTTTTAAACTCTATATCAAAATAATTTCCTACAACTATGTATATATTTATTTATGATTTCACAAATCCTATTTGAAGAATAACTTCATTCCCTAAAAATTTGATCCAAAAGTCTATCTAAGAGGAACCTGAGAACCCATTTTACTCGTATCAATTCCCTAACCCAAATGATCTTAAAATTCCTAGCCCAATAATTTGTTTAAGCCAAGAAATTTTTCTAAGCCTAATCTTTTTGCCTAACACATATATTTAGGGGGCGTTTGGTTCAGGTTATATAACATAACCAAGGGAATGTGACATTCCAAAGCTCACATTCCGGTGTTTGGTTCATATTATCTTAGGGAATCTAACATTCCCAAGGAATGTCACATTCCCTCCACATAGGATTTTGAAGGGAATGTGATTCCCTTCAAAATCTTAGGTAATGTAAGATAACCTTGGTTATCTTAAGGATATTATAGTGTGTATAAAAGATAACCCTAAACCAAACATGATTATATTACATACCCCAATTTTAACCAAACACAGGAATCTAACATTCCCAGTAATCTAACATTCCCAGCAATCTAACATTCCTAAGGTAATCAGACATTCCGTGAACCAAACGACCCCTTAGGTCTTTAAAATATCCCAATGTGTGTACATACACTTATACAATAAAAATCTGATTTTGAGATCCGTAAAACCCTAGCTATAAAAAGGAAAGAATGTGCATTGTTCAGTCTTCAAAAAAAGAAAAAAAAAACATCAGCAGCCAAACAACACCCCTTTCCCATCTCTCTCTAGTGAAGACCACCGGCGACAATGGTGGTGGCCGACGACATACGCCGGCAAGCGGCGGTGGACGGTAGTGATCTCCTCCCTCCTGACCTCTCTCTCTCTCTCTCTCTCTCTCTCTCGTCACTTTGTCTCCCTCTCCCTCTTTTTTTTTGACGAAAGCAGCAGATCGGAGCAGACGAGCGGCGATCTTCCTCTGGCAAGCACGGTCAGCAGCGGCGGCGGATGAGCGACGGCAACCTCCTCTCCCCTCCGATAGTATAGCGGCAGATCGGGTGTCTCCAATTTAGTACGAGCAGATCTGGAGGTGGATGGTCATGGCTATGATTTCTGGCGACGAGCATCTTCGGCGACCTTGCTCCGGCGACAACGGACGGCGGACGGCATGGATGGCTCCATTCCGGCATGAGCTCTAACGGCAGGGATGAGGTGAGGTGTTAAGTTGATACTGAAAGTCTATAGAAGTCTACTATTGATGTTATTAGAGTTTAAATTAATGATGCGTAGGTGATGCCTTGCAACTTTGAAGTTAATATCTACACATTTGGTTGTTGATGAAGGATGTTGATGATTGAGCTTGATGGGTGATTAATGATGATGCTATAAATTAATATTCAAGATGGTTAAGGAATGATTAATGAAGCTTAACTAGTAATAATGGTTGTTTTAGTTAATAATGGACGATTACTGATAATGATGGTAATTACTGATGTTTGATGATGATGAAGGCATAATCTAAAGAAATTATATTGTTCAAGATTAGAGCTTTATGATTATGATGGAGTTTGATTAAGACAGGATAATTACTAAATGATGTTTTGGATTATTGGATAATGAGGGTGTTTAGTTGATTAATGATAGTGATTTGGGTGTTGTTAATAATCATGATTATTATAATGATTGGTAATCATTAAGCTTGATGGTGATGATGATTAAAGGATTCTTGGGATAATTATGGATTCTGCTGAATGTTAATTAGATGGTGAAGGATTATGTATGAAGTATGAATATTAATAGTAATTACGGTCTGATGATGGTGAAGTGGGTGATGAAGTGACTATGGATGAGGACTATTAATGAATTCGGTTTAATGATCAGTTTATAATTAGATGATGGGTAATGATGGACTAATTATTGTTATATTGATAGTATGATGTGGATTAATATAATTATTAATAATAATAGTATTCGTAAATGATTAAAGAATAGATTGATTCACAGGTTCTCTAGGGAAGTGGCTAGTTTAAGAGTTGAGCCTAAGGTTAGGGTGTTTCGCTTTAGGAGCTTAGTTGGGGAGGTAAGTTTCTATACTTATCAAAATTACTTTGCCCTATTTAAATGTGCTATTTATCTGGGTTGTGTCCTTAAACTGTTTTGAAAATATGTTTGGGTTTTAAAGTGTGATAAATAACAAATGTGTATATTTTGGTGTAACCCTATGATTTACAATTATGAATGTGTACATTTATCATTGAGAATATTATGGTAATATGAGTATGAAATAATATGTATTTTGAAGGATAAAAAACTATATTCTATTTCGGAGGAAAAATATTATTTTGATATATACCCTATTTTTGAGGAAATAGATATGTATGGTTTATATATACCCTATGTAATGTTATTTGAAAATTATGCTTTGAATAGCCTACGGGCAAATGAAAATATTTATGAGAACTTCTTTTGGAAAACTATTATTATTTTTGGAGAACATTATATAAGAATGTATCTATTTTGGAGGATATGTGGATATGATGGATGGTTATGCAACGGTGGATTTCGGTCCTAGTGTGGGCTTCGGCCCTAATTTGATGAGATTGTATCTGGTAGGGATACCTATTATATGTGGAGTAGCTTGGTAGAAAACATCCTTAGCTACTTGGACTAGTTACTATTCTTTTGGGTTGGGGAAGCCCATTAGGGGGTGTGCACACTTAAGGTTTTAGTCCTTTACCCCACGAAAGGGACAAACTTGTGGAGTGGGCAGTAGAGTGGATTACCGTGTCACTAGGGCTTAGTTGATCTAAGACCCTTCGTCCCTTTCACCTTATATATATATGAGAGTATATGGACATGTGAAATCTCGTGAGTGATGGTTATGATATTCCTCCATGTGTATATGTGATACTTGGAAAAATGATTTGAGAAATATGATTTGAATTCCTCCCTACCTATGATTATTGTTATATATATGTTTATGAGAGGCTTATGAGAAAGTCTATACTAAAAATGATTATTTGAGAAAATCTATGTCCTGAGATGTGAACACTTGATGAGTAAATTATATGTTGCTATGAGTTCCTCCATATCTATATTATGTATACCTTGAAAATTCTTATGAGAGATGATGGTTTATACAAATGATTATTGTATTGTAAAGTATTATGTGAGAAAGCTTACTTTGAATCCTCTATACTTATGTTCATTTTGAAAATAAGAAAGAATGACTATGTATTAATTATACCATTTTGGGAAGTGCTAAGTATTATTATTTTGGATTTCTATTAACTTGTATGAAATGTAGTGTTTTTCTGACTAGAGTGTGTATGGCGTTGGTGCCTAACCTACTTTTGGGAAAACTATTTTGAGAAAGGATATAATACCTATTTTTGGGTGTGAGTCAAGAATATTTTTACTGTAGTTATGTACCTATATATTCACTTGGGTAAATGTTTTTTAAATGGTGATATATTCGAGTTTCAAAATTTATTTACAAAGTATAACTATTTTCGAATTATAAATGTATTTATTTTACAGGGCGGAGTAGAGCTTACTTAGCATTTTATGCTAATTCTATTGTTTGTGTTTTTCCTAAATCTTTTGTTTTCAGGAGATGAAATTAGTGGCTTGCTTTGAGAGCGCGGTGTAGAGTTCGTATGCCTTGTAATAGAATTTGTACCCTGAGAATTGCTTATGGTATAGTTGAATGGATTAGAACCTAGACTGTTTTATAGTTAGTTATAATTGGATTATTCAACCTTGTATTTGGATTGTAGATAGAAACTTTGTAGCCTGTGCATTTGGGTTAGAATAACCCAAGTGTGGCATAACACCCCTTGTTGTTGGTTTAGTTTCCGCATATTTTGAGAAATATTTTCCTTTTAAATCTTTAGTTTCTGTACTTAAAATTTGGGGTGTTACAACTACTTTAGCTGGGGATTGTTTCTTGATCATGGCAGGTGCATTTTCATTGGTCCATATGGTATATGGTATATCGGTTTTGGAGCAATTGAACCAATCATCAGCCTTTCCTTTAGATGAACCTGCCCCTAAACCAGAATTAGCAAATTGAGCAAAGCCCAAACCACCTGGAGATGCTTGGCGTCCACGGCCTCGGCCACTTGGTGGTATAGTTTGTGGTTTCCCAAAATATTCCTGTTGTTGAGCCGCCATATGACTGAGATATTCTTCCACCCTTTTGGCTTTATCAGCAAGAAAATTAAGGACACGGGTATCTCGGTCTTGGTTGGCTTTCACAATCTTGATTCCTTCATTAGTTACGTCAGAATTATTCTGCAAAGTTTCCAACTTCTGAGTCATGGAGGATAGCTCAATTTCAAGTTGATTGATTCTTCGTTCTTGATCTTGTATGGCATTCAGTTGCCTCATATGTCGTTCATAATTGATATTCTCAGCATCCTCCTTTTCTTTCTTCAAATTTTTGATCACTTCAACGAAACTGGCAGAGATGTCAGCCTTCAAACGGCCTTCTGTTCTTTCGATCTTGGACTCCAAAGATATGTGATTTTCAAAAATTTGTGTGAAATTTGACATTGTTTTGTCAAATTCTTGCATCGGCAAATGTCCTTAATCTCTCAAAGTAGTTTCGATCTTGTGGCAAATTGTATCTCCAGATTAGGATACTTTGGCAAACAAAGTTGTCAAAATGCCATCTTCATCTTCTTCAGGCCGGTGGTGTGTTGTCCAGTTTAGATTATGTAGAGATTTGAGAAACTTCCTTCTTGAATATGCTAAAACTGGAGTTTCCACAAGTTGTAAGCTTCTTCCTTCAGATGATTCGGCCATAGTGGTATTTTCTTGACAACTGGCTTCCTTGTCACGGGTTTCTCCTTCTGTATTGACTTCCTCTTCTCCTTGATATTGTCAATATCTTGAGAGACACTTGGATTTGAAAGAATAGGTTGCTCAGACAAAGGTCTTTCTTCTAGTGGAGATTGAAAGTTTGCAATAGTTTTGACAAAGACATTTTGTACTGCAATTTCAATTAATTGTTCCCCCCAATTAATTCTGGATTTGAAAGAATAGGTTGCTCAGACAGAGGTCTGTCTTCTAGTGGGGATTGAAAGTTTGCAATAGTTTTGACAAAGACATTTTGTACTGCAACTTCAATTAATTGTTCCCCCCAATTAATTCTCTATTCTCATTCAAAACTTCTTCTCTTACTTGTTCTCCAATCTCTTCTCTGATCTCATCTCCCACATCTTCTCTGATTTCTTTCTCTGACCACTAATCAAAATTGTTAACTTCTTTTTCTGACAAGATTGTTTAGTTTCTTGTTGTGTACGCTTTTGGGGATTAATCTTTATATAAGGTCGAGAGATAGAGAGAGATAAAAACAAAACTTTTATTTAGGACTCCTTCTTAGGGAGTATCACAAGAACTACACATTTTTTCACATCAGCATTTTTCTTAGTTCTTGGTAGAGGAGAAGGCGGTCCCTAAGCTTGCATCTAAGTCGCTTCGTGGAGGAGATGGACAGTAGCCAGGTCCAGAGCCATCACTGAATTGGCACTCACAGTGATGCTTTCCATCTTCATAGTTTGAGCTCGCTGAGGAATATGTTGCGGCAAAGAACCTCGTGAAGTCGACTGGAGGTCGGATATTTGGATTCGCCAGTGCTGGTGGTGAAGGCGGTGGAGGAACTTGTTCCGGGAGAGGAAGTAGAGGAGTTTGTTCCTGCGGGTGCAGCACTTCATCCACCAGATTATTTAGATAGAACATGTAATCAGGATCCGGCATATCCAACAACTGATCATAGACATCTCCTTGGACCACTGGCACATAGTTTTTGAAGGGTGGCTCATCTTCGTACACAAAACCCGGTTCCCTTGGCGGTGAGATAGGAACTGGATTTTCCAGTAGCTTGAACGGGTCGATTGTGTTCTTCTGGTCACGCTTCATCACTGGTGTTCTAACCTCTTCATCTTTCGAAAACACGAGGGGATCATCCATAGTGTCTCCGATTAAATCCATAGTGTCTCCGATTAAATGTCCTCCATGAGCATTTCGGATTGCTCTAAGCTTCTGTTGACTTACTCGTTCCCACACACGTTTGGATGTCCTTCTTGGCATATTTTCTCCATCATTGTTCTTTGAACCCATTGTTTATCTGCAAAATAAAACAACCACAGAGAACTTCTACGCAGGTTTGGTTCTTAGCCACTCTTCCTAATTTATAGCGAAAAGAAGGTGTTGGATGCACTTAGTGGGCTCTAGGGTTTATTGTAACCGATGAACCCTACTTATGGCTTGTGGCTAGGAACCCAACTTCTCATTCGATGAAGAGGGCGGTTGATGGGAAAGGATTTGACGTGTAACGCTTCTCAAGAGATGTTATGCGGCTAAATTAAATAGGAGAAGGTTTGGGAATTAATTTGAGTAGACAGGCAGAGATTTGGTTTTCTGACAGGAGTTTTAAAAATGATTTGGAGAGAGTTAAGAGAGGAGATTTGATAGGAGGCTAAGTTGGAGAATCGGTTTAGGAAGAGGATTCTTGAATTGACAGGTTAGTTCTCTCACAAAACATATAATATCATATAAAATATCTCCATCTTTCAGAAATTGAATTTTCTTTAAATAAATAATAACCACACGATTGAAAAATAAATTTAAACACTTTGGTGCTATCAAATGTCTTTTGGGATTTAGTTACCAAAAACAATTAGGAAACAATCACATTTATATATATTTATATATATACACGCACACACGGTAATACATATATAAACTTACACAAATTTGGTAAATAAATAAATTTTGCAACTTCTTCCCAAAAACAAATTTTAGAAACCAAAAATAACTTGATACCAATTTTGAAAAGCTTTTTCGTATGGCAATTTAAAATAACAGAAATAGAACACATATGCCACATGCAATTCACGTAACAAATATTTATCATGCCACAAATAATTTAAATCAGTTTAAGAGCAATTAGGCATGTAAATAAATCAATCATAAAGATCAATACACATATACGAAAATTTACTTGAATCCCAAATAACAAATTAAACTATCATGCGATTAATCTCAAAATTTCCAAAAATTGTATTTTTATCAAATCAATTTTGCATGGCACGTAATTACACTTAAAATAACACATGCAACTATATAAACAAATGGATAACACATATTGCAAAATCATTCACGTAATTTTCAAACAAAAACATGAACAAACAATACTAAATAAATTAAATTGAGCACAAGTATCAATTAGAATAAAGAAATTAAGTCCAGTGATACTTAGCTCAGTTCGATCATTCCCAATTCGTGCCTTAAGGTAGCATATCTCGTTTCGCATAAAGGCTTTGTGAGAATGTCTGCAACTTGGTTCTCCGTAGGGATATATTCGATTTTTAGATCTTTATTTTCAACATGATCCCTTATGAAGTGATGTCGAATGTCGATGTGTTTGGTTCTTGAGTGAAGTACCGGATTGTGAGTAATCGCAATTGCACTAGTATTATCACAGTAAATACTAACGTCATCACAATTTACTCCATAATCCTTCAATTGTTGCTTCATCTACAATATTTGCGCACAACAACTCCCTGCAGCAATGTATTCGGCCTTGGCGGTACTAGTTGTGATGAAATTTTGATTTTTGCTAAACCAAGAAACAAGCCTTCCCCCTTAAGAATTTGCATGTCCGGGAAGTGCTTTTCCTGTCTATTTTACAACCTGCAAAATCCGCATATGAAAAACTCGTTAGAGTAAAATCTGTACCTTTAGTATACCATAATCCTACATTGATCGTTCCTTTTAGATATCTTATGATCATCTTTGTTGCGGTGAGGTGGTTTTCTTTTGAATTTGCTTGGAATCTCGCACACACTCCCACAGCATAAGATATGTCTGGCCTGTAACACCCCGAAATTTTGAAACTTTTAAGACTTATATAATAAAGGTAAATTCTCATTAAATCTCAAAATTTAACTTAAGAGTATGGGGTGCTATGCCACACCTGAGCTAGAGAACTCAGGCGCACAGGCTAACTAACTAAAATCCTCAATAATGTCAATACATAAGCATGGCACGCAGGCCGAAAGTGAAACAATCTACTCTACGCTCCAAATCTCTAGCGCGCTCCAGTGTCTAATCATCTGTGCCTGAAAGCCAAATATATCTGTTCAGCGAGAGATGCTGGTAACCCACTCCAACGCGTTGAAATACATTATAGATAGATGTATATATAGATATACGAAAATCATTTCGAAGCAGGAAGATATATACTTAAGAGACACTAGTTTTAAAACCGGGAATAGACTCAGCAAATGAGGATAAGCACATCAAACAATAATAAACAGTTAAGTAGAGATGACATCATAAGGAATACGCATTTACGGTCACAGATCACTTTTCAATTCCAAACCACATCATCATCCAATAATCATTCATATCACATAATCATTGGTGGCGCCACGGGACCAATCGCATGCCCCGAACATGAGGGTTAATGCTTATAGCATTAACACGGCCACGCAGCACCCTACCTTAGTACCGTAGTACGAGGGGAGTTGATCGCAACCAACCCTTTGAGAACCGCTGACGAACTCAACGTCGGACCACGATCCGACACACCGCTGACGCGCCCAATCGGTGGACCGCGATCCCCTTTACAAGGGGGGACTTACGACCCTACACACCGTTGATGCGCACAATCGGTGGACCGTAGCGGATCAAGCCCGACACACCGCTGAGCTAAACTCAGTCGGTGGGCGAAGATCCTCGGAGACTACGGCCCTACATACCGATGTCCCATCACTCGGTGGATCGTAGCCAGCCGTAGCCCTACACACCTCCTGATTACTCAGTTCGGTGGACTACAGCCTTCCTCGGCTTGTTGGCCCTACACACCGCCTGGCGCGTCCAGGTCGGTGGGTCATATCACCGAGGCCCATGTGGATCTTCAGTCCTATATATAATCTTTATATACCTGACCGGTCTCTACCAGACTGGTTAACAGTTGGGATGGTTCTCCGCTCATTCAACTGCCCGTATAGTGGACCTCAGTCCTATATAATATTTGTATACCTGACTGATCTTAACCGGCCTGGTTAACAGTTGGGATTGTTCTCAGCCCATTCAACTGCCCGTATTGCCCACTTTGATCTTAAACAAGTTGGGGTCATGCATCACGTAACACACAACAACACATAATAACACATAATAACACATAGGGAAGGGGGAGACATATAATTAAGCTTACGTGTGATCATTCACATACTAAGAATCGCCCTAAGGGGTTCATACGACTTTCACCTAGGTCGACGGATTACCGATTCAACTAGCATGCAATTCCTAAGACTCTTTTATCCTACGAACGGTACCTGAAACATTAAACTAGACTCAAGCTCGACAAACGGGGTCCGTTGGGACACCACAGGGAATGGGGGACATCAAACGGGGAAGCCGGGGACCCGGGATGGGTAACGGACCAGCGGGTAGCCGGTGGGAGAGGGATCACCCGCCGGCTGCCTGCCGGAGATCACTGCCCGGCAGCGGGTTGCCGGCGGGCGGACGCCTGCCCGCTGCCCAGTGGTGATCTTCGGGCAGCAGGTAGGTGGCGGGTACCGCTACCCCCACCTACCCCCCACTGACTCATTTATCACAAATCCGTCCCGGGATCCTTTGTGGAACCCGAAACCATGCTTAGACACTTTTAAACGCAATTAACGACACCACGTAGTCAATTAATGGATCAAAATCAAGAATCACGTATGACTCATCCTATTATAACTTCTAAACATAAACAAAACCCGAACATGCAAATTCCCACCCAATTTATATCAAGAACATTATAACACAAATTCCCAATCCATCCTAGGGCTCTAATCTCTCCCAAATCATCAAACTCATAATTTATCTTTAATATCAAGAACTGTCAAGATTTGTCAAGAATCATTATATCTATATCAAGAACCTATTTTCATCATCACGATCATCAGGATTATAAAAAATACACACAAATCATCTCATCAATTATCAAGAATATATTACGATAACATAGAGGTATAAATCAAGATACTAGCATATAGAAGGAGGCCAAGGAAGGAGATTATAGCAAAGAAAATAGGTTTTGTTGAGACATGGGTTACCTCTTAGCCTTAATTAATCATCCCTTGGCTATTAAGGTTCTTCCCTAAGATTTCCATCCGTTTTGATCTCCCTAGGCTTGGTAGTGGGGAGTCCCTTGGAAATTATTGTGTGGTGATATATATTGTGGTGTGACTTCTAGGTGCCTCCTATGTCCTTATATATATATTTAGGAGTCCTAATTAGGGTTTGAATGGTATGGGTTTACTAATTCTATTCCTTATAGGACTAAGGACTTGTTTTAAGGATAAGGGTCCATTGTCCATGGTGGACATATTAATTAATTAAAGAGAATCCTAACCATAATCTGAATAGTAAAGGTATACTTTATTTATCCCTAATAGATGTGTAGGCCTAGGATTCCTAATTATGACCTGATTAGTAAAATGTTGACTTTCTTTATTCTTAATAAGCTTATGGCTCTAGTTTAGGCAAGGGTCCACGATCCGTGGTGGACCACATTAATTAATTAAAGGGATTTCTAATCAAATTAAATCCTTTTTAATTATTATTAATGGAATTAATTAAATAATTAATTCAGGTTTAAAGGCCGTAACACGGGGTGTTACACTCTCCCCCCATTACAAGAAGCTTCGTCCCCGAAGCTTGGAAATCATTTTGGGGTAAAGAGCCCGAATTAGTATAGTAGTTTATAAGGAAGGTATTATATGGGAAGTATATACACATACGCATATAGATTCACTGGGTTTGATCCTGACTATTGTGCTGGCAAAATGCTCCAAATAACAAGGTCACGAATATGCAACACACAATATGTAAGTTTTACGGGTGACTAATGCATAACATAGAAGTTTTACACATGGCATGATCTTTATTTAATTATTTTATAATGATTTAACATATAGGATCACAAGTTGTACCGATCGTATAATTATTTATGTACCTAAATGAGAGGTAAATATCACGCGGGTGCAGATTCAGATAGCCACATAATTATTATAAAGTATATATGCACATATCTCAACACGGCGAGCCTCATTTACGAATGGGTGTAGACGTTTAATTATGTAGTGTAGTATGTTGTGAGCCTAGATGCCATATATGCAGGATCTATGTCTAATCCTTGTGCTTAGCAGACTATACCAAATATTCACAGTTACAAAGCAACAAGCCTAACATGTATGATAATTAACTATTTATGTTATATGCGAAACTTGTAAGTTGGCATGCCTATATGTGTTCAATTGTAATTATGCTAAACATGCAATTTCTTAAGTCTATGGGCATAGAGTGTGAGGGCATGTGGCCCTATTTTAAGTCTTAAATAATAACTAGTCCTATGGACATAAAGCACACATATGTATTTTTCCACATGTTAGTCTAGTGCATGATTAACAATTAAATTCACGTACTTAATATCGTGGCATAACCAAACTTTTGTCATATAAATTCAGGAAGGTCATAAGTCATATAATAATTAGTCAAATAGCGAAAATTAGATTCTAAGGAAAAGATTGTAAGTAATTAGGAGGAAGGCTCTTGCTTCTTATGGGGTAAATAAATTCTGGGGGGGGGGGGGGGCAATAGAATTAGGATCTTTATTTTGTATTCCATGGATAACGGCGGGTGATCACTTAACAAGTATTGGCACTTATATGCAGATTGCTTGAAATTAATAATATTGTGTATATGCATAGTGGGATGCCTTATAACATACCGTTTTTTTTTTTTTTTTTTTTTTTTTTTTTTTTTTTTTTTTTCTTTTTTTTTTGTCTAGCATGCGTGTATATGTATATATACATGAATGCGTGTAAGTGTGTATTTTACATAAACATGTGAGCTATGTGATTTGACATGTAATGCACATGAAAAATATAAATTTCGACTTATAGTTTGGACCATGCAATTTGCATATAAATATTTTAGTAATTACGAGTAAGATAGCCTAGGTTCACAAGTACTAGAAGTTCTATCTTGAAAATTTAATCACACAAGCACTTAGGAAAATTAGTTTTATCTTGGTGGTAATTAGATTTTAGGTAGGCATAAATCTTGCCTCTAGAAGCTCGGGATACCTAAACAACTTTAGAGTTGAAGACCCTTGGTTCCTAATTTCTAACTCAATTGATGACCTGATGATGAGGCTAAAGTTTTTAATTATTTAGGGAAGTTAGGAGTGGTAACAGGGAGGTCATGCGAGGGGGAAAAGTAGAATTAGGGCTATCCCAAGGTATGTGTATATATATATATATATATATATATATATATATATATATATATATATATATATATATATATATATATATATATATATATATATATATATATATATATATATATATATAATAGTGATGTAGTTTGTACGGAATGATATTTCAGGGTTAGGATATGCTAAGGGCAAGCTTATAGGTGTGCGTAAGATTATTGTAAGCTTTTAGATGCAATTTATAATTAATATGAATAAAACATTTGCATCAAAAAATATGAAAATAATTAATATTTGGTTTTCTCCCTTTGTATAATTCATATGGCGTCTTCTTGTACTGCATGTGAATCATGCTTCTATTTTGTGTGTAGCAAGCAGTGTTGATAGCTTCCGCCCAATATCTTTTCGGGAGACCGGATGCACTAATCATCACTCGTACAACTTCTTTAAGTGTCCGGTTTCTTCTTTCGGCTACGCCATTTTTTTGTGGCGTTCTTGCAGCAGATAATTGATGAGAAACTCCTTGTGCATCGCAAAATGATTGAATCATGCTATTACGAACTCGGTTCCACGATCGGTTCGGATTTTTGATATTTTCATATCCTTCTCATTTTGGAGTTGCTTCAATAACTTTGGTAGCACTTGCTCAACTTCGCTCTTCTTCTTGATAAACACGGTCCAAGTGTACCTGGAAAAATCATAAAAAACAAGAAGAGTATATTTCTTACCACTTACACTTATTGGATCAACCGGTCCAAATAAGTCCATGTATAGTAATTTAGCGGTCTTGACATTGACTCTTGCGCCTTTGATTTGAACGACGATTTAATTTGTTTTCGTTGGCATGCGTCTCACACTTGGTCCTTCTTGAAGATAATATTTGGTAAACCTTCAACAAGATTTTTCTTTGCAAGTTGATTGATTGTCTTGAAGTTTAGATGGTTGAGCTTCCTATGCCATTCCCAATTTTCTTCATTCGAATTTCTGGCCATTAAGCATACAGACTCTTTGCTTGTGCTCCAATCAACCACGTACATATTTTTCTTCCTCGCTCCAGTGAGTACTACTTCCTTTGTTGTCTCATTTTTGATTAGGCACTTATCTTTGGAAAATTCCACAAGATAGCCTTTATCACAAAAGATAGCCTTTATCACAAAATTGACTAGTACTCAGCAAGTTGAACTTCAAACCTTCCACGTACGATACATCTTCAATTTTTATTCCATTTCTTTCAATCGTACCAACTCCTTTAGTAATTCCATAATTTTGATTTCCTCCAAAAATCACTTTTGGTCCATCAATTTTCTTCAAATTCACTAGATATGATTTATTTCTCGTCATGTGGCGGGAGCAGCCACTATCGATGTACCAAACATCCTACAAAAAATATTAATTATTTTTAGGTACCCATTCTTGCTTGGGTCCTTTGTTGTTAGTGATTTTTGGTAGCCAAACCGACTTAGATCTTATTGAATTAAGATAAGGTGGTTTGTAACCATTTGAGACTTGATAATCAAAATTGACTCTAGAAAATACTTTTGGTGCCCGGTTCTGAAAAACATTTATATATTTTGGCACCTGGGAAGAGGATTGTTGCTTTGGTCTATAAAAAGCATTAAAACAAGGTTTGTACAACCAATCCTGTTGAGTGGGATAAAATCTCCCAACTTTATTTCTAGAAAAGCTTCCCTCTTTTCTACGAAATCTTTTTGCACTTAACTTATTGGCATATCTATTTTGCTTGTTGAATTTTTGTTGCTTAGCCATGATATTATAATGGTTCGGCCTAGCAGTATTCATCTTTGCAATTGATTGATAGCCAAGTCCTCGTTTCATTGTGCTATCCTAACTTTTTACAAATTTTACTACTTGCACTTTATTATTTAAAGTAGCAGTAAAATTAGTCAGTTTTGGAGGGGTGTGAGAACATGTGGAGTCATAACCAAGTCCGGTCTTATCTCCTGATGGCTTTTGCATGCTTACCATTTTATCCATGATCTTGGATGAATTAGTAAATGTTGCAATG
This sequence comes from Ipomoea nil, assembly GCF_001879475.1. Classification (NCBI taxonomy): domain Eukaryota; kingdom Viridiplantae; phylum Streptophyta; class Magnoliopsida; order Solanales; family Convolvulaceae; genus Ipomoea; species Ipomoea nil. The sequence goes on from NW_017619533.1 coordinate 271,375, forward strand.
GTAGCTCTTAGATTATGTTCTCTAACCTCTCTAGCTTTACACTCTTCTTGAAGGAAAATATTTTTTACTCTTCAAGTTACTCACTTCAACTAAAGCATCTTGCAATTTTTTATTCATCTCTTCTTTTTCGAGAATTAGAATATTATTGCGCTCCTTGAGTTGAGAATGAGTGGCCAAGATCTTTTGCCAATCTCGCATTAGATTGCCTATAGATTCACGAGAAAAGGAAGTACTAACTGAAGTAAAAGAATTAGATGTTACCTCTTCTTCCTCTGCAACAAGGGCCATAAGACAATCTTCACTTGAACTCAACTCAATTGATTTGCATACTAGCGTCGTATCATTATCCGAGCTTGAGCTTTCATCGCTTGATGATTCATCCGATTCATCATCTTCATTCGGCTCATTGCTCATGAGAGCCTTTCTTTTGTCACGTTTAAATCTCCGATCTTTGTTGTCGAATTTATTTGATGTAAATTCAACGTTTTTGCCTTGATATTTGCTAACGATCAGATGCGGACAATTTATTTTAAAATGTCCGGGTTTGTGGTAATTGTAGCATAGATCGTTCATTTCTTCAACTTTTTCTTCATTCGGCTTCCATACGCCATTTTGGTTTCCACGAGAGAAATTTTGATTTCTACATGATGAATATTTGTTGTCTCCTTTTCGCATGAATTTCCTGAACTTTTTAACAAAAAGAGCAAACTGTTCATCAGTCATAAAATCAATATTATCTACTGACCTGGAGGTTGACGGTTGTTCGGCCAATAGAGCTGGATTTCGAACATCATATTCTTAATCATTTTTGGCTTTCATTTCAAACTCATATGCTTTAAGATCACTAAACAATTTGTCAACTGACAACGTTCTTAGATCTCGGTGATCTCGCATAGCCGTCACCTTCATATCCCATGCGGATGGTAAGCCTCGTAAGATTTTAAGATTAATTTCTTTTTGGTTAATCTCTTTGCCAAGATCATTAATCTCTCCAAGAATTTTAACTATTCTTGCTTCCATATCAATAATGCTTTCATTTGATAGCATTTTGAAATCTTCAAACTTCTTCATGACTATCGTGAGCTTGTTGTCTTTTTCTTGTTCATCGCCTTCACCGATCTTGATGAGAGTATCCCAAATTTCTTTCGCGGTTGTGCATTTTCGAATTTTTGGGAATATTGTATCATCAACGGTTTTGAATAGAATATCTTTGGCAATGTTGTCAAGATTATTTATTTTTCTATCGTCTGATGACCATTCCGGTTTCGGCTTTGGTACATATTCTTGAGCATCGGATGATAGAAGAAATGCCATGTTGACTTTCAGTATTTCAATCGGTCCATTAGAAATGACTTCCCACATTTCATCGTGTAAGGCCGATAAATGAACCTGCATACGAACTTTCCAATCATCAAATTTATCAAGTGAGAAAAATAAATTCAGTGCTAAATCCTTATTCATTTTCACGTGGGAAAAGAATAATATAATCCAATCACACACTGGTAAAATGGATCTGTCTAGTAGTCAGAAACAAGGTTGACCCAAATAGGCAACTTGCTTTGAAACAAATTGACCCAAATAGACAGTCTGCTCCGATACCAATTGTTGGTATCAGTCAAAAACAATCTCACTCAAATAGGCAACCTACTCTGATACCAATTATTGGTCCCAAAGGGGGTATGCTAAAAGTTTAGAGGGGGGGGGGGGGGGGGGGAGGATGAATAGACTTTTAAACGTTTTCGCGAATACAACAATTGTTGAGGCGATAGAGAAACCAAAACTCTTAACTAGATTGTTAGAGTCTTGTGCACAGCGGAATAAATGAATACGAGTTGTGTGATTGTGTCAAGTATATCCACGTGATAAGCAGTAAGTAAATAAAGCAGTAAATGACACAATGCAATTTATAGTGGTTCGGAGGTGATGTAATCCCCCTACTCCACTTGCTCTTATCGTCCAAGAACAATTCACTATATCCACCACTTCTTTGTTCCTAGATATAATGAATTTCTGTGATCTAGTGCTTTGATCACTAAGCACACACTAATCACGCCCAGTGCCTCCAACACTGCTGCTTCGAATTTCAAAGCTCCATGTTACTTTCCAGGATTTCACAGCTCCGTGCTACTTTCCCCCCGTCTTCCACGTTCCGATCGACGTATCCCGTGATCTGGTGCTTTGATCACCAAGCCCACACCAATCACGCCCAGTGCCTCCGACACTGCTGCTTCGGATCTCATAGCTCCGTGTGACAATCCAGGATTTCACAACTCCGTGTTACTTTCCCCCCGTCTTCGACGTATCCCGTGATCTAGTGCTTTGATCACAAAGCCCGCACTAATCACGCTTAGTGCCTCCGACACTTCATGTATCACTTGTTTGTAGAAAAACAAGTTTCACTGGCTTCCAACTTTGAGACTTCTTGAATGGATCTTCAATATGCAGCAAATCTCTCAATGATGAAGATTTTAAACACTCTTGAATATTTTCTCTATGAGCTCTGAGTGTTTTTCTCACTTGAATATTTTCTCACATTTGAGTATAAGACTTGTTCGTATGTACTGTTTGTTTCTTGTGTAAGAAGTGCTTTGATCTACTTCAATCTTCATCCTTTTTATAGCTAGTTTTGAGAAGTTGTCCTTTGAAAAATGACAATCTCAAATTTGAATTTCAGATCTCAAATTTGAATTCTTGTAGCCTTTGCAGAGGATCTGTAGCTTTCTCAGAAGATCATATTAAAAATGATATCTCTGACATTTGAGATATTTCAGCCGTTGCATAGCTCTTGGTCCATGTGAAGAGACTTAAAATATTTCTGATGCAGATCATGTCTTCACGTGAAGGTGCTCTTAAAATAATTCTGATGTAAATCATGCCTTCTGGGACTTTCATCTTATGTGTATTTTAATCTCTCTGTATGGGTGATGAAGTTGTTTCGACCAATGAGATCTCTTGATCTGGGTCTCATACTGGTGAGAATTCAATCCTTGATTGAAACTTCTTCTCTAACTTCAGCTCTTAGTATATATAGCCTTTGAAACTTCGTCTATAACTTCAGCTCTTACTATATATAGCCTTTGAAACTTCATCTCTTAGCCTTTGAAACTTTAACTCATCTTGACTTATGAAGACTTTGACTTGCAAACTGCACTCCAACCGCATCAACTAGACCTTGCAATTTATACATCAAGCTTTCATCCATCTCACCTGTATAGGTTATTAATCATTGTAGCATATTCCTTTATGTACTTCTTTCTTTCCATACATATCCTTCTTCTTCTTCTTCTTTGTTAATTTTCCTTTCATGGTCTATGACACGCCTAGACTTAACAAATAAAATTGGGAATACAATTTGACATATCAACAACTATTACAATTTATTCCTAACAACCCCACTGATAATTGTACCACGAAATAACCACTTAATATTCCATTTTAAGCTATTTTTTCCAAAATAATTTGACATAGATACAAAGTTCAACCCTCATAAATTTGTCCACTTTAATTGCTAGATTGCTAGATTTTTGCTTATATTTTATGGTTTTTGTGAGTTGATTATATATCTTGGTGGGGATATGGCTAACAGGCAAAGGTAGGGCAACTGCCCCAGAGACGAGAGGTCTACCGATGAAGACTCGGTGCCTATAGTAGCAGGTTCACAAACATTAGTCGTTAACGTTGATGGAAAAAAAAACATGTGCGCCATGTTTGCGACATCGTCACCGTTGGTGGCATGATTACAAGCGGAGTAGCAACGAAAGAAATAGTTTTCTTAGTTTAATTCTGGTGCTTTCAGGAGTGCTAACCCTGTGGTTATGAATTTTAGAGAGAGACCTGATGTTTGACGGGCTGTCTAGGTTTCTTATTCATCAACACAACATGCCATCTGATTTTTCGAGACTAGTGAATGGATAAATTACGATGACTAAACGATCTATTAGATGGGATACGTAGAATTTTATTATTTATACACATACTTAAGAATAAATAAGTATTTCACTGTTGTATAAAAAGTTATGATCTAACAGAAAAATGACCTTCAAGAACACCAAATAACTAAGTCTGATAAGATAAGGTACTAAAGGAACCGCACCGCTAAAATTTTACATACCCAATCACAGATTAAAATTTTTAAAAATTATTAATTACGGAGAGTAAATTTTTTAAAAGTTTGAGAGTTGTTAACTTGTTATACCATGGACCAGGGTCTATCTTGCAAGGTGGACCCTGATCCTAAACGACGTATAAATTGTGTATTTTTAGTATTAAAATTGTGAATTTTAGAATATAAATTGTGTTTCTAAGTCAAAATACATCATAATTGTAGAAGATATTCTGCGAATACAATACAGGGTCATCAAATCCTAATCTGTTAATATTGTGTGATTGCAATATTTGAAAGAAACTTGTGAATACAAAACAAGGTAATCAATTACATATATGGTAACATTGTGTGTTCGTAGTATACAAATTATGAATTTTAAAGGGTAAATTGTGAAGATTTAGTATGTAATTTGTGAACATTTGAACCTGGGCCCACAGAATAATTTGCGAAAGTTTAAGGGCCAGGCCGTCAAACCCCTTGGTTCACGACCCATATTAATGATTTTGACAAATTATACTATGGGTCAGGGACTACATTGCATTGTGAACCATGATTCAAAAGTAACATTCAAATTATGTATCTGTAGTTGACACATTTATACTTGCAATTAACCGTTTATGTATATATATGTATATAAATTGAATACACATGCATAACATGTTAATTATAAACCTATAACGTGATAACTATAAACACCTAAAATGTGGATGAGAATTTTAAAGTTTTCAAAAATATTGACTACGATACTTATCACAAAAACTCAAAAAAATTCTAAATCATAAAATATGTATGTATTTGTGTATATTAATCCTCGACATGTGTGGTAGAAATTTTTTTACCAACCAATTATATATTGACATACATAGTTAAATATTTTTTGAGTACTATTGACCCTGTTACATATAGTATCTATTCATATATACATTCTCAACCTACTAAAACACAACGAGTCAATATCGCCCCCACTTGAGAGAGACACTTCATGCCGCTTGCCCACAAGGTCTTTGGCTATAGTTAAATATTTATTATTAATGATATGCATATTATTATATACTCTATTTATTTTTACATCTAATCTAACTAATTTATAAGAGTCAATGTTGGTTACACCACTCAATTATATATGTATTCTCTGTACTTGTAAAGTTGTACATCATATTAAAAATGTTGTACTTTATTTTTTCCTAACAAAAAATGTCGTTACACCGTTAAATATATGTTAATTTTTTTTGAAAGCTACTGGCTCTATTACATTGTAGTATCTGTTCATATACTATAAAGAACCAATCACGCCTCCAATGACGCTTGAACTCATAATCTTCCAAATGGAAGTCCAACCCGGGTACCATTAGACCACATAGTAAACGAATTTAGAAAAAATGTAAATGAATTTAGAAGATAATAGATGATGGTAGGAAAAATCTTAATTAATTATTTCGAACAATTTCGAAAATAACAAAATTACTTAAAGGGAAGCAACGGAATCTATTTATAAATACATAAAGCAGTCTAAGACGAGAGATCAGAGGTGTTCTCAATTCAAGCAACCATGCATGCGGGTGAAGGAATAAAAGTTGGCCGTCATTTTAAGTTAGTGGGGCTACCGTGCTAGCTTACAACTATTGAGATTGAAAATACTTGAAAAATCCACCGTTTATACTATGGATTGATCTGATTATGATATGAGACCGTATGATATATGATGATGGTTTGATTTGACATGGATATGATATGATATGATTATGCCAATGAGATTATACTTACTATTGTTGGTATTGAGAGACATTAAAATGGTTATACTTATGATAGGAAAAATCGTAAATACTTCACCTAATTTAGAAAATAGAAAAGTTACTTAAACGGGGGCACAAAATCTATTTATAAATACAAAAAGCTAAGCAGTTGTTCAATACCAGATCAGAGGTGTTATCAATTCAAGCAATTAAGCATGTGTGTAGGTGGAGGAATAAAAGTTGGTCGTCATTTGAAGTTAATGATGATGAGTGAAAGGGGGAGTGATGGATTTAATTACCCGGGGTAGACCCAAATCACTAAATCCAATAAATGATAAATAGGAAAATGCAAAGAATGTATATGTCGCGGGGACAACTTTCGTATTGATAGTCTTTTATAGGAAAATTACAAGGAGAGTATAATAACAAGACAAGATGTAGATGTCCTTAGCAAGGCAAGGATATGCCGTTTTATACTAAATAATCCTCCCAACCGACCCCAAGAAAATAGGGCGGGCGGTTGGATCTTGGTTGACCGAGTCACGCGGGGAGACCCCCGTGGTAGTCCTCGCCCGAGGTCCACGCCGGACACCCCGTTGGGGTCTCCAGGGCCCCTCGTGTCACGCCGCGACCCCCGGGTCGGTTTGCCCACAATCCATTCTCCAAATATATCCATCATGGACCTTCGTCGGTGCTGTGGTCATCCCCCAACTGGGGTCCTCGTAGTAGACCTCAGCCGAGGTCTTCGCCGGGGACCCCGTTGGGGTCCCCCAGGACCTTCGCACCACGTCGCGACTTCCAGGTCGGTTTGCCCTGAGTCTCTTCTCCTAATATATCCATCATGAGTCCCCCACTCTCTGAGTTACGAGTCTTCGTCCACGTAAGAGAGTAGCTCGAGTCGAAGGTCGACCCAAAGCCCACGGGAAGACGTCCGCCCCGCCTCCTTCCTCTTTGGCCGACTTCTGGGGTCGTCCCCAACTGGGGTCCACGTAGTAGACCTCAGCCGAGGTCTACGCCGGGGACCCAGTCGAGGTCTCCAAGGCCCTTCGCATCACGCCGCAACCCCCGGGTCGGTTTGCCCCGAGTCCCTTCTCCTAATATATCCATCATGAGTCCCTCACTCTTTGAGCTGCGACTCTTCGTCAACGAAAGAGAGTAGCTCGAGTCTAAGGTTGACCCCAAGCCCACGGGAAGACATCCGCCCCGCCTCCTTCCTCTTTGGCCGACTTTGGTGTGACTCCATCGCGATCGGGACTTCTTCTCTTCCGCAAGAACACTAACAAGTCTTGGACTCCTTGGCATCGTGTATGAGACTTTGATTTCTGAGTTCACTTTTGGGCGAGCGACCACCTAACCTCAGCTGGCCTAAGCCGACCCCAACTGGGGTCGACCACGAGGCCGACGCCGAGGTCGACTGCGACCCTGGCCGGCGCTGAGGTCGTCCCCAACTGGGGTCCACGTAGTAGACCTCGCCCGAGGTCTACGCCGCGGACCCTATTGGGGTCTCCCAGGCCCTTCGCATCACGACGCAAACCCCGGGTAGGTTTGCCCCGAGTCCCTTCTCCTAATATATCCATCATGAGTCCCCTTGATGCGTCCTCCTCTTGGGCGAGCTCATAACGTAGCCGTCCTTGGTGCGTCCTCCTCTTGGGCGAGCTCATGTGGTAGCCTCCTTGTTAGAGAGAATCGGGCTCTAGGCCACACTTAGCCGAGGCTACCCTAGCCAAGGTCACCTCTAAGCGGGACAATCCCAGCTAAGGTCGCCTTGGGAGGGCTAAGCTCGAGTCCCCCTACGCCCTCCTTGGCCGTTAAGCTCTTCCGTCGGAGTTGGTACGTGAGGTCGGGCCTCGTGCCCCCTTAGGGTAAGCCCGTCGGCCCCAAGTCACCGGACTTGGGCCGTTAAGCTCTTCCGTCAGGGTTGGTATGCGAGGTCAGGCCTCGTGCCCCCTTAGGGTAAGCCCGTTGGCCCCAAGTCACCGGACTTGGGCCGTTAAGCTCTTTCGTCGGGGTTGGTACGCGAGGTCGGGCCTCGTGCCCCCATAGGGTAAGCCCGTCGGCCCCAAGTCACCGGACTTGGGCCGTTAAGCTCTTCCGTCGGGGTTGGTACGCGAGGTCGGGCCTCGTGCCCCCTTAGGGTAAGCCCGTCGGCCCCAAGTCACCGGACTTGGGCCGTTAAGCTCATCCGTCAGGGTTGGTATGCGAGGTCAGGCCTCGTGCCCCCTTAGGGTAAGCCCGTTGGCCCCAAGTCACCGGACTTGGGCCGTTAAGCTCTTTCGTCGGGGTTGGTACGCGAGGTCGGGCCTCGTGCCCCCATAGGGTAAGCCCGTCGGCCCCAAGTCACCGGACTTGGGCCGTTAAGCTCTTCCGTCGGGGTTGGTACGCGAGGTCGGGCCTCGTGCCCCCTTAGGGTAAGCCCGTCGGCCCCAAGTCACCGGACTTGGGCCGTTAAGCTCTTCTGTCGGGGTTGGTACGCAAGGTCGGGCCTCGTGCCCCCTTAGGGTAAGCCCGTCGGCCCCAAGTCACCGGACTTGGGCCGTTAAGCTCTTCCGTCGGGGTTGGTACGTGAGGTCAGGCCTCGTGCCCCCTTAGGGTAGCCTGTCTTGAGGTTGTAGCTGCCAAGACGGACCAGGCTGCTACCATGTACGAGACTTCCTACCTCTTTGCGAATTTGCCCCCCCTCCTGGGGCTGGCTAGCCTCACGCCTTCGCCAAGCGTGGTCGCCGACCTGGGAGTAACGAGGTCGGACACGTGTGTCGTGATAGGCCTTAGCTTGGTGTTGGTAATTCTTGATGAGGAGGTCCGGTGGTTGCCCTCGTTGAGGTCGGGGTCGTATTCTTCTGTCCAGGGGGAAAGGTACGGCTACCTCAGAGGGGGTTCGGGCTTCAAAGTCGTAGGACGAGGAGAATGGGGTCTCCCTTGTGACCCTCCTTGGGGTATAGGTAGCGTAGTAGGGTGCCGTTGTAGGGTCTTCCGTGGAGTGTGTCCTCGAGGAGTAGGTAGGTAGGGAGCTCAAGCTTACATGAGAGGACCGGGTAGACCTCCGAAGTAGACTTCTTGAGGTCCTCCACCCGGGCTATCTTGAAGATGTGTTCGTGGCCGAGGTTGAGGGACCAAGCTAAGTAGGTCCACCTCGTCTTGGGGAGGACGCCTGTTTTCTTATACTCCTTAAGGTAGTCTAGCTAGCAGGGAGCTCGAGCTTACACGGGGAGGACCAGGTAGGCCTTTGAATTGGACTTCTTGTGGTCCTCCACCCGGGCAATCTTGGAGATGTGTTCGTGGCCGAGGTTGAGGGACCAAGCCAAGTTGGTGCACCTCATCTTGGGAGGCGGCTTGTCTTCTTATACTCCTTAAGGTAGTTTAGCTAGCAGGGAGCTCGAGCTTACACGAGGAGGACCAGGTAGGCCTCTGAATTGGATTTCTTGAGGTCCTCCACCAGGGCAATCTTGGAGATTTATTCGGGACCAAGGTTGAGGGGTTGGGCCGAGTAGGTCCCCTAGTAGTGAGTGGGGGCGTCCCCCCGATACTACCGTTAGGGAATGTCAAGAGCTTTTCATGAGCTCCTTCCTCTCCGCGAAGAGGTACCTCTCGCGTTGTTGCACCGGATTGATTGTGGGGTCGACGGCGAGCTTGTGGGTGATGATGTCCCTGTTGAAGCCCGGCATGGGGGGTCGGGGCGAGTTGGCCTGCCCTCGACCGGGGTGCCGGGCACGTGAGATGGTCATGTGCTTGGGCACTCTACCCTCTCGAGGGAGGCGGAGGCGGGGTCGGCTACTTTCGGATGCCCTCCGGGCCGACCTGCGTACCACCTTGGAGCCCCTCCGCGAAGTGGGCCAGTGTCAATGAGGCCTACTGAAGGCCGGCCGCCCCCTCCCGGAAAAGAGCGAGATTTGGAGGAGGAGGGGGGCTAACGCACAATTGCGGTGGTTGGTGAGGTGATCTCTGAGGTCACCCGCCGACCACAAAGAAAGGGTTCGTTGCTGACTGGTGGTCCCGTTGAGGCCACCCCCGGTAGGGGAGGCATGGGTGTTACGGGAGCCGCAAGAGTTGGACCTCGACCTTGCCATAACTATGGAATATGGAGCACGCTCGAGCTTGTATGTCAACTCTCAATGAAAGCACCAATGATGGATTTAATTACCCGGGGTAGACCCAAATCACTAAATCCAATAAATGATAAATAGGAAAATGCAAAGAATGTATATGTCGCGGGGACAACTTTCGTATTGATAGTCTTTTATAGGAAAATTACAAGGAGAGTGTAGTAACAAGACAAGATGTAGATGTCCTTAGCAAGGCAAGGATATGCCCTTTTATACTAAATAATCCTCCCAACCGACCCCAAGAAAATAGGGCGGGCGGTTGGATCTTGGTTGACCGAGTCACGCGGGGAGACCCCCGTGGTAGTCCTCGCCCTGGGGTCCCCCGTGGTAGTCCTCGCCCGAGGTCCACACCGGAGACCCCGTTGGGGTCTCCAGGGCCCCTCGTGTCACGCCGCGACCCCCGGTTCGGTTTGCCCCGAATCCATTCTCCTAATATATCCATCATGGACCTTCGTCGGCGCTATGGTCGTCCCCCAACTGGGGTCCTCGTAGTAGACCTCAGCCGAGGTCTTCGCCGGGGACCCCGTTGGGGTCCTCCAGGCCCTTCGCACCACGTCGCGACTCCCGGGTCGGTTTGCCCCGAGTCTCTTCTCCTAATATATCCATCAGAGAGAAGACAGGTGATTGAAAGGAAAAAGGCGGCGTTGTTGAAGCAAGCGAAACAGCTTTGTGTGCTCGTAAAGTTGTACATCATATTAAAAATGTTGTACTTTATTTTTTTAGACAAAAAATGTCATTACACAGTTAAATATATGTTAATTAAATCTGAAAAAGTAAATCAATTTAGAAAAATAGTAAATCAATTTAGAAAATAACATATGATTGGGAAAATCTGATCGAATTATTTTGACTAATTTAGAAAATAATATACTTACTTTAACGGGAGCACATAATCTATTTATCTATTTATAAATACAAAAAGCAGTTTAAGACGTGAAATCAGATGTGTTATCAATTCAAGCAACCATGCAGGTAGGTGGAGAAATAAAAGTTGGTCGTCATTTAAAATTACTGGGGCTTGTTTACTATTCTATTTGGATTGAAAATACTGGAAAACTCCTTCCTTTATTCTATGGATTGATATGATGATGATATCAGATGGAATGATATGACGATGATATGATTTGACATGGATATGATATGATTATGCCGATGAGATTATACTTACTATTATTGGTATTGAGAGATAAAGACTCTGTAAAAATTGTTATACTTATTATAGGAAAAATATTAAATACTTTGACCAATTTAGAAAATAGAAAAATTACTTAAATAGGGGTGCGAAATCTATTTATCTATTTATAAATACAAAAAGCTAAGCAGTTGTTCAAGAACAAATCAAAGGTAGTGTAATCAATTCAAGCAATTAATCATGCGTGTAGGTAGAGGAATAAAAGTTGTCATCATTAGAAGTTAATGATGATGAGTGAAAGGGAGAGAAAACGGGCGATTGAAAGGGAAAAAGCGGCGTTCTTGAAGCAAGCAAAAGTGTTTTGTGTGCTCGTAAAGTTGTACATCATATTAAAAATGTTGTACTTTATTTTTTCAGACAAAAAATATCGTTACACCGTTAAATATATGTTAATTAAATATTAAATAGTAAATCAATTTAGAAAAATAGTAAATCAATTTAGAAAAATAGTAAATCAATTTAGAAAATAACAGATGATAGGAAAAATCTGATCGAATTATTTTGACTAATTTAGAAAATAATATACTTACTTTAACGGGAGCACATAATCTATTTATCTATTTATAAATACAAAAAGCAGTCTAAGACGTGAAATTAGATGTTTTATCAATTCAAGCAACCCTGCATGTAGGTGGAGAAATAAAAGTTGGTCGTCATTTTAAACTACTGGGGCTAGTTTACTACTCCATTGGGATTAAAAATAATTGAAAACTCCTTCCTTTATAGTATGGATTGATATGATGATGATATGAGATGGAATGATATGATTTGACATGGATATGATATGATATGATATGATTATGCCGATGAGATTATACTTACTATTGTTGGTATTTAGAGATAAAGACTCTTTAAAAACCGTTATACTTATAATAGGAAAAATCTTAAATACTTTGACCAATTTAGAAAATAGCAAAATTACTTAAACAGGGGCACAGAATCTAAGTAGTTGTTCAAGACCAGATCAAAGGTATTGTAATCAATTCAAAGAATTAATCATGCGTGTATGTTGAGGTATAAAAGTTGGTCATCATTTGAAGTTAATGATGATGAGTGAAAGGGAGAGAAAACGGGCGATTGAAAGGAAAAATGCGGAGTTGTTGAAGCAAGCGAAAGAGCTTTGTGTGCTCGTAAAGTTGTGCATCATATTAAAAATGTTGTACTTTATTTTTTCAGACAAAAAATTTCGTTACACCGTTAAATATACGTTAATTAAATATTAAATAGTAAATCAATTTAGAAAAATAGTAAATCAATTTATAAAATAACAGATGATAGGGAAAATCTGATCGAATTATTTTGACTAATTTCAAAAATAATATACTTACTTTAACGGGAGCACATAATCTATTTATCTATTTATAAATAAAAAAAAAAAAACAGTCTAACACGGGAGATCAGAGGTTTTATCAATTCAGGCAACCATGCATTCAGGTGGAGGAATAAAAGTTGGTCGTCATTTTAATTGAATGGGGCTAATTTACTACTATATTGGGCTTGAAAATACTTGACAACACATCCCTTTATACTATGATGATATGAGACGGTATGATATGATGATGATATGACACGGTATGATGTGATGATGATATGATTTGATATGGATATTATATGATATGATATGATTATGCCGATGAGATTATACTTACTATTGTTGGTATTGAGAGATAAAGACTCTTTAAAAACGGTTATACTTACAATAGGAAAAATCTTAAATACCTCAACCAATTTAGAAAATAGCAAAATTACTTAACTGGGACACCAAATTTATTTATAAATACAAAAAGCTAAGCAGTTGTTCCAAACCAGAGGTAGTGTTATCAATTCAAGCAATTAACCATGCGCGTAGGTGGAGGAATAAACGTCGGTCGTCATTTGAAGCTAATGATGATGATCGAAAGGGAGAGAAAACAGGTGATTGATGACGAGTGGAGGGAGGTCCTATTGTTAATAATAAAAATATATTAAATAAATGTACATATTATCGTGCATGTGTAGTGCGATACATGAAGTTAAATATTGTTGTTGTTGTTGTTGTTATTATTATTATTATTATTATTATTATTATTATTATTATTATTATTATTATTATTATTATTATTATTATTATTATTATTATTATTTATTTATTTATTTATTTATTTATTTATTTATTTCACTACTAGAAATTATGGAATTTCCGACCACCTGAAAGTGATCTTAAATCAAGTTGATAACAAAAAGTGGTCGGAAATAGCAACAAAGGTTTTTCCGGATACCAAAAGTGGTCGGAACAATGCTTTTTACTTGATTTAAGATCATTTTCAGGTGGTCGGAAATTTCATAATTTCCAGTAATATTTGTAGATTTAATATTAGAAATGGTCGTTTTCAAAAAAAATAATAATAATCTTAAAAAAGGTCCAGATTCCTGTATTCTGTATTCACATAGATAGTGATAAGCCCTAGAAACAAGGTTCATCACCCACTTAGTACTATAGCTATTTCCTTTGAATAATTGAAATATCTTAATGTACCAAGTAACTTGTGCTCAGATGACACCTCTGTAATTGTACTTGTGAGAAGGTTACAGGATCGAACTACCTGGTGGTGGGATATTGACTCTTGCTTTGAGCTACAACAAATAGAGAAAGTATAGATCATATATTATCTTGTAATAGAGTCATTTTGTGAGTGATTAAATTTTGGGTGCTTGTATTTTTTTTGTTTCATGTCAAGTTTGCTTTTTCAGGGTTTATTTGTAAAGGTAAAAGATGTCCACAGGTGGGATATGGATAACAGGCAGAGGCAGGGCAACGACACCGAAGAAGAGGGGTCGACTCACGGCGAGAAATCATTGATTTTCCGACCACCTAAGAAAATGGTCGAAAAAGTGACATTTTTTCAATTTTTCGTTCGAGGATTATGGTGGGAAAATAGGTCGGAATTTTCGACCACTTTTACTTAGTTGTTGGAAATACTCACTACAAAGTAAATGTGGTCGAAAAAAAAATTTGACAGTTTAAATTTTTTAAACTTAGTTGCGAATTTCCGCCAATCTTTCTAGTAGCCGATTTTTAGACCACTTTACAAAATTGGATGCTATTTCCGACCACCTTGTCCAGTGGTTGGAAATAGCTACAAAAGTTTTTCCGGATACCAAAAGTGGTCGAAACATGGGATTCCAACATGATTTAAGATCACTTTCAGGTGGTCGGAAATTCCTTGATTTCCAGTAGTGACTAGTCAAGAGTTGGTGGTGGTGGCAGGAGGAGGTTCACGACCATTAGTCATTAACGTTGATGGAGAGAGAATGTGCGCCATATTTGCTGCATTGTCACCGTTGGCAACACAATTACTATATTATCGTGCACGTGTCGTGCAACTCATGTAGTTAGAAGTGTCATTCTATATAGTAAAATTCACATATGTAAATCTGTGTAAGAATTCACATCACTTTACGCCCAATATAGTAAATTTTGTGAAAAGTCAAAATTCAATCCCTATAATTTGACATAGATTCAAAGTTCAACCCTAATAAATCTGTCCAATTAACAACATATATAAGTCCTAATCGAATCGTCTTCTATAGTCTTTTCCAGCACAACCTATTGCATTTATTCCTTCTTTTAAGTAATTAGAAATTTTTTGTTTTTGTTTCTCATTTTGTCTTCCCCAAATAATTCATAAATATTTTTTGAACTTTTACCAAAAAAAAAAAAAAAGTAGTTTGAATTAATTATGAAAGAAAAGCTTTAGAATCCACACTTTATTTGCTAGACTTTTGCTTAGATTTTATGGTTTTTGTGAGTTGATTATGCAGGTGGGGATATGGATAACAGGCAGAGGTAGGGCAACGACACCAGAGAAGAGAGGTCTACTTGTGAAGAGTCGGTGGCTTAGTAGCGGGTTCACAAACATTAATTGTTAACATTGATGGAAAAAGCATGTGCGCCACTTTTGCGACATCGTCACCTTTTGGTGGCATGATTACAATCGGAGTATCTACCAAAAAAAAAATTAGTTTTCTTGATTTAATTCTCACATTTTCAAGAGTGCTAATCCTGTGGTTATGAATTTTAGAGGGAGACCAGTGATGTTTGACAGGCTGCCTAGGTTTATTGTTCATAAGCACAGTGTACCATCTGATTTTTCGAGGGTAGTTGCGGTGGTGGCACTCCCATCAAGTGCTAACCCCCACTTCCCCTTGCAGCAGTAACACCCCTATTGCCTGCACTACACTGCATGCTCGGCTCCTTCCTTTATTAATTTCTTAATTTGTTACAAATGAGTATATAGTTAAATATTTATTATTCATAATATTCATATTATATACTCTATTTTTTTTTTTTGTGGTAGAAATTTTTTTACCAACCAATTATATGAATATTGACATATATAGTTAAATATTTATTATTCATATTATATTATTTTTGCATCTAACTAATTTATAAGAGTCAATGCAGGTTACACCACTAAATTATATTCGTATTCTCTATGCTCGTAAAGTTGTACATCATGTTAAAAATATTGTACTTTATTTTTTCCAGACAAAAAATATCCATACACCGTTAAATATATCCTTTACCATATAGTGTGATGGCCATCTTAATTACCATTCCAAATGGATGGTCATATGTTCAAACCCCAGTGGTGGAGGCTTTAGATTTTTTGCCCTAAAAATGTTTGATAAAGTGTATATATATATATATATATATATATATATATGTAAATTAAATATTAAATAATAAATGAACTAACCTAATTAGCATTTTCATTTTGCATTTCCACATTTGGTAATTTGGATCCCCAATTTAGAAATCTCATTATGGTATAACATAATTACTTAAACGGGGCACCAGAATCTATTTATATTCCAAGAAATTAAAAATCCTAATTAGTTAGCATATTTGGTAATTTCGATGATGAATTTAGAAATCTCATTATGGTATAACATAATTACTTAAACCTTGCACCAGGGTTATCTATTTGTAAATACATTGATAAAAGTTTGATATATATAATAAATTATAAAAGCAGTCTGGTCTGTAGAGGTGTTACCATGAATTCAAGCAACCATGCATACAAGTGGAGGAATAAAAGTTGGTCGTCATTTTAAGTTGATGATGATGAGTGAAAGGGAGAAAAAACGGGTGATTGAAAGGAGGATGGCGGCGTTGTTAAGCAAGTGAAAGAGTTTTGTGTGTTGTGTATGTGATGTGGAGATTGGGATTGTAATGTTTAGTGCGAGTGAGGGAGGTCCTATGAATAATAATATAACGTGATAACTATAAACACATAAACACCTAAATGTGGAGGTAAACGTTTAAAAGTTTTCAAAAATTTTCACAACTTATGACCATGGTTGCAGTAGGCGCTAGGTGCTAATCGGGCGCCCGGGCAGCGCCTAGCGCCTATGCGGTCTTGGCGGCGCCTAGGCGGGCGCAAAAAAAGTAGTGGCAGACTTGCAGTCTGACAATTTTAATGAGGTTGTTTTCAAAATTCAATCAAATAACACATCCAAATAAATGAAATAATGATAATTCATAAGTCATAACATCAAAACAATATTAAAAATTAAAAATACTCAAATACTTCAATCATCCAAAGATTTAAAGTATCAAACTAGTGTATATATGTCATATTATATATATGTATGTATATATGTATACACACATACACACACACACACACGTGTATATATATATATATATATATATATATATATATATATATATATATATATATATATATATATATATATAATGAAAAAAAATTAGCAAGGCCGAGTTGATCGGGTTAATTCGACCGAAATGCACGAGTTAACTCGGATAAGATAGACGCTAGGCGGTCAAGTCGGCCGAGTTAGGCGCTAGGCGGACGCCTAGGCGGGCGCCTAGGGGAAAAATCTCCGCGGTCTAAGGGCGCCTAGCGCCTAGGCACGGCTTAGGCGGGGGCCTAGACCGATTTTTGCAACAGTGCTTATGACAAAAACTCAAAATATTCAAAATCATAAAAAAAAAATGTATGTATTTGTATGTAATAATTTAACTTTTGTGGTAGAATTTTTTTTACCAACCAATGATATATTAATGAACATAGTTAAATATTTATTATTAATAATATCCATATTATATACTGTATTTATTTTTACATCTAATAACTAGGTTATAAGAGTCAATGCATGTTACACCACTATATTATCTTCGTATTCTTTGTGCTCGTAAAGTCGTACATCATGTTAAAAATGTTGTATTTTATTTTTTCAGACAAAAAATATCTTTACAGAGTTAAATATATGTTAACTAAATATTAAATAATAACTCAATTTAATAAAATAGTAAATCAATTTAGAAAATAACAGATGATATGGAAAATCTGATCGAATTATTTTAACTGATTTAGGAAATCATATAATTGCTTTAACGGGAGCACATAATCTATATATAAATACAAAAAGCAGTCTAAGACCGGAAATCAGAGGTGTTATCAATTCAAGCAACCATGCATGCAATTGGAGGATAAAAGTTGACCATCATTTTAAACTATTTGGGGCTAGTTTACTACTCTATTGGACTTGAAAATACTTGAAAACTCCTCCCTTTATATTATGGATTGATATGATGATGATATGAGACCATATGATATTATGATGATATGAGACCGTCTGATGTTATGATGATATATGATTTTACATGGATATAATATGATATGATTATGCCGATGAGATTACACTTACTATGATATTATGCCGTTATATTTATAATAGGAAAAATATTAAATGCTTCAACCAAATTAGAAAATAAAAAAAATTACTTAAACCGGGCACCATAATCTATGTATAAATATGAAAGGCAGTTTGGTCTGCAGATCAGAGGTGTTATCAAGCATTCAAGCAATTAAGCATGCGTCGCATCAGAGAAAATCATGTCTTGATGAGTACCCTCACCGCTCGGCGGAGGCCCCCTGGCCGGAATGAACCAAGATGCAGAATCCGGCGCAGGTGGTGGTGGAGGGACGCTGCCAATGCTTGCAGCGGCCGGCGAGTCATTGTGCAGCTGCAGAAGAAATTGCTTCCTCTTCTCCAGTTCCTGCGTCTTCTCACCAGCTAACGATTAGCTATTAATTTTAGCAATTATTTGCTCAAATTCAAGCAATGATAACATCAAAACACATAAATGATCCAAAACATATATTTAATTGCAGTATATAATATTAGATTTTCTAATTTAAATAATTATATATCCATCCAAATATTCTTAATATATTACAACCAGGGACGGAGGGAGAGGGGGGCGGGGGGTGGGGGGCTGCCCCCCTCACCCCACCCCCACCCCATATATAGTATTTGTATGTATATATGTATATATAGTATATGTTTTAGTATTAGTATAAAAAAACTATAAAATATTAACAAGAAGTGAGTTAGAGTAGGTGGTAGAGCACAACTTTGGTAATAATGAGGTTAAGGGTTCCAATTAGGGCTGTTAACGAACCGAACATAAACGAACGGAGCTTGTTCGTGTTCGTTTGTTAAGGAATTTGGAGTTCGTTTGTTAAGAGTTCGTTAGTGTTCATTAACGTTCGCGAACATGTTCATTAACGTTAACAAACACGTCCGCGAACATGTTCATTAACAAGCACGTTCACGAACATATTCACTTACGTTCATGAACATGTTCGTGAACACTTAATAAACAAACACCTGCACATGTTCATGAACACAATTCGTTCGTGAACAATAAATAATCTATGTTCATGAATAGTAATCAAACAAACAACAAAACTAATACAAATAACTTAGTAAGTCCATCCGTACGTAGCATCTAATATCAAAATAAAAATCCAAGTCCACATAATTTGTCTGCTCACATTACAAGCCAAAACAGGGCCAAAACATAAAAACATAAAGCATGATATATTTATATTCTGCATCCATCATCCCAGGGCCAAAACATAAAAACATAAAGCATGATATATTTATATTCTGCATCCATCATCCCAAAAACTTAATACCTTAACTCCAAGTTCATTCCAGTGATATAGTCTTCACATCTTCAGTAAACTACATTAAATGATATATAATATATTGTTATATGACATAAAAAGTATTGAAAATAAATAATATAATAAAAGAATTGACAGTACTTACTTTTGGTTTTCTTTTCATATCATATAAGTTACGCAACCAGTCACTTCCAGAAAGTAGCATTTGGAAAGTATCGGTCCCCAAAGATGCCCGATATGTATCAATAACCCTACCACCAGCACTTGACTCTGAAGCAACCGTTGTGATTGGAATTGATAAGATTTCACATGCCATTTTGGATAATACTCTAAACTTCAAGTTCATTGACTTCCACCAATCCAATGCATTAAATTCAACCGAATCCCCTTCACAAATATATACACCCTCCTGTAAATAAGTATCCAATTCAGACTTCACATGTTGGACAATATCAACATTTCTCACAAATTTCTCAAATTTTGATCTCCCAGTTTCAACAGCCGGTCCCTTCCCTTTCCAAACAGTAGTAACACCTTGCACAGAAGTATTCCTTGCTTGAGAATCATTTTCCATTAATTGGTTTGAAGCTGTTGTATGTTTATCCAAATAGATCCTGTATAACTCATACAAAGCATCACGAACAATACCAATTTGTGTAGTAGCTTCCTTTTCAGAATAAATGACTGGAAAAGCAAATTGGATAAATGTCATCTTATTTCTAGGATCTAAAACAGCAGCAATAGAAAGTAATAGATTGCTACTACCTCAATATTTGTCAAACTTATGCTGCATCCTTTGGGCCATGTTTTTCATCCAAGGTTCTACACTTTCAGACTTTTGACCGAGAATTTCTTTGATGTTATATAGTTCAGGAAGAAACAAATTTGCTGTTGGATATTCAGAACCTATATTCAAAAAACAAATACTTTAATTATATAACAATCATATATATTGAAATATATAAAGTTTAGAACTGTATAATAAATTACCTGAGATAATTTTAGTAACTTCATTGAAATGCACCAGTAAAGAGCAAATCTCTTCAACCCTTTGCCAATCATCCTCAGAAGGCAAGCATTTGTAATTTGGATCTCGAAGTTGATACCGAGGAAATACTTGCTTGAAATCCAAAGCACAAGATAACATAGCAAATGTTGCATTCCACCTAGTGCAACAATCTAAAATCAACTTCTTGTTAGGCACTTGGAGCTGTTTGCAAATCTCATTAAAACTATGCAACCGTTGAGGTGAAGCACTAATATACTTGACACTATCTCTGACATTTTCAATGATAGACTTAATCTCAGAAAGGCCATCTTGCACAAGAATGTTCAATATGTGTGCACAACAACGAACATGAAACAACTTACCTTCTAGTGGCAAAGTTGTATGAAAAGAAAGAGAGTCATGCAACAACCTCACAGCTGAATCATTATAAGAAGCATTATCCACTGTGATTGTCCACACTTTCTCTTCAATACCCCATCCTTGCAAACATTTGTATATTGCATCACAAACACATATACCGGTATGCGGGGGAAGCACTTCAACAAAGTTTAGAACTCTTTTCTGCAACTTACTGTCCATGTCCACAAAATGAGAAGTTATCACCATGTATTGAATGTTCTGATTTGATGTCCATATGTCAGTTGTGATACTAATTTTGTCAACTGAATTCAACAATCCTTGTACTCGTTTCTTTTCTAGCTCATAAGTTGACCAACAATCTTTTGTGGTTGCTGTTCGACCAATCCGCTCATAATATGGACTTGCAGATTGCATGACTATGTTGAAGAGTTCATACTCAACAAACGAAAATGGCAATTCATGAACCATAATCATGTGAGATATAACCTCCCTCATCCTTGCTTGATCATACTTCCAACTCTGAACACCACTGACACTCTCCGATTTTTGTGTCGATGGAACCACACAAATGTTCCTTTGCCCTGAAAGATTGATTCTGCGTTTTATGCAACTGTCTAAATGTCTTTTATATTGTGTGGTCGTTCCATCCTTTTGCTTTTTCAATTTAAAGTTGCAATGATTGCATTGCACTTTTGTTTCACCACTGTCATTTCTTGCCAAATAACTGATGATTTTTCCCTTTGCTTCTTCTTATAAGGTTCGCTTTCTCCTTCCACTTCTTCAACTTCTCGCCCAATGTCCTTCTCAACATCACCTTCAAATCCAATGATTTCCACATTTGGATGATTTGGTGTTGGGTTTAGTTCTTCCATTTCAATAGGTATTGTTGAAGAACCAACACTTGGACTTAAAGGTTCATCAATTGTGTTGTAATCTTCGTAAGACATAGCTATTATACAAACAAGTAATTAAAAAAAATGTATACAATATGTTATATTCTTTCTATAATGCAAACAAAAAATTAAAAATAAAAAAGTAGAGAATAAAGAATACTACCACATTGACATAGTACAATATGTTATATTGTTCTTCTTCATCTTGTCCAGTTATCCAACCAGCTAAACAAGAAAATTCAAAGAACAAATAAACACACAAATACAATGTCAAAGTGGCATACTAGCTCTAAAGTGAATATAAACTCAATAATATTAATCTATAAAAAAAAACAAAAATTAAAAATACCGTATGTATTTTTAAAGCTTCGAGGACGATTGAAACAGCAGTCAGCAGGCAAGCAAGGAGATCTGAGGATTAAACAGTAGGATTAAACAATAGAGTAGCAGACCGTATGTTTTCAATGATTAAAAGAAACAAGAAATTTCTCTTAGGCAAGCAAGAAAAGAAACAGTATGATTAAAACAATAAACACTAATCAAGAAATGAAAAAAAAAATTCTCTATGTTTTCAATGAATTTCTCTCTGCTTTCAATTAAACAATAAACAGTAATCAAGTATACTATTTCTGCCATTTGCTCATAGGGAGGGTGAGTACTGAGTATACAAGCCGATAATTACAGAATGAAGTTAAACAATAAACAATAAACACTAATGAAGTTAAACAATAACCACTAATGAAGTATATGTTTACAGAGGTACGGTATTTACCGTCAATAGAGGCCGGAGGTGTTGGGCTGGGAAGTGGTGGCTACGGTGGTCGGCGTTGGCTAGGGTGGTAGCTACGGCAGTCGGTGTTGGCTGGGGTGGTGGTTACGGCTGACGGCGATGGCTGGGCAGCAGGGCAGGTGGCTACGAGAGACAGCGTTGGTGGAGTTGCGATGGAGTTGCGGTGGACGTGTGAGCGATGAAGGCAGAGTCACGGACTCACGGTGGAGGTGTGACTGTGTGAGCGGTGAAGGTGGAGTCGCGGTGGAGGTGTGAACGATGATGGCGGAGAAGAACGATTGAGCGGTGAAGTGTGAAGACTGAAAGTGCGAAGGATGATCTGAAGTTTGAAACGTGGAAAACCCTAGTCCCTAAATGGCTAAATAAAAGTGACTTATTTATTGTTTATTAAACAATGTTTAAGTTACCTAGCTAATTAAGTAATTAGTAATTACCCATGTCTATGTATTTGTACGTATTAAATTAATACTATTATGTGTTTGTATTAAATTAATACTACTACTAATATATATATATATATATATATATATATATATATATATATATATATATATATATACTTACTTACTTATATGTTTGTGAACATGTTCGCGAACATTATTAACGAACACAAACGAGCTTGTTCACGAACATTATTAAACGAACATAAACGAGCTTGTTCACAAACATTATTAAATGAACACAAACGAGCTTGTTCACGATCTTTTAGCAAATGAGCTTACAATTGTTCAAGCTCTGTTCGTTTATTAACCGAGCTCTAAATTTTGTTTGTTAATGTTCGTTTACCTTAACAAACGAACGCTTACCGAACACGAACACAAGTAGTTTGCCGAAAGCTCTGTTCGCTAACACCCCTAGTTCCAATCTTAGTATTAACATAGTTTTACAATTCTTTTTTAATATTACACACACTCTATAATAAGATGTGTAATTTATAATGTGTTTTCTATTCAAATTATTTTATTAATTATGTTTAATATTTTGTTATGAATATTTTTATAAAGTTTCGATGTGTTTTGTTTTTCGTCCATATCCAACAATATTTACAATTATATTTCTTAGGTAGTTTATTTATTTATTTTAAAATTATCTCTTTTGTTTTAATGTTTTGCCTTTTCTAGAAAAATTTTCTGAATCCGTCTGTACTGTTTCGCCCCCCCTCAACCGAATTTCTGGCTCCGTCCCTGATTACAACAAATTCATTTCGTGCATCGCAATTGTGAAAATTCTAGTTATGGAGGAGGTCTAGGGGTTCGGGGCCTATCCACAGTCCCGCAAGTCTGTTCTCCTAAGCTTTATTTCAATTTCTTGCAAAGTGACTCATTATGGAGTAGTTTCATGCAAAGCCGATACACTGATGATATCGAGTCTCAGACTCGCTAATATGGAGACGTATGCAGGATGTTAGGAACTTTTTCGAAGATAACATGGCTGGTGATCAGGATACCCTTGTCTGGGCTCCCTCCCACTATGGCGTTTGACATGCTTCGGCCAAGAAAGAGCTGTAGCTTATCTGCTTCCAGCATCTGGGGGAGAGGTTTTCCCTCAAAAATCTCGGTTTTCATGTGGAAGTGGTGAGCTGTCGTAGGCTCCCAAATTAAAACCTTACAAACGTAGTAGCGGGAGTAAGGATCGATCCCACGAGGAGTAACTAGTTTAACCTTTGTGCTTAAGGAAACAATGGAGGGTTTGGAATATATCGAGAATAAATATTAAATAAAAGAGAAATTAAATCGAACGAATAAACAGTGAAAATAATATATCGAAAACACTTATAATAAGAAACCTTGGTTAGTAAAGATCCACCACCTGAATTCAACACTGATCATTGATTAATAAAGTAATTAATATGCAATTGAATATTTGTCGTGAAATTATTTCATTTCTGTTTTCCCTTAGTTATAGATAAATAAAGCACAAGCGGTTTAATTACCCCTAACTACTAAATAATCTAAGACAAGCGCTATAGATTTAATTTAATAGCAGCAATAGGAACTAGGAAAACCGACAAACTAAATAACACAAGCACAAGCGGTTGCATTTAACTTAGGAAAATATTCGACCCGAGACCAATTATCACTAAGCCGTCAATAATTAACCTCAGTTGCTACTGAATATTAGAATAATTTGTAGCACAACATTAACTAATATAGCAAATAATTATATCAAATAAATAACTAGTAGGCCTCCCTAGCAATTAAATGATACAACTATTTAAATAATTTAGAAGAATATTTAATACTCAAAATGCATAAAAACATATATATAATAAAATTAAATAAATAACCTTACAGCGTTATGAACTCCGGGGCTTCAATTCACTAAACCAACTTGAAATTAGCCACAAATGGACATTGATAACAACTTCAACGAAAACTATAGAGGAGGAAAGAATGAACTAAAGAATGAACTAACAAAGAAAACTTTGCCACTATTTATACATGTCACGAATTATCGTCCACCATTCATTTTCCTATTTTTACGCCAAGCCTTGTACAACCGAGTTTTCCGCTATTTGTCCGTACGTGATCTGCGTTGCTAATGACGAAGTCTTCCTGCTCGTACGTGTGCTGCACTGCTGCGTAGGGAGAAAACAAAACAAAAACACTCTTTTGTTTAATTAGTAAAGTATTTAGCATCTTGGGCTTGAACTCATTAAATAAATAAATAAATAAATGGACCCTTATTAAACAACAACAAAAACACAACCTTTCATTTGGACTCATGAATAACATATAAAATATAAAGCCCAAGACTAAACCTAACAATTAATATAAAAAATTTATTTTATTTAATTAATTAGTAAACCCTAAAAAGAAATAATTATTATAAAATAGTAAATAATTAATATAAAAATATTAAAAAGATGTACCTAAAATAAGAGTGTAAAATATGCCTATCAAATTCCCTCACACTAAAACATTTGCTTGTCCCCAAGCAAAAAATATTATTTGCGAAGTAAATAAATAAAATCCCCAAAACTCATAACATATCATAAACAACAATTTGAAGCACCCTCCAATTAATAAGATAGCACCCCTGTCTGAAAATTGAGAAAACTAAATAAGTAAGCCCTCACAGGAATATCACTCATCACTCAAGTGTTTGATGGGTATAAATTTCACTCAAGTTCATTCCTATAAAATTGTTCTACCATATGCTTGCATATCTTCTCAATCACCACTACAAGAGTCATGCATGACACAAATCATAAGGACTTTCCACAGGTTGTAATGGGGCTAGGGTTAAGGTAGGGAATATTTAGGAAAGTAGCTTAAACAAAAGCTTTCAACCTAGAGGAGCAAATAAATACAAATAATCCAAGATACTTGCTCAACACCAAGTATAGAATGCTTCCTCAGTATTACCAGAATTTCCCCTTACTTCATTTATTTAGAAGTAACTTCAACTCAAAATCAATTGCTGATTCTTTCTCATTTTCTCATAAAATTTCAGCAATATTTTTCTTTTTCAAACATATATTCTCCATTTTTCCATTTTTTCATTTTTTCAATTTTTCAATTTCCATATTTTTTTTGGAATCATGAATTGTCTTTGTTTTCTTTTTCATAGAAGACCAGTGACAAATCGGCAATGAAGATACAGCCCACCTCATTCTCCATCATATTAACACAAGAAAGTGACCTCCCCCACACTTCTTCCTCACAACCTCACGTAGATTACACGAATAATTCAAAATTTGCTCCACTAGTTATTCAGCTGGGTGAAGGCATTATTTTTAGATATAAAAGGTTTGTAATGTGGTTCAAAATAAAGAAAAGAATGGCCATAAAGCTCAAAATGGTTAACAAGGGGAAATAAATCATAGGACAAACCGGTTATTTGGCTAGTGAGGCTCAAGATCAAATAATGGCCTTAATCACACTTGAATCATGCATGGTCTAATTAGCTTTAAAAGAGAATCAAGGCAAGTTCTAGAGAAACAAAATTATGGAAGAAATCACACAATAGAAAGAAAATAAGACCGAAGTGTCAGTCAATGGCTCAAAACACTCACATGTTTATTGCTTACTTAATATAGCCACTACATATCAAACAAGAGATGCTAACAAACTAATCACAACTTGCCAAACTATTTATTCAATCATGTTATGCATTCCAAGAAAGAAAAAAAAAATATTAATAAAATATTTTTGCCAAAATAATACTTATTTTGCATAAAATATTAATAAAATATTTTTTGAAAATTATGAAATAAGAAAACAAATAATAATAAAAATTTGTTTGACATAAGCAAACAAACAATAAAACTAAATTAAGTAAACAAATAATAAAACTAAATCTCCTCCCCCACACTTATTATCAACATTGTCCCCAATGTTGAATAAAAACATGCAGAAAAAGGGTTATTGAATGAGAATAGGGAATAAAATAAAATAAAATAAAATAAAAATGGAACAAACACACCTTAGGTTGCCTCCCAAGCAGCGCCTTTGTTTATCGTCGTTGGCTCGACTTATGATATATCTTTAAATTTCCATCGTCTTTTTGAGTACCTTCGATGATTATGAGTATTCAAAGAAACAGCCCTTTCATGCAGATTAGGACTCAAAGATGATTTATTATTTGGTTCTTCTTTATTTTCAATAGAAGCAATTGCATTAAATTTAACAAGTTTCAAGGAATCAACAAAAATTGCAAAATTATCATCACTAGGAGATTTCATGGTATCATAAATATTAAAGTTCACAAATTTACCATTAGACTCCATTGTAAGCATGCCACTATGAATATCAATTTTCGTTTTTGCGGTTTTTAAAAATGGTCTTCCTAACAAAATATGAGAAATTTGATTATTATTTTCCATATCAAGGACATAAAAATCAGCAGGAAAAACTAAGTTATTAACTTTAACAAGCAAATCCTCAACCACACCCCTAGGATATGTAGTAGATCCATCAGCCAATTGAATTACTATACTAGATTTATTCAGGGGTCCAAGATTTAAAGAAGCATAAACAGAATATGGCATGACATTAATAGAAGCTCCTAAATCTAACATAGCATTTTCAAATTTCACCCCACTTATCATGCACGAAATAGTAAACATACCTGGGTCTTTGCACTTTTCAGGAAGATTGCCTTGACTAGCCATAGAGACATTCTCGTGCACTTTCACTTCATCAACTCCTTCATTTTGTTTCTTTTTCAATGTGCATACCTCTTTTAGAAAATTTGCATAGCGAGGTACCTTTTTCATAGAATCTAAAAATGGTTTATTAGCCTCACATTCACGAAATGTCTCATATAAATCATTATTTGAGTTTCCTCTTATTGGTTCCAAAAGAGCTTGCGGAAAAGGGGGTACTGGTTCATAATCAGAAAAAGAAGAAAGGTTACCTTGGGACGTCTCTTTATTATTAACAATGATCCCTGCACTTATTCCCTTGTTTAGATCGACGTTCTTTTCCAGCGACATACTACTCACAGTAATTGCACTTACATTCTCTTTAGGATTAACGATCGTTTGAGAGGGTAATTTGCCAGAACTCTGTGCTTCCAACCGACTTACCGTAGTTGCTAGTTGGCCAACTTGCCTTTCTAAGTTTTGAATACTAGCCTTTGTTTCTTGAATACTAGCCCTTGTCTCTTGTTGGAATAGTTGTGTTTCTTGTTGAAACTGCAAAGTGTTAGTAGCAAGAGATTTAACAATATCTTCTAGATTCATACCTGAGCTAGAGTTTTGGGCTGGTTGGTGGCTGGAAGGAAATTGTTGTCTATACTGTTGAAAGTTGGAACGATTCTGAACAAACTGGTTCCCTTGTGAGTTCCCATAGCTAAGGTTCGGGTGATCCCTCCATCCAGGATTATATTTATTAGAAAATGGATCATACTTACCTTGAGGTTGTCCAGGAAAACCTCCAGCCATGTTGACTTGTTCAATAGGTTCTTCTTGAAGAGTTGGGCAGGCATCAGTTTGGTGCCCAACTACCGAGCAAATTCCACATGCTTTTACAGTTTGCATATTGCCTACTGCTAATTGACGGACAAGAGTAGTTAAACCAGAAATTTGTTGCTCAAGAGCAGAAATATTTACCTCATTCACTTGCTTAGACGGTTGGACAAGTCTATTGCCAAACTGTTGAGAATTTGCAGCCATGTTTGCGATTAGAGTTCTCGCAGCGTCCGATGTCTTGTCAACTAAAGCACCACCGCTTGCGGCATCAATCATGCTTCTATCCATTGGAAAAAGTCCTTCATAAAAATACTGAATGAGTAATTGATCACTGATTTGATGGTACGGGCAACTTGCACAAAGCTTCTTGAAACGCTCCCAATATTCATACAATGACTCTCCATTGTTTTGCCTTATACCACAGATTTCTTTCCTAATGTTGGCCGCCCTTGAAGCTGGGAA
The DNA here is from genome assembly GCF_001879475.1 of Ipomoea nil. Taxonomy (NCBI): domain Eukaryota; kingdom Viridiplantae; phylum Streptophyta; class Magnoliopsida; order Solanales; family Convolvulaceae; genus Ipomoea; species Ipomoea nil. The sequence goes on from NW_017619533.1 coordinate 299,921, forward strand.
ATATTTTTCAAGGAATGATGTCTTTAAGTTATTCCATGTGGTGATGCTCCCAGAAGGTAGATAGTATAGCCAATCCTTCGCTGAATCTTTCAACGAAAAGGGAAAGGCTCTCAACTTGATTTGTTCTTCAGTAACCCCTGTGGGTTTCATACTTGAACACACCACATGGAATTCCTTTAAGTGTTTGTGCGGATCTTCACCTGCAAGTCCATGAAAAGAAGGCAAAAGATGAATTAACCCAGATTTTAGTTCAAATTGTATATTAGCATCCAAAGCGGGAAAAGTAATGCATAAAGGTTGCTGATCCAAATTTGGAGCTCCAAGCTCTTTTAAAGTCCGATTTTGAGCCATGGGTTCCTCTTCTAAATCAGAATTGGTAGAATCGGTAGAATCGGTGGCCAGATCACTAAACTCCAATTTTCTCAAAGCTTGTTTCTTCCACCTGCGTATAGTTCTTTCAATTTCCGGATAGTACGACAAGAGTTCTTGATTAGCAGATCGAGTTATAGGCATAAACCGCTAAAGATATTGCAGCAATTATGTAAAAGTAACGAAAGAAAAGAAAATTATATTTTTGATGATTTTTTTGGGACAAATTAAAAACAAATAAACAAATAACAAAATAAATAATTAAATAAATAAACAAACACAAAATAAGCTAGAAAATCTCCCCGGCAACGGCGCCAAAATTTGGTGAGCTGTCGTAGGCTCCCAAATTAAAACCTTACAAACGTAGTAGCGGGAGTAAGGATCGATCCCACGAGGAGTAACTAGTTTAACCTTTGTGCTTAAGGAAACAATGGAGGGTTTGGAATATATCGAGAATAAATATTAAATAAAAGAGAAATTAAATAAACGAGAAATTTAATCGAACGAATAAACAGTGAAAATAATATATCGAAAACACTTATAATAAGAAACCTTGGTTAGTAAAGATCCACCACCGGAATTCAACACTGATCATTGATTAATAAAGTAATTAATATGCAATTGAATATTTGTCGTGAAATTATTTCATTTCTGTTTTTCCTTAGTTATAGATAAATAAAGCACAAGCGGTTTAATTACCCCTAACTACTAAATAATCTAAGACAAGCGCTATAGATTTAATTTAATAGCAGCAATAGGAACTAGGAAAACCGACAAACTAAATAACACAAGCACAAGCGGTTGCATTTAACTTAGGAAAATATTCGACCCGAGACCAATTATCACTAAGCCGTCAATAATTAACCTCAGTTGCTACTGAATATTAGAATAATTTGTAGCACAACATTAACTAATATAGCAAATAATTATATCAAATAAATAACTAGTAGGCCTCCCTAGCAATTAAATGATACAACTATTTAAATAATTTAGAAGAATATTTAATACTCAAAATGCATAAAAACATATATATAATAAAATTAAATAAATAACCTTACAGCGTTATGAACTCCGGGGCTTCAATTCACTAAACCAACTTGAAATTAGCCACAAATGGACATTGATAACAACTTCAACGAAAACTATAGAGGAGGAAAGAATGAACTAAAGAATGAACTAACAAAGAAAACTTTGCCACTATTTATACATGTCACGAATTATCGTCCACCATTCATTTTCCTATTTTTGCGCCAAGCCTTGTACAACCGAGTCTTCCGCTATTTGTCCGTACGTGATCTGCGTTGCTAATGACGAAGTCTTCCTGCTCGTACGTGTGCTGCACTGCTGCGTAGGGAGAAAACAAAACAAAAACACTCTTTTGTTTAATTAGTAAAGTATTTAGCATCTTGGGCTTGAACTCATTAAATAAATAAATAAATAAATAAATGGACCCTTATTAAACAACAACAAAAACACAACCTTTCATTTGGACTCATGAATAACATATAAAATATAAAGCCCAAGACTAAACCTAACAATTAATATAAAAAATTTATTTTATTTAATTAATTAGTAAACTCTAAAAAGAAATAATTATTATAAAATAGTAAATAATTAATATAAAAATATTAAAAAGATGTACCTAAAATAAGAGTGTAAAATATGCCTATCAAGAAGTTAATGAGGAGGCATCTCCCTTTTCCAGACGTCATTGAGCGATTTGGCTTCTGCATGCCTTCTATTTGCCCGTTTTGTGCTTCTGCAGGAGCGAGCATGGAACATTGCCTGCTCAAGTGTAATGCCGTTCACTCTATTTGGACTTCTTTTGCAAGGGTGTCTGGTCAGTCTCTCGCCACTGTAGGCACTGTCCGGGCTGCATGCCATACATGGTGGATACTGGCTTCCCCGGACTCAGCAGCTGGAAATTTTGTTTGCTTATTACCATGCTTAATTCTGTGGTTCCTATGGACCTCGTATAATGATTGCATCTATAATGGCATCGTCTTCACCCCTCACGGAGTAGTCAATAAAGTCAGACGTGAATCCTGGCTCATCTCAGTCGCCAATCCGCCGCGACGCATCAATACGCCATACAGCTTCCTGCACTTTGCAGGTTTGGTGGCCAGATCAGATGCTCCTCACCGCCAAGAATGACTGTGAAATGGATTAAATGGACAACACCACCATCAGGAAGGTTAAAGCTAATCTCGGATGCCGCCTTCATGGTGGATGGCGCAGCAGGTGGTGCTTGCCTCAGAGACTCCTGAGGGCTTCTAATTGCAGGCCTTTGTTTTAAGTTGGAAGCCACTTCGGCTCTTGAGGCCGAAGCTCTAGCGTTGCATTTCGCGCTACAGTGGTGTGACTCCATGGTTATGAGACCTGCTTTCATTGAGGTTGACTCTCTTGAACCAGCCCGGCTTGCCACCTCTCCGCTGGTGAAGATCCCATGGAGAGTCAAGGCAACAGTGCACTACATTCGCTCCTGTCTCGCTTCATGGAGCTGCTCTTTAAGGCACGTGTATCGGGAAGCCAATCGGATGGCGGATGCGCTTGCGGCTGAAGGTTGTGACGCTTCCTCCCCGACGATCTTTAGCTCTTTTGATTCTTTATCTGCTAATGTCAAAGCGGCTTTCTTGTATGATTTCAGGGGCTTTGCATCCCATCGAACCTTTCATCTCTAATAAAATTCGGTCCGTTTGATTAAAAAAATATATATATTTAGATTGAATAGAATTCTCATAGCATAAACTTTAATAATAGTTAATATGATTGGCTAAAAGTTTGTTTTTAATAGTTCTATTGACTTATAGGGGTGTAACACATGCATTTATAAACTTTCCCTTATTCTAGTTAGTAAGGCAAGATTTTATATTCTATGTATGTCACATACACCTTTTATTGATTATTAATAATATACATTATTATGTATCAAATATAAATAGTATGGTTTATATGTACGTACTAGTTGCGGGCACGCGCTATCCCAACGATCAATTAATGTATTCTAATTTTTAAATAATAATATATATAAATTTTAATAATTATCGCATGACAAAATAAAAGCGTACATAAATACATTATTTAGGTAGCAACATGATACAATTATAACTCTAAACATGATCATGATAAATTAAACACTAATAATACATCATTTTTAATAACAAAATGTTGTATATAATATATAGACTATTTTAGTACTCTTTTTGAACATTACAACAAATTTGAACTCTTACTAACATTAGATTAATTAATTTAATGAACATATTATTGGTGGACATTATTTTTTACTATATTGGTTGATGTTTTGAAAATCTCATATTTTAAATGCACAAAGAATTGGTTTAAGGGATATATTTATGGAAATAACAAAAAAATTAATTTAAAAATTATTTTAAAATAAAGAAAAAGAAACATTTTTTTTGAATGCTACTGGCTCTATTACATTGTAGTATCTGTTCATATACTTTCTCAACCTATTGAAACACAAAGAACCAATAACGCCTCCACCGAGGCTCGAACTCACAACCTTCCAAATAGAAGTCCAACCCGGGTACCATTAGACCACATTAAAAAAAAAAAACATATATAATATGTAAACATGTTATTTCACACACCCACCGTTGACTATTTTCAAATCATAGCACTAAGCCACTAATTATTATAATTTCTGAAAATATTAGCAATCAAATTTGAGAAAAAAATAATCATTTGTAAATCATGGCATCGAAGTAATAAAGCATGCACATTAGCATGTAAACATATAGAAATCTTTTGGAAGCATGTAAATGCAAAAATGGTACATCAATGGAAGAGTCAAGTGATGCATATTTATCGAGAATATAATCGAGGTATGAATTGAGTAGTTAATGTTTCTATGCAGCATGCTTGGAATTGAAAGGTGCTTAATTAATTGTCCTCATTCAAATTGCCACTTCTACCCTACTCTCAATATTAACAAACTGGTGTTGCAGGAATACACATGTCCTTGTAATGTCAGAGCAATTCTCATTACCAAAATCACAATACTATCCTAAAACAAGTAACAAATTAAAAAAATAAAAAAATATATAACAATAGAGCTGGTTCAGAGGATGTTAACTCACAAATGAAAATAGTACCCCATAGGGTCACAAGAGAATGTTCCAAATCATCAAATTTGATCTATAGATGTGGCTTGATTGCTTAACTAAGTTCTTGACTTCTTCGAAAATCTACATCAAACTGCAAAACGTAAGTCTAATCAAACTAATGGCGTAGGACCATCTTTGTCTCGCTCTTCCATGAAGCATGTGATGACGGACTCTTCATGGTCGACCCTTCTTTCTTCCCCGCCTCTGTATTTGCGTCTACAACATGGCGATCACCACACATGGGGCAAACTATTCCTCTCAAATGTGAGTATATCGTCAAGCATATCCTATGTAACAATGTGTTGGATCAATAATGGAAATGTAAAAATAACTTTACAGTAGCAAGTTACCACTGCAAAAAAAAATATACTCATTATATGAATTTATCATTTCCAAACTGCAAGTTATTATCACTGCTACTAAGATCCACCAAGCCTTTGCATTATTATCCACAAACTTTGAATCTCCCATACCCATGATTTCTCAAAGATAATTGCAAACAAACAGTCATCTAAAAAAAAAGGCATACTAAAGAATTCTAAATCCAATGTATAAGTGAATCAGAATGCGCCACCTAACAAAAATGTAAAGTCAATTTTAATTGAACCTTTTTTATGTAAGTATTTTCCCTAAATACAATATATTATAATATATTGTATTATTGGATGGCTGTGGTGCAAGTAGGAGATTAAGTCAATTGGTGACTTAATCTATTAGGTAACTGAGGATATTCAATTTAGCTTAAACTGAATATCTGCCTATATTGATGGCATGTAGGCTTCTAAGCAAAATAGTCCTCCCACAGCTCTCGTGTTCAGAATACGCGCACCATCAAGTATTCGGGAGAGAAGTGGTAGACAAAACACTATGTATGTTCTGCAGGTTTACCATCCCAGAGGCAATACCAATAACTATGGCTAGAGACATTCGGGAATCCAGAAGCTTCCGCTATACGAGGTCAGGTTCCTCGTTACTTTAGTTTGTGTTAGTCATATTATTGTCTAACATTTGGTATCAGCGCCCTAAAAATCTCTGCCTGGCTGATTAATCGGCAACAAATATATATTTTGAAAATATATTTGTTTTTTTTTTGTTTTCTGGAACATGTTTGTCTAAGCATATTGCAATGTATATTTTTTGGGAACTAACCATCGCCCGGAAATATTTTTTACTCCCCGTTTTGGGTCTCTTTTCCCGTCGCATTTTGGCCGCAAATGATCGCCGGTGTTCCGGATTTTTCGGGGATCTCCATCGACGGCGAGCTTTGCGTGGACGAGTCAGGCGTTGATCATTGGCGTCGTCCTTGTGAGTGGCGATGTGGATGCAGGAGCACCATTCCAGCGACGCGAAGAACAAGGTGGTGACACCGTTGAGGAGCCACATAGCCACCCCCATCGACCTTGTCGCAGGTGGGAGACGAGGAGCGGCGGTCCTGCTCTCATCTCGCAAATTGAAGATCAGGCTGCGATGGCAATGGGCTGTTTTCCGGAGGGCCGTCACTGCTTCCTTCAGGTGGCGCGGAAGACAGATGGCGGCTGCATCGGGTGGCACTGTTCCCTTTTCAGTTGGCGTCGCATCAGGCCATGGCGGTGGTTGTTGGCATTGCACAGAGGACATACGGCAGAGGATGATGCTCAGTTGCAGGTTTTCGCGCGGCGCTGGTCGCTGCTCCTCAAGCTTTGGGCAGCGCTGGTCGCCGGTGACTAAGGCCGTCGGCGGTGGTGATGTCGCGATGAAGATGACGACGGTGGCCTGCTGTTGCTCCTCATCTGAAGAAGACAGACGGCCGGATGATTGCAGATGCTTCATCCCCGCTTCGCTAATTTTCCGGCGATGCATGGAAGAAGACGAAGGAGACGGTACATTCCCTATTAAAGTGCAACTGCAAGTTATCCTTTTATTTACCATATATTTATTTGTCTTATTTAATATTACTTATTAAATTATGTTAAATGGTAATTATTTTAAGTTCAATATTGCCATATTAATATTACCTAATTTAATATTGTATATTATTTTTATGTCAAATGGTAAATTAATGGTAATTGCTTGTTTTTGAAATAATAATGTCCTCTAGTTATTTTTTAAATTTTGACATTAAAAAGTCCAATTTGAGATTAATTATGGCATTATTTATGATTGAATTATTGTCGTTATGAATACAATTACAGTAATTCTTGTCACAATTAAATTATTATTCAATTTTTGAGCAAATATTAAGTTTTGATTTGCTATTTGAATTTTAATTTAATATTGAGAGTTGTATTAATGCCTTTTAGTTTTCTCTCAATTTTTGCATTAAATTCATAATTAAGATGGATATTAAATTGCCTGAATTATTGCAATTTATTTAGGATTTATGAGTTAATAATATATATTAATGTGCAAAATTCAAACATGCTTTGTATATTCATAAACTATTTCATTATAATTGTACATTTAGAAAAGTATATATTAAGATTGGATATAGCATATTATTGACTCATAGCCTTCATATTTAATATCATTCAATTTTGGGTCCTTAGGCTAATTTTGGATAATATATCCTATTAAGTCAGCTTGTTGGTTTCTCACTTAATTTTGAGCATACTTTTAAACCTATTTTGAACAAGCTATTTAGGACCTATCTGGATCATTAAAGTATGGATTTCACCTTCTTTTATTGATATTTTAATAATAATTGTAGCACTTTTTATTTTGATTATAACATGTTTATTAAGTTTCAATTATTACTAACTACCGTATTTTGTTAACGGTATTTATCGTTGGTGATAATATAATGTTTGGATCTATTTTCATATTAGAACATTTATCATTCATGTTATAATTATTAACTTGGGACATTAAGGTTTATGGGCCTGACTTAAGTAATTTTGTGATACAATTACCATTTGAAGTCATTAAGAATTATAATTATTGTTTTGGCCATAAAGAATTATAACTATTATTTAAGTTGATTATGTCTTAATCTATTAATATTTTTAGGGTCTTAACGATAATCTTAAGTATTTTTCATGGCAAGCAATGTACATAGTTGATATATTGCCTTTCGAATGGTAATTTGGTTATACCTTAATTTCAGTTTCCTTATGACTCATTATAGTCATGGTTAATTATTATGTGGTAAATTGAGATTAGTATTTGGCATCCCTTAATTACAGTTTTATATTTATTGTAAATATTGTTAATTTACATTATTAATTAATGTTATTAAGTTTAGGGACTAATCTCATTTATCATCTTTCATAATAATTATTCATTCATGTAATCTACTATATTTGGTACATTGGTAAGATTATCCATGTCACTTCATTTTTCCATTATTATTAATAATGGTAATTAAGTGTTACCATTAAACTGTTACGTACCGTTGGCGATTCATTGAGATTACTAACATCGACAAGTCAACTAAACTCTCTGCGAAGGTGGGAGATTTTGGAAGCTTTCTTCGCTATTGAGGTTAGTGTTATTGATAGATGCAGTTTGCATCATTACGGTACGCAAATCATTAATTACAGTTTACAGTTTATTATTATTGGTAACTACTGTTATAGCTGTTAACCATTTTGAACTAGTCACATTTATTCTTAAGAATATGGAAACATTAAGATATGTATTACCATGTTTGTCATTATTAAAATGTTCATAGTGATTATAATGGTCTTTATTACTATTAATATTTTAATTAATGATAACATTATTATTTTTATGGTTTTAAGACATGAATTATTTCCAAATTGATTTATGTGGCATTTATTTTTGGAAAGTTTTATTAAATTTTGAATTTATATCCAAAAATGTTTTAAAGGTTAACAATTTTAACTATTGTTTTTCCATATTTAGTCTCTAAATTAACATAATAATATTATTATGGCTATTTATTGCTTTTTGGTTTATTTGCAATTTTATGCCATTAATAATACTATTAATTGAGTTTTGGAGAGTGATTTTTTAATCAATTCAGAATTTTGGAAAAACATGTTTTCTAGGCATTATTATACATCTATCCCATAATTTATTTAGTATTTGAATTATGTTTTTAGATGTTATTGCCCACATGTAGTTAAGTATGAATAATTTAATACACATTTAGTGTTTTTCATACTCTTTAGATTGTTTTATGTCTTTAATCACATTAAGTGCATAACATTAAGTTTAATTAGGCAATTAGGATTTGTGAGATTTTTATTTACGAATAAAACATATACTATGGCTTGATATTTGTAACTCCAGCCTGATTCTCACAAATTTGATTTTATGCAATTAAAACATTTTCACGTGGGCTTATAGTTTTTAACCTTTCAAAGTATATATTTATTATATTTTTATTCAAATTTTGGATTTCTTTTGGTTAGAAGTCATACTAGTTTTGAATATTAATTGTATACTTGAGGTTATTGCTCATATTAAAATTGTTTTCAGTTATACAATTTATTTGGAATATATGAGTTTATTATTTAATTTTATGCATATCTGTTTTAAACATAATATTTTATTTTAGATGATTTTTTATGCCTTTAGAAAGCTAGTTCGAGAAAGGATTTAATTCCTTGTTAAGTTGAACTTTATGCATACAATTAATTGTGGTAGTGCTTGAATTTAAGCACGTTTAGTCCGTTGATTTAGTTCATCGATTTAAAGAATCATCAATTTAAAGCCTTATCCATAAGTGAATCTACAATTTTATTGATCTCCCAAACGATTATACTTCAAACATGAGAACACATGTCTTAGGGAAGTTTCTTGGGGAGGAATACTAGTTCTATGGCCCTGGCTTACAAGCCTTGTTGCTACTAGTCCTCTTGCGACGCTACTCTGTCTAAGGAGTTGGTATTTAATCGAGCTTCGTCTCGATCAACTTTCCTGAGAATATACCTAATAATTGTCTATCATGTGTTGGTTTAATTCGTTTGTTAGGCTTTAACTTTCCCTTTTGTCAAGTGATTACAATTTCTAGATTTATTAAAGAGTAGCCACAGTATCTTTAATTTACTAAAAATTGTCTAAAGTTCAAATCACATAAAGATGGCAATGATAAATGCCTAGTGATCCTATAATTTTAATTAGTTGGGGAGTAGCCACAGCATCCTTAATCAGTTAAAATTATATATTGAGTTGTTGGGTCACATAAAATTTGATAAATGTCTAGTGATCTTATAATTTTAATTAGTTGGGGAGTAACCACAGCATCATTAATCAGTTAAAATTATATATTGAGTTGTTAGGGTCACATAAAGTTTTAGACATATCAATTGTGATTAATTGTATATAATATGATGGAATTTAGCCCACAGGCAATTTCGTTATATTTGTATGATTAATTAGGATGAAATACTGAACTATGATCACAATTTAGCTACAGGCAATTATGTATCAGCATGTAGTTTAGTAGTTTTATCATTGATGATAGGAATAAAGAATTTTATCTACGTTATGAATAATTCTCATCTATATCATGACGCTTAATTTTATGATGTAAGCTTTAGGTCATATATCTTAATTTGCCCACAGGGATTAAGATAAAGAACATGATCTCTTAAATTTTTTGTCATAATGGTTATAATGAATTTAATTGAATTAAAACTTTAGCCCACTGCACAGGCAAGTTTTATATCACTAGATTCTTCAACTCATTTGATAATTGTTTCATCATAAAATTTCAGTTGGATCTAATTGAGTAGAACTTTAGCCCACAGGCAAGTTTTATGTCACTAGATTCTTCTGACTATTTAGTAATTGAGATAAAATACTACCATAAGTGTTTAATTGAATTTAATAGATTTAAAACTTTAGCCCACATGTAAGTTTTATGTCAATAAATTCATCAACCCATTAGATAATAACTTTATCCCAATTTCTTAGAATTTATAATATTAGTTCAATTATAATTCTAAGTTTCATGGTCTGCATTGGCAAAACATGTATTTAGTCACTTTCTAAAATTTAGATACACCTTTTATTAATTATTTTTCACGAAGCTTACTTGGTTATTTGGACTAACTATAGTAAGTTGCGTGGTATGATATATCTCTTTTGGATTCCAAAAATAAAATGTATCCATTTGGGCCAGATTCCGACTTGGTTTTGGAAGGCGTATTTTATTATTTTAGTATGTCCAACTATGGTGGAGAATCATGTCCTCATTAATTATTCATTTAGTTGGACTATAATTGGAACCAAATATTGATTATTTAGTATGCCCAACTAATGGTGGGGAATTATATCTTCATTATTTATTTGGTCAAATCAATTATGAGTGTTATATCATTAATTTGGCTAAAGAATATATTAATCAGTGGGAGTGATCATTTAGAAAGAGATCATTAAATAATCCCCTAAAGATGATGGATTTAATTGTTTTCATACATTCCAATTTGGATTGTGCGTCAAGCAATAAGTCCGAAAGTTTCCACAAGTATTAATATAGTTTTTTGTTCTTATAATTCATAAGTTCATTTCCTTGAACGTTTGGTTGTACAACATATTTATGAAAATGTTGAAACAATATTAATGAATTTATTAGAACGAAAGAATTTAACTTGTGGTGCACTGCCAATTAATAAATTCTTTAGTAATTAATAGAGTCTTTAGTTTCAAAATTGATCCTGGGCCAATTTTGGTTTGTAAGGCTTAAAACAATTTTGTAAGACATAATAAGTAAGACTCGTAATGTTCAATTAATTTCGAGGTGGACCTTGAGATTATTTAGGAAGTTGGTGTATGTTTAAGATTCCAAATTTATGGACTTAGACTTTTTTGGTTTGTTGTCTAAGTTATTGGAATGTTTCTATGACTTGACTATCTTTTGGCTATTTTAATGAGTGGGAGTGACAAACGTGTCAACTCCAAGCTCTTAGCCGTTAGAGGTAGTGTTTATGTTAACTTATAAAGAAGTCATAGAATATAGTTAGCATTATGCTAACATTAAGAGATCTCTACTTAAGAAATGCTTCTTAGATTTTGGAGATCATATAGTGAATTTGGATGGTTTCTTCGTTCAGTTGCGCACTAATATATTTTGAGAAACATCAATTAAGGGACTAAGAATAAACGTAGGGTTTGTTCATAAAGAACCTAAGTTAGAGAATTTAAATGCATGTGATCATAGAAGATATTACTCACTTGATTAGTAGAAGACGTATTACTATGGTTCATGTGTTTTGTTCTTTAATGAAGGTTGTGCCAGTACTTGCACCAAGTGGGAGAATGTAAGTATTTTCTTTAAATACAATATATTATAATATATTGTATTATTAGGTGACTGTGGTGCAAGTAAGAGATTAAGTCAATTGGTGACTTAATCTGTTAGGTAACTAAGGATATTCAGTTTAGCTTAAACTGAATATCTGCCTATATTGATGGCATGTAGGCTTCTAAGCAAAATAGTCCTCCCACAGCTCCCGTGTTCAGAATACACGCACCATCAAGTATTCAGGAGAGAAGTGGTAGACAAAACACTATGTTTGTTCTGCAGGTTTACCATCCCAGAGGCAATACCAACAACTATGGCTAGAGACATTCGGGAATCCTGAAGCTTCCGCTATACGAGGTCAGGTTCCTCGTTACTTTAGTTTGTGTTAGTCATATTATTGTCTAACATTTTATGCAAATTATAATATTTTTTAATATATTAATCCATACATACTTTCTTTTATGAAAAACAATTGTTATAAATAATATTAATCAAATTAACCATGCCTATCCCTAAATCCCTAAGCTACGCACAGACACACCGTTATCATGCCTCTTCTCAAGACAATTTGTTCTTGTTGATTATGATGAAGAACTTGAGAAGAGATATCGTTGCTTAAACGAAAAGGACGCTAAGATCACACGGTTGTGGGAACAACATTGAACAGCGTCATTGAAGTGGACTACATTAGAGTTAGCTCTCCAAGTGAAGGGATTTCATTGGACTTCTGTATGCACGGCTCTCCATCTTCAACAATCCACTAAATCAGTGTAGACTGGGTATGTACCTTGTGTGGGGCACTCAGGTGAGATTATTGTTCTCTACCTTTGTACATTGAATTATCTGTTAGTGGATTGGACGCCTATGTGATCGTCCCCCAGATGTAGATACACACTGTATCGAACTGGGTAAACATCTTGTGTGTTGTTCTTTTCGCTGTCTGCCTTAATTTACTCTTTCCGCGATCTAATCAGTGATTCAACTATCTGACCGATATCATCACTGGATCTGTCAGACTATTTCATCAGTCGGTTAATCCTATTAATATTCTTAAATTGATCAGAAAATGCAAAATTACAGTTCTTTATTGAAGGTTGTGCATGTACTTGTACAAGGGGGAGAATGTAAGTATTTTCCCTAAATACAATATATTATAATATATTGTATTATTGGGTGGCTGTGGTGCAAGTAGGAGATTAAGTCAATTGGTGACTTAATATGTTAGATAACTAAGGATATTCAGTTTAGCTTAAACTGAATATCTGCCTATATTGATGGCATGTAGGCTTCTAAGCAAAATAGTCCTCCCACAGCTCCTGTGTTCAGAATACACACACATCAAGTATTCGGGAGAGAAGTGGTAGACAAAACACTATGTCTGTTCTACAGGTTTACCATCCCAAAGGCAATACCAACAACTATGGCTAGAGACATTCGGGAATCCTGAAGCTTCCGCTATACGAGGTCAGGTTCCTCGTTACTTTAGTTTGTGTTAGTCATATTATTGTCTAACATTTTATGCAAATTATAATATTTTTTAATATATTAATCCATACATACTTTCTTTTATGAAAAACAATTGTTATAAATAATATTAATCAAATTAACCATGCCTATCCCTAAATCCCTAAGCTACGCACAGACACACCGTCTTCTTCACTGTTCTTCGTGTTGGGTTTCTTCATTGGCCTTCTTCCTATAAAGGCACCAATTTTTTTTTTAATTTTTTTTGAAGGGAATAAAGGCACCGATTTTATTTGTAGATATTCTGTGTTGCAAGCTAAGCCTGCAAGGTTTCTACTCATCGTTTTCCAATTTCCATGCAAATTAAACTTCTTAATGTTCCTTCTTATCCATGTCATCTGTTTATTATCTTAAATTAAAAGCATATGAAAAAACTCAACACTACGTCACTGCCAAATATCAATTCCAAAGAAAAATTCATAGCAGTATATATTTGGGAGAAATTAAGCAAAGAGAAAAACTATAACCATTGTATCCTATTGAGTTAATTTAAATTCTAAGCAGACACAAACAAGAAAAAAATGAGAGAGATGCATCTTTGAGTCCAAACAAGTAGTGAAGAAGAAAATTTCTTATACAAAACCTTCAAAAAAAAAAAGAATTAAAAAAAAAAAAAGAGCAGCCGCAGAAAGAGAGAATAGGGAAAAAGAAAAGAAATTTTGATCAGTCTAGTTGAAGTAGTTGATTCCAGAGCCAGGCAACCAGCAACCGATGAGTAGTGTAATCAATTATTAGATGATGAAAAATGATCTTGAGGACTTTTATGTCTTTCTTATCTCTGGGCAGTTATAACCGCCAAGCTCTACGTCTAGAGTATATATGTTGCTTATGTCTGTTAATCTTTTACTAGAAATAATAACCTTCTTCTCTCTACTCTCGTTCTCTCCTTCCCTCTTCTTTTCATGTGATAGACAAATCGACATGGTATCAGAGCAGCGGCGCAAATACGCCGCCGTACTCACCGGCGTCGGCGACACCAGTCATGTGGCTACGCCAGTCAACCAACCTCCAGCTCATCTAGTACCTGAGTTGAATCTGTAGGGGATTACAACACTTCAGGTTCACAGAAACTTCAACTCTGGAGATCTAGAAGATCCTCTATACTTAAATGCCAACGACAGTCCGTCGGCCGTCCTCGTGACTCCGCCGCTTGCCGGCAGCTCAAATTCTTGCACCTGGAGTGTCTCTATGCGAATTGCTCTGGAAGTGAAGAACAAGTGAACGTTAGTGGATGGGAGCACAGCGCCACCGAGAAGAGATCATCAACATTATCCAGAGTGATGATCTGCTCTTGGATCTTCAAATCGCTACATCCTTCGATAGTGCAAAGTGTGATGCACTTTGATCACGCCAACGACATATGGGAGGATCTGAGGAAACGCAATTCGCATAGGGATGCACAACGAATTTCAAGTCTACAGAGTGAGATCCACAATCTAAAACAAGGAAATCTATCTGTTAACGATTATTACACTAAGAGCAAAACCTTGTGGAAGCAGATGAACAACCTACGGCCAATTCCCCTATGCAAATGCAATCCAAGATGCTCTTGTGATCATGTTGAAGTCATCAGAAGTGAAAGGGAAACTGATCAGGTAATCCTATTCCTTCATGGTTTGAAAGATGATTATGATAGTCTAAAATCAAGTTTGTTGGTCCTAGATCCTTTGCCGGAGGTATTCAAGGTTTTTGTTATGGCTGAAAAACTAGAAAGGCAGATTAGTTTGAGAAATTTGAATCTAGGAAACCTAGATATTAATCAGTCTAATGCTGTTCAAAGTACTTTGAGTGAAGAAACGGTGGCTGCAACTTCATATAATGGTAGAAGAAACAATGGTGTTGCTAAGGCAAAGTGTACCTACTGTGGCATGACTGGCCGCACAGTAGATAGATGTTACAAGAAACACGGCTTTCCTCCTGGCTGGATTCAAGGTTATAAGTCGAAGAATAAACAACAAACTACAACAACTATTCTTAATCTCACCATTAACCCAATCTCTCACAAACTTCTCATGCGTCACCATCTTCTTCACTCTCTCCGCCTCCGGAAGCCCCCAAAACCCCAAGAATCGCTTACTGGCTTCTTCCACACAAGGCCAAACATCAATAAGACAATCTCCCTCGTACATTGCAATCCCAATCTCTACATCGCACCACACACAAAGCTCTTTCGCTTGCTTCAACAACGCCACCTTCTTCCGTTCAATCACCCGTTTTCTCTCCCTTTCACTCATCATCATTAACCTCAAATGACGACCAACTTTTATTCCTCCACCTACACGCATGCTTAATTGCTTCAATGCTTGATAACACCTCTGATCTGCAGGCCAAACTGCCTTTCGTATTTATATATAGACTAGTTTTTTTACACGCTTTGCGCGAATGAGATAATGCCCAATGATTATTTTTAAATAAGTATTTCACAGTATATCAACGCAATATTATATCGGAGATGTTCATGCATATGTAAATAAATATTGAATTTGTTTATTTAAATCGGTAATTCAAAATATATAAATGCAAGATAATATTTATTGAATTTTCTAATCGATATATGGTAGTGGTAGTTTTCCCCTACATGTTTCATGCATTGTGAGATGTGTGTCGTAGGTTATTATGTGAAAGTATTGAACAAAATATTAATATTTATTATATTTGTATAAAATACTTGGTAAATAAATATATATAATGTATTTTGTATTATAAATTTGATATTTAATTACAAGATAATGTAAAAAGAAGACAATGGACAATGCAGTGAATATAATAAATTGATAAATTTGAAGGTAATGAATCTTTGAATTGTAAAAAATAAAGATAATATAACTAATGAAATTATATCTATTTTTAAATTTTTTATAATGAATAATTTTTTTAAAAAATAAAGGCATTATAGACATTTTTTTTTTGAATTTGCATTATAGACATCTAATTCTAAATTAATTAAATACATATGTATTATTTTTTTGTTGTAGCTACTACTTTATTTAGTTTAATAAGAGTAATAAAGTGGCGTATATACTTTTCATCCACAATAATGCAATCATTGATTTTTTTTTTTAAAAAAATACATACAAAAAATATTAATGCAAAAGTATAATTGAAATATTAAGTTTTTTTCTGATCTAAATAATCAAAAGAATATTAAGTTTTTTTCTGATCAAATGATTTTTAAAGTTCTTGATTTATAATCTTTGATGCTTAACTTTGAATGTTATGTATTTAGGCAGACTAATTATTTGAACAAAGTTTATGTTAAATTTTATATTATATATATTTTAAATATATTTTAACATATTCGTAGTATATGTTTAACAATTATGCCAACTGTAATTGGGATGTGGTTCGAAACTAAGACTTTTCTTATAGAAATTAATGTGTAAGTTAAAATAATAAATACTTAACGGAATATTCCGTTACTAAAGTTTATGCTAACGGAATTTAGGTTATTTAAGGGAAGAAAATAATATAATAGAGGGTAAATAAGGAAAATCAATAAAAAATACTAAAATAAAAATAATATGAACCATTCATTTTAAGAAACAATAGTATAATGTGAACCATTCATTTTAAGAAACAATAGGACCGACATTTTTTTGTTCCAGTTAAGGGCCTAACATTATTGGCTCTTATTAGAATTGTAGATGTAGATAGATTGTAGATGTAGATTATGTTGCCCGGTTTAAGTAATTTTTTTATTTTCTAATTTGGTGAAGCATTTATGATTTTTCCTAATATAAATATAATGGCATAATATATTAAATAAAAATAATTGTCCGAAAAAATTTCCCTCCAAACGTGAAAACATTTATTGTATTCATATTAATTTATAAATAGATTCATGTAATTCCCAAAAATTTTTTCTCCAAATGTGAAAACAATTATTGTATTCATATTAATTTATAAATAAATTCATGTAATTCATGTATTTAACATGAATTATATAGATTATAGTAATTATTATAGTTACTATTATTGTTATATATATATATATATATATATATATATATATATATATATATATATATATATATATAGATTATAGTAATTATTATAGTAATAATAATTCACATACAGAACGAATTTTTCACATACAGAAACGCGGAATCATGCAGCCTATTAGCCTTAACAAATTGTTATTACTATAATTACTATTCACTATAATTTATTATTATTATTATTATTATTATTATTATTATTATTATTATTATTATTATAATAGTAATAATAATAATTATTATAATAATATAATACTATACTGTAATAACGAATTAGCGAATTTATAAATAAATTCATGTAATTTAACATGTTAAGTAAAAGAAGAATATAATATTGGTTATTATTATTATTATTATTATTATTATTATTATTATTCTTATTATTATTATTATTATTATTATTATTATTATTATTATTCTTCTTCTTCTTCTTCTTCTTCTTCTTCTTCTTCTTCTTCTTCTTCCAAGGCTGAACCCCAACCCTAAGGGCCCCCACACCCCGACCCGACAGAGCATTTAGGTTATTATTATTATTATTATTATTATTATTATTATTATTATTATTATTATTATTATTATTATTAATATAGTAATAATAATAATTCGTTACTATAGTATAGTATTTTAATTAAATTAAATTATTTAAATTAAATCACCCTATATATATTTAGTATTACAAATCATCATCCTTAATTAAATTAAATCATCCTTAATTAAATTATTTATATTAAATTCAGCCTATATATTTAGTATTACGAATAATCATTCTTAATTAAATTAGATCATCCTTAATTAAATTAAATCATCCTTAAATAAAAATCATTTAAATTAAATAATCCTATATATTTAGTATTACAAATAATCATCCTTAATTAAATTAAATCATCCTAAATTAAATTCAATCATCCTTAATTAAATTATTTAAATTAAATCAACCGTAATTAAATCAATCTTTAATACAAAACGTATGATCAGCCTTAATAACAACACAAAAACGCGGAATCATCCTATTAGCCAATTATTATTACTATTGATGGATAGCATACTAGGCCTGCGCTAAAGGGACTGGCCCAAGGAAGCGACGGGATAAAGAAAGCCCAAGAAAGATATACGATGCGGAGCAACTCAAGAGTTTGTTAAGGATTGGGCCTATTATTCCCAATATAACCAGAATTGGACTCATTATTTCTTCTATAGTAGAATTAGGTCTTATTATTCCCAATGTAACACAGATTCCCGATATGAGGTCGTCTAGGATTCTTATTTCTTATAGGGCTCTTCGGCCCAAGTTATGTATAAATAGACCCCTCCAATAGAGGAGAAAGGACAACTTTCAAGATTCACAGAGCAATACTCATCAATACAACATTACTACATTTTCGCCATATATTTTCCTATATTCTCGTTGATTCCAACGGTAGTGTTGGCCTGCCGTTGACTGTCCAAGAGTCATAAAACCAACATTTGCGCCATCTGTGGGGTTCGATACGAAAAGTTAACGTTCGTTCCTCAAACCTAAAACACACGATCAAAACCCTAATCATGGGGAGCACTCAACGTGGCACCCGCACTGGCCGACCCATTCGAGATCTGCAAGAAACTCTCAACCAGCCTACCTCTCGCATGCTACCCAATCGGTCAGTGCTCCTAATGGATGGTGTCAATCTGGAGAATCATTGAGAAGAGGGGGAGATCCATCCGAACACACGCCCACCGGTTACTAGCGTCCCACAGACCCAGCCGGTCGAACTTCCTCTTACAATAGTAGAGGCCGTTGAGCATCTCATAGGAGTCTTGCAGCACGACTGCATACTGAGAGGCGAGTCGCCCTGGACCTCCCTCGTCAATATCATTCGAACAGAGCATACAACAGGGACCAACCACCCGAGAAAATGCAGGAATTGGACTCACGCAGAGAACATCGTTGCACGGTCTCAATCCTTAACTGCCTAAGACTTTCAGGCCAACGACCCCCCACCGGACGACTGGGACAAGACAATCCAAAAGTTGAACGGCCGCGATGGAAAACAACGCTCAACCCCCAATGGCGAGCGAAAGCCGCTCAAATAGCATCCGCGCTCAGGAATCATAAGGGGAGGAGCGTAATAGAAAATGCTCTCTAGATTGCCTGGTATAAAGTTCTGGTGAGACCCCCGACTTTCAGATGGAGACTAACGGTAGAAAGGACTGACCGACCACTCGATCTCCGCTGTCCACCAACCCATTCTCCATATAAATCCAAGAATATCGCACACAAAGAGATTTTGAATACGTGGTGATGCTCGCGTTCAACGGGACAGGCAACCCTGAGGGGGAGATCCATTTTGGGGAGCTGTTGTTGTGTATTTCTGTCTTTGTGTGATATCCCAGAAACAGCCATTATGCTGCCGGATGTCTTACAAAATAGGCTAACTTTCTTGGAGGTTTTGGCCAGCCGATAGCTTTGGCGAGATGTTGGCTTGGAGCGTTACGGCCGTGTTGGCACTGTGGCATCGTTGCATTGTGGTGCAGAGTCGCGGCATTGCAACTTTGAGGTGATGCGACATGGTGGCGCAACAGTACATTCTAGTCTGAGAAACATATGGAATGCTGCCGCTATCCTATTATTTGGGTTTCTGAAAGTTGATTTTAGTGGTGATGTTTTAGTGAGTGTCGTCCTCTAGGAATAGCTATAAAGGAATTGAGTAGAGAGGGGTTAAACACAATATCATTATGTGTTTGAAAGCTAACCAAATTCAAATGTTTGTTTGCATAGAGACAATAAGAAAATAAATAAATTTCTAAGTAATAGTCATGGATAAAAGAGAGGACTTAGATTAAAGAGAGGACTTAGATTAAATAGCAATGTACAAATGCTTCTTAGTGTTCTAAATTCTAAGGCAAACAAAGATCAATAATAAAAGTGAAGGCGTTTAGCAAGTGCCAATGCCATTCTCATGGTCATTGGGCTATCACCTAAGTTCTAATTCCATTCTCATGGCAAATAGACTAGATAAGGCAATTAATCAAATACCTTGTGTGCTTTATCCCTTCCAACTCCCCTTTCTCAAGAGTGAGTTAGAATTGTGATAGGTTTGGCTATGGTGAATCTCTATTCTCGTAGGTGAAGCACCAAATCCAAAATCCCCTTACAAAGTTGGGGCCTAACCAAGCAAGAGTCAAAACATTTTACCAAATTCACAATCAAATTCAATCTAAAGATATTGCGAGCCACAGGTTTTCCAATTCAATTCATGTTGACATTCATACAAAGCAATTCAATCTAAATCCGTAACTAGTTTAACTACTCATAATGAAATAGATAAACTCAAAGCAATTAAAGTAATGAACAATAAATTCAAACTACTAATTATGTGAAATGTAAAAGTAAGAAATTGAGAACTTAACTTGATAGAACTTGTAGAATGTAAATCTGAAACTAAAAGTGAAAGTTACAATTACATATACGTTAATCTCCCTCTAAATCTTCTCCAAAATATGATGGAATACAATGGATTTTTTGTTCTAAAGGGTTTGGATGGAGAGAAGGTGTAGAGGGAGATTGGAAATTGAAAGAAGATGAAAATAATGCCTAAAGATACTTTATACTTTTGGAATCGCGTCCTTTTAACTGCTTCTAGAATGCCTAGTCACGATGGAGGTCACGGCGTGACCTTCATCGTGACTAGGCCTAAGCCTCGCAGGTATCTGCTGGTCACGGTCAACGTCATATCGTGACCGCCACCGTGACCAGCATCTCTGCACAGTATCTCTGGTTTCTAGACCATTTTTCACATTGTAAACGTCCGAACTAGCCTTTGTGGTTTTCATGAAAGTTGTAGCTCTCTGAGTTTCCTTTCTAATGCCACTTGAATCACGCCATTTAGACAAAACTAGCTCGAGATATGCTCAAATTACCGAGACTTCGCCTGACAGATAAAAGTACAAAGCAGAATGGTGTCACGCTGGCAATCACGGCGTGACCACCAACATGACCCATGTTTTTCACTTCGAAATGCATATTTCTTCATCTCCTTTGTTCCTTTGGGTCCCCGGGTCATGTCATGATACTTCCACTCGCTTTATTTCATTTTCTTGACCTCTAATGACTCCCGGAACTTGCCTTTCTATCAAGATGACTTCAAAACACAACCAATTGAGCTCCAATTTACATGAAGTTACAACCAATGCCTCCAAATAACCTAAACGACACAAAGGAATCAAATACGCACATACTTAGCTTCCAATTAACATGAAAACATATGAGTTTGATATCAATTATGCACATAAAAGTACTAAGAATTAGCACTTATCAGTTTGGGTCAATTCTTTTATTTTATTTCTTTCATTCTTTAGACCTGACCTGTTATTGGGGTTTTTGGGTCCGTTCTTTATTTAGATTTCTTTAGATTAGTATGGGCCCAATCTAAATGGCTAAGTATGGTTTATGGTCACTTTTGGGCCATCTTTTGTAAGTCCTTCTAATTCCTTTGATTAATAAAATATATTTTGTTAGAAAAAAAGTTGTACATCATATTAAAAATGTTGTACTTTATTTTTTCAGACAAAAAAACTCGTGTTAAATATATGTTAATTAAATATTAAATAGTAAATCAATTTAGAAAAATAGTAAATGAATTTAAAAGATAACACATGATGATAGGGAAAATCTTAATTATTTCGACCAATTTAGAAAATAACAAAATTACTTAAACGGAAGCACTGGAATCTATTTATAAATACATAAAGCAGTCTAAGATGGGAGATCAGAGGTTTTCTCAATTCAAGCAACCATGCATGCAGGTGAAGGAATAAAAGTTGGTCATCATTTTAACTTAGTAGGGCTACTGTGCTAGTTTACAACTCTATTGAGCTTGAAAATACTTGAAAAATCCACATATTATTAATTAATGTAATTAAGTTTAGGGGCTAATCTCATTTATTATCTTTCATAATAATTATTCATTCATGGTAATCTACTATATTTGGTACATTGGTAAGATTATCCATGTCACTTCTTTTTTCCATTATTATTAATAATGGTAATTAAGTGTTACCATTAAACTATTGCGTACCGTTGGCGATTCATTGAGATTACTAACATCGACGAGTCAACTAAACTCTCCACGAAGGTGGGAGATTTTGGAAGCTTTCTTTGCTATCGAGGTTAGTGTTATCGATAGATGCAGTTTGCATCATTGGTAACTACTGTTATAGCTGTTAACCATTTTGAACTAGTCACATTTATCCTTAAGAATATGGAAACATTAAGATATGTATTACCATGTTTGTCATTATTAAAATGTTCATAGTGATTATAATGCTCTTTATTTCTATTAATATTTTAATTAATGATAACATTATTTTTATGGTATTAAGACATGAATTATTTCCAAATTGATTTATGTGGCATTTATTTTTGGAAAGTTTTATTAAATTTTGAATTTATGTCCAAAAATGTTTTAAAGGTTAACAGTTTTAACTATTGTTTTTTCATATTTAGTCTCCAAATTAACATAATAATATTATTATCGCTATTTATTGCTTTTTTGGTTTATTTGCAATTTTATGCCATTAATAATACTATTAATTGAGTTTTTGAGAGTAATTTTTTAATCAATTCAGATTTTTGGAAAAACATGTTTTCTAGGCATTATTATACATCTATCCCAGAATTTATTTAGTATTTGAATTATGTTTTTAGATGTTATTGCCCACATTTAGTCAAGTATGAATAATTGAATACACATTTGGTGTTTTTCATACTCTTTAGATTGTTTTATGCCTTTAATCACATTAAGTGCATAACATTAAGTTTAATTACGCAATTAGGATTTGTGAGATTTTTATTTACGAATAAAACATATACTATGGCTTGATATTTGTGACTTCAGCCTGGTTCTCACAAATTTAATTTTATGCAATTAAAACATTTTCACGTGGGCTTATAGTCTTTAACCTTTCAAAGTATATATTTATTATATTATTATTCAAATTTTGGATTTCTTTTGGTTAGAAGTCATACTAGTTTTTAGTATTAATTGTATACTTGAAGTTATTGCTCATATTAAAATTATTTTCAGTTATACAATTTATTTGGAATATATGAGTTTATTATTTAATTTTATGCATATCTGTTTTAAGCATAATATTTTATTTTAGATTATGCGATTTATTATGCCTTTAGAAAGCTAGTTTGAGAAAGGATTTAATTCCTTATTAAGTTGAACTTTATGCATAAAATTAATTGCGGTTGTGCTTGAATTTAAGCACGTTTAGTTAATCGATTTAAAGCATCATCGATTTAAAGCCTTATCCATAAGTGAATCTACAATTTTATAGATCTCCCAAACGATTTTACTTCAAACATGAGAACACATGGGTTAGGGAAGTTTCTTGGGGAGGAATACTAGTTCTATGGCCCTGGCTTAAAAGCCTTGTTGCTACTAGTCCTCTTGCGATGCTACTCTGTCAAGGAGTTGGTATTTAACCGAGCTTCGTCTTGACCAACTTTCCTGGGAGTATACCTAATAATTGTCTATCATGTGTTAGTTTAATTCGTTTGTTAGGCTTTAACTTTCCCTTTTGTCAAGTGATTACAATTTCTAGATTAATTAAAGAGTAGCCACATCATCTTTAATTTACTTAAAATTGTCTAAAGTTCAAATCACATAAAGATGCAATGATAAATGCCTAGTGATCCTATAATTTTAATTAGTTGGGGAGTAACCACAACATCCTTAATCAGTTAAAATTATATATTGAGTTGTTGGGTCACATAAAATTTGATAAATGTCTAGTGATCTTATAATTTTAATTAGTTGTGGAGTAGCCACAACATCCTTAATCAGTTAAAATTATATATTGAGTTGTTAGGGTCACATAAAGTTTTAGACATATCAATTGTGATTAATTGTATATAATATGATTGAATTTATCCCACATGCAATTTGATTATATTTGTATGACTAATTAGGATGAAATACTGAACTATGATCATAATTTAGCCTACAGGCATTTATGTATCGGAATGTAGTTTAGTAGTTTTACCATTGATGATAGGAATAAAGAATTTTATCTACTTTATGACTAATTCTCATCTCTATCATGATGCTTAATTTTGTGATGTAAGCTTTAGGTCATATATCTTAATTTGCCCACAGGGATTAAGATAAGGAACGTGATCTCTTAAATTTTTTGTCATAATGGTTGTAATGAATCTAATTGAATTAAAACTTTAGCCCACTGCACAGGCAAGTTTTATGTCACGAGATTCTTCAACTCATTTGATAATTGTTTCATCATAAAATTTCAGTTGCATCTAATTGAGTGGAACTTTAGCCCACAGGCAAGTTTTATGTCACTAGATTCTTCTGACTATTTAGTAATTGAGATAAAATACTATCATAAGTGTTTAATTGAATTTAATAGATTTAAAACTTTAGCCCACATGCAAGTTTTATGTCAATAAATTCATCAACCCATTAGATAATAACTTTATCCCAATTTCTTATAATTTATAAATTTTAGTTCAATTATAATTCTAAGTTTCATGGTTTGCATTGGCAAAACATGTATTTAGTCACTTTCTAAAATTTAGATACACCTTTTATTGATTATTTTTCACGAAGCTTACTTGGTTATTTGGACTAACTATAGTAAGTTGCGTGGTATGATATATCTCTTTTGGATTCCAATAATAAAATGTATCCTTTTGAGCCAGATTCCAACTTGGTTTTGGAAGGCGTATTTTATTATTTTAGTATGTCCAACTATGGTGGAGAATCATGTCCTCATTAATTATTTATTTAGGTTGACTATAATTGGAACCAAATATTGATTATTTAGTATGTCCAACTAATGGTGGGGAATTATATCTTCATTATTTAGTTGGTCAAATCAATTATGAGTGTTATATAATTAATTTGGCTAAAGAATATCTTAATCAGTGGGAGCGATCATTTAGAAAGAGATCATTAAATACTCCCCTAAAGCTGATGGATTTAATTGTTTTCATACATTCCAAATTGGATTGTGCGTCTAGCAATAAGTCCGAAAGTTTCCACAAGTATTAATTTAGTTTTTTGTTCTTATAATTCATAAGTTCATTTCATTGAACGTTTGGTTGTACAACATATTTATGAAAATGTTGCAACAATATTAATGAATTTATTAGAACGAAAGAATTTAACTTGTGGTGCACTCCAATTAATAAATTCTTTAGTAATTAATAGAGTCTTTAGTTTCTTCAAAATTGATCCTGGGTCAATTTTGGTTTGTAAGGCTTAAAACAATTTTGCAAGACATAATAAGTAAGACTCGTAATGTTCAATTAATTTCGAGGTGGACCTTGAGATTATTTGGGAAGTTGGTTTATGTTTAAGATTCCAAATTTATGGACTTAGACTTTTTTGGTTTGTTGTCTAAGTTATTGGAATGTGTCAACTCCAAGCTCTTAGCCATTAGAGGTTGTGTTTATGTTAACTTATAAAGAAGTCATAGAATATAGTTAGCATTATGCTAACATTAAGAGATCTCTACTTAAGACATGCTTCTAAGATTTTGGAGATCATATAGTGAATTTGGATGGTTTCTTCGTTCAGTTGTGCACATAATATATTTTGAGAAACAACAATTAAGGGGCTAAGAATAAACGTAGGGTTTGTTCATAAAGAACCTAAGTTAGAGAATTTAAATGCATGTGATCATAGAAGATATTACTCACTTGATTAGTAGAAGACGTATTACTATGGTTCATGTGTTTTGTTCTTGTTAGTGTTTTAATTTGCTCAAAAAACCCCAACATATAATTGGCAATATTATTATGGCAAACTAAGATAGGGTTAGCTTGGTGTCGGCTTGTTTTACAGAGAACTGATTGATCATATACAGCAACAGAGGGACTGACACTGAAGATATGTTTTAAGAAGATGTTTCCGTTTTACAGAACGCGGTTTAAGAAGTCAGTTTTTGGAAAGAAGATCAGCGTATCTGTCTTGGAAAGGTATGGACCGGATCTTTAAGATTACATTCTTCTTATATCGTCCTACCATCTACAATCAGAGATATCTATGGAGATCGTTCTTATTATGGAACTATAAGTACTCTTATTCGATCAAGAATTAGGGTTACGCTTTTGAGAAGAACGAAACACTCCGACGTATACTAAGAGACCACATCTTTGATTATCATGCCTCTTCTCAAGACAATTTGTTCTTGTTGATTATGATGAAGAACTTGAGAAGAGATATCGTTGCTTAAACGAAAAGGACGCTAAGATCACACGGTTGTGGGAACAACATTGAACAGCGTCATTGAAGTGGACTACATTAGAGTTAGCTCTCCAAGTGAAGGGATTTCATTGGACTTCTGTATGCACGGCTCTCCATCTTCAACAATCCACTAAATCAGTGTAGACTGGGTATGTACCTTGTGTGGGGCACTCAGGTGAGATTATTGTTCTCTACCTTTGTACATTGAATTATCTGTTAGTGGATTGGACGCCTATGTGATCGTCCCCCAGATGTAGATACACACTGTATCGAACTGGATAAACATCTTGTGTGTTGTTCTTTTCGCTGTCTGCCTTAATTTACTCTTTCCGCGATCTAATCAGTGATTCAACTATCTGACCGATATCATCACTGGATCTGTCAGACTATTTCATCAGTCGGTTAATCCTATTAATATTCTTAAATTGATCAGAAAATGCAAAATTACAGTTCTTTAATGAAGGTTGTGCATGTACTTGTACAAGGGGGAGAATGTAAGTATTTTCCCTAAATACAATATATTATAATATATTGTATTATTGGGTGGCTGTGGTGCAAGTAGGAGATTAAGTCAATTGGTGACTTAATATGTTAGATAACTAAGGATATTCAGTTTAGCTTAAACTGAATATCTGCCTATATTGATGGCATGTAGGCTTCTAAGCAAAATAGTCCTCCCACAGCTCCTGTGTTCAGAATACACACACATCAAGTATTCGGGAGAGAAGTGGTAGACAAAACACTATGTCTGTTCTACAGGTTTACCATCCCAAAGGCAATACCAACAACTATGGCTAGAGACATTCGGGAATCCTGAAGCTTCCGCTATACGAGGTCAGGTTCCTCGTTACTTTAGTTTGTGTTAGTCATATTATTGTCTAACATTTTATGCAAATTATAATAATTTTTAATATATTAATCCATACTTACTTTCTTTTATGAAAAATAATTGTTATAAATAATATTAATCAAATTAACCATGCCTATCCCTAAATCCCTAAGCTACGCACAGACACACCGTCTTCTTCACTGTTCTTCGTGTTGGGTTTCTTCATCGGCCTTCTTCCTATAAGGTCACCGATTTTTTTTTTTTTTTTTTGAAATGAATAAAGGCACCGATTTAATTTGTAGATATTCTGTGCTGCAAGCCTGCAAGGTTTCTACTCATCGTATTCCAGTTTCCATGCAAATTAAACATCTTAATGTTCCTTCTTATCCATGTCATTTGTTTATTATCTTAAATTAAAAGCATATGAAAAAACTCAACACTACGTCACTGCCAATTATCAATTCCGAAGAAAAATTCATAGCAGTATATATTTGGGAGAAAATAAGCGAAGAGAAAAACTATAATCATTGTATCCTATTGAGTTAATTTAAATTCTAAGCAGACACAGACAAGAAAAAAAGGAGAGAGATGCATCTTTGAGTCCAAACAAGTAGTGAAGAAGAAAATTTATTATCCAAAACCTTCACAAAAAAGAAAAAAGAAAAAAAAAGAGCAGCCGCAGAAAGAGAGAATAGGAAAAAAGAAAAGAGCAACCAGCAACCGATGAATAGTGTAATCAATTATTAGATGATGAAAAATGATCTTGAGGACTTTTATGTCTTTCTTATCTTTGGGCAGTTATAACTGCCAAGCTCTACGTCTAGAGTATATATGTTGCTTATGTCTGTTAATCTTTTACTTGAAATAATAACGTTCTTCTCTCTACTCTCGTTCCCTCCTTCCCTCTTCTTTTCATGTGATAGACAAATCGACATGGTATCAGAGCAGCGGCGCAACTACGCCGCCGTACTCACCGACGTCGACGACACCAGTCATGTGGCTACGCCGGTCAACCAACCTCCAGCTCATCTAGTACCTGAGTTGAATGTGCAGGGGATTACAATACCTTAGGCTCACAGAAACTTCAACTCTGGCGATCTAGAAGATCCTCTATACTTAAATGCCAACGACAATCCGTCGGCCGTGCTCGTGACTCCGCCTCTTGCCGACAGGTCAAATTATGGCACCTGGAGTCTCTCTATGCGAATTGCTCTGGAAGTGAAGAACAAGTGAACGTTAGTGGATGGTAGCACAGCGCCACCGAGCAGAGATCAGCAACATTATCCAGAGTGATGATCTGCTCTTGGATCTTCAAATCGCTACATCCTTCGATAGTGCAAAGTGTGATGCACTTTGATCACGCCAAAGAAATATGGGAGGATATGAGGAAACGCTATTCGCAGAGAGATGCACAACGAATTTCAAGTCAACATAGTGAGATCCACAATCTAAAACAAGGAAATCTATCTGTTAACGATTATTACACTAAGAGCAAAACCTTGTGGAAGCAGATGAACAACCTAAGGCCAATTCCCCTGTGCAAATGCAATCCGAGATGCTCTTGTGATCTTGTTGAAGTCATCAGAACTGAAAGGGAAACTGATCAGGTAATCATATTCCTTCTAGGTTTGAATGATGATTATGATAGTCTAAAATCAAGTGTGTTGGTCCTAGATCCTTTGCCGGAGGTATACAAGGTTTTTGTTATGGCTGAAAAACTAGAAAGGCAGATTAGTTTGAGAAATTTGAATCTAGGAAACCTAGATATTAATCAGTCTAATGTTGTTCAAAGTACTTTGAGTGAACAAACAGTGGCTGTAACTTCATATAATGGTAGAAGAAACAATGGTGTTGCTAAGGCAAAGTGTACCTACTGTGGCATGACTGGCCACACAGTAGATAGATGTTACAAGAAACACGGCTTTCCTCCTGGCTGGATTCAAGGTTATAAGTCGAAGAATAAACAACAAACTACAACAACTATTCTTAATAAAGCAGACCTAGGGATCACTCATGAACAACTGCAAAAATTCATCTCAATGTTCCAGAACCATTCTGCTCAGTCATCCGGATCCAATTCCAAATTGACTGCTGCAACAACTCTGACTCCCAAATTCAAAGAGCTACAAGCATCTGATGAAGGCAAGCTCTCTATTAATTCTCTATACTTAACTGCTTCAACGTTAACTCTTCACTCGGGGGCCACTAATCACATAGTGTGTTCACTTGATTGCTTTATCAATTATCATGTGGTTAATGGTGTTGAAGTGAACCTTCCCACTAGTCAGTGCATAGCAGTTCAGCACATAGGAGATGCAAGGCTTAATGACAATTTATATCTAAAGGAAGCATTACATATCCCCACTTTTAAATTTAATATCATTTCTGTCAGCAAGCTCATACAAGATGCTCCCTATAGACTAATCTTTATGGCCAAATAGTGTGTGATCCAAGGGACTCTTGGGCAGACAACTGGTATAGCTAAGGAAAAGGGAGACCTCTACATAATGGAGGAACCAAATATGCAGAATAAGCAGCTTGTTGCACAGTGCACTAACTTGGAAACTTGGCATCAAAGGTTAGGCCACTTTCAAACCAACAAAATTCATCTCCTACGTGATGTGGATACTTCAAAGGGCAGTACTCTAGCTTGTGATGTCTGCCACCTAGCTAAACACAAACTATCTCCCTTTCCTTTAAGTAATACTAGCTCAAGTAATTGCTTTGATTTGATACATGTTGACATTTGTCAAATCTTTCCTTGACAGTGAGTTCAAGATTAAGGACTTGGGAAGCTTAGGGTACTTTCTGGCATTGAAGCTCATATGAATACCAATGGATTAAATATATGTCAAAGGAAATATGCCCTCGATATCTTAGAAGAGGTCGGTTTTCTCAACTGCAAACAAGTTGCCACCCCAATGGTTCCTGTACAGAGATTAACCAAAGAAAATGGCTCTCCTCTCAGTGATGTAGCTCCCTACAGACGGCTAGTTGGTCGCTTATTATATTTGACGGCTACAAGGCCGGATCTTACATATGCCACTTAACAATTGAGTTAATTTGTGGACTCTCCAACATCAGAACACATGAGTGTTGCTCACCGTGTTCTTCATTACATTAAGGGAGCTCACAGGCAAGGTCTGTTGTATCCAGCAAATTGTAGAATTCAGCTACATGTCTTTGCAGACACTGACTGGGCTTCTTGTCCAGAAACGCGCAAATCCATTACGGGATTCTGCATTTTCCTAGGATCTGCTCTCATCTCCTGGCGATGCAAGAAGCAAATGACTGTTTCACGTTCCTCCTCAGAAGCAGAGTATCGTTCCCTTGCATCGACTGTCTATGAGACACAGTGGATAACATCTCTGCTCAGTGACTTACAATGTAAACCAGTCAAGCCTGCCGCCGTGTTTTGTGATAGCAAATCGGCTATTGCCATTGCTGAGAATTGAATCACGTTTTTCACGAACGGACAAAACATATTGACATAGATTATCACATTGTCCGTGAAAGACTCAATCAAGGCATAATCAAACTGTTACCCGTTCCTTCATCTTCGCAAATTGCAGATGGACTTACCAAGGCTCTGCCCTCTACTGCGTTTCAGCTCTTCAAATCTAAACTGTGCATCGAGGACCTCCATGCTCCAGTTTATGGGGGGGGGGGGGGTATTAGATGATGAAAAATGATCTTGAGGACTTTTATGTCTTTCTTATCTCTGGGCAGTTATAACTGCCAAGCTCTACGTCCAGAGTACATATGTTGCTTATGTCTGTTAATCTTTTACTAGAAATAATAACCTTCTTCTCTCTACTCTCGTTCCCTCCTTCCCTCTTCTTTTCATGCGATATACAAATCGACATAAATCATAAACGGTAAGAACTTTGCCTCGAATAGTCGCTTTCTTATTCCTTGGCAGCGGAGAAGCTTTGCAAGAGAGTCAGAGATCTGGTTTCAGCTACTCCGATTGTCAACGAGACAAACATTGTGCTTGTAGGGGTTTTCACTACTCAATATATTCAATGGCAAACTTGTAATTTGTTTACAAATTGAGGGTAATTGGAACAAAAAAAAAAAGAAATCTAAATGTTAGATAAAAAATATTCAATGGCAAACTTGTAATTTGTTTAAAAATTGAGGGCAATTGGAACAAAAAAAAGAAATCTAAATGTTAGATAAAAAATTGCAACTACATGATTTAGGATCAATGGCATGCAGGCTAGTAGGGGTGTCATTTCTGAGGGAAGCACAAAGAGTCTTGAACACATGAAAAATCAATACCGCCCCCACTGAGAATTGAATTCATGACCTTCCATTTAAAAGAGTCACTCCATGCCACTAAACCACAAAGTCATTGGCAACAATAACGCTTCTCTTTGTACTAGCCTCTACAAATTCTAACCTTCCTCCCAAAATATACATTTCATAGTCGTATTCAATAATAGGACCTAAACTGGTCGGAATTAATTAAAATATGGGAACTAAAGGAGTTTACACATACAAGTTTGTCTTGTTTTTGTTTTAACACTCCTTATTTGTCTTAACATTTTGAATATAATACTCTAATGGAAGGACCAAATTTAATAAATTCTACATAGTCCCTAACCAAATATATATAGATTAGAAAAGTTGATAGTCAATAATTTGTTAAATTATACTGAATTTGTTTACTTAATATATAACATTCTAGGTGATTTTATTTCTTTAGGTCAGACCACACGATGTTCTGAGCATGCCCTAACTGTTGGAGTCACGCTTAAGCTGTACCATATTCAACTAATCTCCATCTCCATTTTTTGTTACATTATTATTGTTCCTTTACTTCATGTATTAACCTAATTAATACCATTAAACAATATAATCAACCAATCAAAATCATAATAATTTTTTTCCCAATTATAAATACCTCATTCATTAATAAAATAAAATAAAATAAAATAAAAAACAACACACAAAAGTAACACTGTAACAGCATATTTCAACTCAAACAAGTTCTAAGAAACATTACAATTAAAGGCAAACATGACAAGAATTAAAGGCAAATTGCAATGATAAATCAGTACAGTGATCCAGTTTAAAAAGATGATGAGAAGTTGTAAGACCAAACTTGATTGAAATCAGCATCAGAGAAGATCATGTCATGATGGCTACCCTCACCCCCACCGCCGCCGTTTGCCGGCGGAGGCGCCATGGCAGGAACGAACCAAGATGCAGTTGCTGGCGGAGGAGGGACACTACGCTGCTGCAGATGATGTTGCTTCCTCTTCTCCAGCTCTTGCATCTTCTCATCAGCCAACGCATACAAACCCATAAGCTGCCTTGCATCCTTTATCTCCTCCAATCTGCTTTCTCCCTTGATTACCTTTTTCATCACCACATTCATCTCCTTCCTCTCCACTTCATGCTCCTTCTTCCGCATCTTCTCAATCTCACCATTAACCCAATCTCTCACAAACTTCTCATGCGTCACCATCTTCTTCACTCTCTCCGCCTCCGGAAGCCCCCAAAACCCCAAGAATCGCTTCCTGGCTTCTTCCACACAAGGCCAAACATCAATAAGACAATCTCCCTCGTACATTGCAATCCCAATCTCTACATCGCACAACACACAAAGCTCTTTCGCTTGCTTCAACAACGCCGCCTTCTTCCGTTCAATCACCCGTTTTCTTTCCCTTTCACTCTTCATCATTAACCTCAAATGACGACCAACTTTTATTCCTCCACCTACACGCATGCTTAATTGCTTCAATGCTTGATAACACCTCTGATCTGCAGACCAAACTGCCTTTCGTATTTATATATAGATTACGGTGCTGGATTTAAGTAATTTTTTTATTTTCTAATTTGGTCGAAGCATTTATGATTTTTCCTAATATAAATATAACGGCATAATATATTAAAGCAAAATAATTATCCCAAAAAATTTCCCTCCAAATGTGAAAACATGTATTGTATTCATATTAATTATAAATAGATTCATGTAATTCCCAAAGATTTTCCCTCTAAATGTGAAAACAATTATTGTATTCATATTAATTTATAAATAGATTCATGTAATTCATGTAATTTAACATGTTGAGTATAAGAAAAATATAATATTAGTTACTATTATTGTTATATATATATATATATATATATATATATATATATATATATATATAGATTATAGTGATTATTATAGTAATAATAATTCAAATACAGAACGAATTTTTCACATATAGAAACGCAGAACCATGCAGCCTATTAGCCTTAACGAATTATTATTACTATAATCACTATTCACTAGAATTTATTATTATTGTTATTATTATTATTATTATTATTATTATTATTATTATTATTATTATAATTGTGATAATAATAATTATTATTATAATAATATAATACTATACTATAATAACGAATTAGCGAATTTATAAATAAATTCATGTAATTTAACATGTTGAGTAAAAGAAGAATATAATATTGTTACTATTATTATTATTATTATTATTATTATTATTATTATTATTATTATTATTATTATTATACTAATCATAATAATTCGTTAATATAGTATAGTATTTTAATTAAATTAAATCATCCTTAATTAAATTAATTAAATTAAATCAGTCTATATATTCAGTATTACAAATAATCATTCTTAATTAAATTAGATCATCCTTAATTAAATGAAATCATCCTTAATTAAATCATAATTAAATGAAATCATCCTTAATTAAATCATTTAAATTAAATAATCTTATATATTTAGTATTACAAATAATCATCCTAAATTAAATTCAATCATCCTTAATTAAATTATTTAAATTAAATCAACCTTAATTAAATCAATCTTTAATACAAAATGTAAGATCAGCCTTAATAACAACACAGAAACGCGGAATCATCCTATTAGCCAATTATTATTACTATTGATGGATAGCATACTAGGCCTATGCCACAGGGACCGGCCCAAGGAAGCGACGGGATAAAGAAAGCCCAAGAAAGATATACGATGCGGAGCAATAGTTATACTGTGCATCTGTATGCACCATGCATGGTGCATACGGATGCCAAAACGACGTCGTTTTATTAAAAAACGCGCGTCTCCCTTTTAAAAAAATTCAGATTCGATTCCCAGCAACAACATTATATTGTTCATTCATTCTGGAATTTTAGTTCATAGATTATGGAATTATAGTTCATTGATTATGGAATTATAGTTCATCGATTATGGAATTGTAGTTCATCGATTCTGAAATTTTAGTTTATAGATTATGGAATTTTAGTTCATTCATTGTGTAATTTTTAGTTCATAGATTAGATTATGGAATTATAGTTCATCGATTATGGAATTTTAGTTCATATGTTGTTGCTGGGAATCGAACCTGATTTTTTTTTTAAGGGGAGACGCGCGTTTTATTAAAACGACGTCGTTTTTGCATTCGTATGCACCATGCATGGTGCATACGGATGCACATCATAATTTGCACGATGCGGAGCAACTCAAGAGTTTGTTAAGGATTGGGCCTATTATTCCCAATATAATCCGAATTGGATTCATTATTTCTAGTATAGTAGAATTAGGTCTTATTATTTTCAATGTAACACAGACTCCCGATATGAGGTAGTCTAGGATTCTTATTTCTTGTAGGGCTCTTCGGCCCAAGTTATGTATAAATAGACCCCTCACATAGAGGATAAATGACAACTTTCAAGATTCACAGAGCAATACTTATCAATACAACATTCCTACATTTTCGCCATATATTTTTCCTATATTCTCGTTGATTCCAATGATAGTGTTGGCTTGCCGTTGACTGTCCAAAAGTCATAAAACCAACATTTGCGTCGTCTGTGGGGTTCGATACGAAAAGTTAACGTTCGTTCCTCAAACCTAAAACACACGATCAAAACCCTAATCATGGGGAGCACTCAACGTGGCACCCGCACTGGCCGACCCATTCGAGATCTGCAAGAAACTCTCAAACCAGCCTACCTCTCGCATGCTGCCCAGTTGGTCAGTGCTCCTAATGGATGGTGGCAATCTGGAGAATCATCGAGACGAGGGGGAGATCCATCCGAACACACGCCCACCAGTCACTAGCTGTAACACCCCCGATTTTTAAAGCCAAATTAGAATATCTTCTCTACTAAAAGATTTAATACAAATGCGGAAGCAAATTTAAAATCTAAACCATTGGGGTGCTACGCCACGCTTGGGCAACCAACTAAGCCCAAACGCACAGGCTATAAAGATTCTGATCAACAATACAACATTCTACTTTCCAAAACACAAGTAACTAAAATTCAACAATTCAAGTTTTACGACTAATCAAGCTATACAAAATTCAATCCAAGACTACAAGCTCTACGCCGAGCTCTCAAACTAGCCACAACTCCAAATCCTGAAAATAAAAGGTTTAAGAAAAGCACAACGAACAGAATTAGCATAAAATGCTAAGTAAGTTCTACTCCGCCCTGTAAAAATATTTACATTTATACTTTTCAAAATAGATATACTTTGTAAATAGGTTTTGAAATCATTTCAATCATATAGTTCGACTCAACATCAAAGGTAAGTAGTAAATCATTTTCCAAGATAGTTCTCCCAAAATGAATTAGGCACCAATGCCATAGCACACTCTCAACTCAAAATAGCATTAGGTTTCATATTAGTAATAAGGTCCCCAAAATAGTAACATTTACTCTGTCCAAAACAATACAACTACCCTATAAATCATTCATTCATTTCCCAAAATAATAAGTATGGAGGATTTAGAAATATCACTTCTTAATATAATACTTCTCAATTTAAGTTTCATTTCAAATCGTAATTTTCCAAAGCATAGTATACATATACAAGCATGTATGGAGGAATACACAATAGCATAATAATATATCTCTTCAAGTCATCATATCAAGGAATAGATTTCTCTCAAGTCATTCTCAAAAACATATATGTCAATAATAATAGATAGGAAGGAATTCAAATCATATTTCTCAAATCACTTTTTCAAGTACCACATGTCCATATACTCTCATATATATATATATATAAGGTGAAAGGGACGAAGGGTCTTAGATCAACTAAGCCCTAGTGACACGGTAATCCACTCTACCGGCCACTCCACAAGTTTGTCCCTTTCATGGGGTAATGGACTAAAACCTTAAGTGTGCACACCCCCTAATTGGCTTCCCCCACCCAAAAGAGTAGTAACTAGTTGGCAGGGTTGTCGAAGCCCTACAAATTTAATACTGGCTCACTCCACTAATTTGTAGTAGTGGCAAGACCAGGTCGAATCCCAAGAGAACTAATGAGTTCGTTTCTTAAATTAAAATGACTCAAAGCAAGGAAATTAAAGTGATTCGCGAGAAATAAATAAAATCAATAATAATTGTAAACAAGTTCAAGGATATTGAGTTCTGATTCAAGGTAAAAGGAATGTTAAAGATGTGACTTAGATCATTGGCTCCTACGAATACAATTTAGATTCAAATACTTAGTCAAAGACTAATTAGGATAGCCATAACTAGTCTTTGATCTCCCTAAATTAATTGATTCGAATTAAGCATTCAAACCAACAATTGTTATTGAATAAACTGGGGACGATAACGTTCCATATTCACCCACTAACATCATTACACTTAATGGAAAACAACCAAGCCTAAATCACAGATTGAGATAGCTACAATCTGTAAGTTAGTCTTCATGTCCTTTATAAGCTACTGGGTCTAATTGTTTATGACAATTACGGATCATAAATTCATAGATAGTAGTAGGAAAATCAATAACAAGCTAAGTTGTCAATTTAATTCATTATCAACATTCCCTGGGAATTTTAACTTCAAAAGAACAGAAAATACAAGAATCTAGCAATTTAATTAAAATAAAACCTCCCTAAGATCACAACTAGAACTTCAATCCCTTGAATCAGAATTGAGATAATTAGCCAGACATAAAGCAAACTATTCTAAAATACTAAAAATATGAAAGGAACAATCTGCCCAAAATACATCAGAATAGCTCTCCTTTTATAGGGTTTCAAGTCAACAATCTTCCCTAAAATTACTACTCTTACCGCATATTTCTCTATCAGCCTTCATCTTCAAATTCAAAAAATTGTTTAATTCTCCACAAATCCTCCGCGAATGAATCGTTGTCGCTGACCCAAGCCCTGCGCTGCGCTATCTTCGTCTCGCGTCCGAAACCTGTGGTAAAGCTTTCAGCCCTTCCGCTTCGCTGGTGCGATGTTCGTAAACAAAACAAAAATAAAAATAATAAAAAGTAGTAAATATACGCACATCAGTGCAAGAGAACAAATTTGACTTTAACAAATACTCTAGTTAATTACCTATTGGACTCACCCAACTTACTTATTTATATTATTAACTAGTATAAACTTAATTATACTTTAAAATTTATTAACTAAGTTATCTAATCCTAATATAACAAAATATACTAAATTGATAAAATATAAAATATAAAATATAAATAGTAAAACTAACCTATAAAATGTTATTTAAATCAAGGCATAAAATATGCTCATCAAAATTCCCCTACACTAAAACTATGCTTGCCCTCAAGCATATCTTTATCATTCTAACATAAACTTCTCCAACTCCTTTCAAAGCCACCTAGAAATATCTCAAAAATTATTATATATTTAGGGGTTAGAAGTGAAACACACTCAAGAGAACAAACATGGTTTATTGATAATACTTAATAATAATAATAAAATAAAATAACTCACTAGTTTTATCAAAAGTCAATGAACAAGACTTAACACCCTCACAAGGATTCAAAATTCACTCATTGCACTCATAGTGTTTAAGGTGTAGTGTATCAAACTCTCCAATCAAAACATAGCAAGTAATCCCATAAGCTTGCAAGTAAATCAAATCTCCACCACTAACAAACATGAGTTAAACCATGAATCAAAGGGTCTTTATTGAAGGTTGTAACTTGGCTAGGGACAAGGGATATGGTAAAATGAATTTTTAGGCTTATCAAGTTGAAGGAATCACATAAGCCTTTAACACAAAATTTCACTCTAAGCAAATTTCAAAGCTCTGAACAAACCTTCATTCCTCCATCGCCTTCCCATTTCATTTTCATGTTTTTTTACTTCTTTCATCATTCAAACCATTTTGCTGCCTCTAGTATACAGCTTTATTCAAACTCTTCTTTTCTCTTCTTCTTTTTTTGCTTTTTTTTTCTCCTTAACACTTTTTTCAATCCTCCTCATTCTTTCCCTTCTGCAAACTTCCCAACTTTATTTCTCAAAGAAGGAACACTACTTCACATAAAAAGAATCATCACTTGGATAAATTAATTCAACTCCCAATAACAAGAGCTATAATTTCAGTTTCCAATTGCATCCTGAACCCACAGTAAACAATTTATTGCCCATAAGAACAAGCAAAACTTTGTGTAGATAGACCAATATGATTCCTTCAATTCAAGGGTTCAAAATTAATTGGGGGAAATAATCAAAGAAAGGGAAAAATGGCTTGTAATGTGGTAATTAAAAGAAAAGAAAGGCTAAAAGCTCAAAGTGGCTCACTAAGAGTTAAAATGTAAGGTAGGCTTTTTGGCTGAAAGTGACTCAACCTAAGTGCCCTCTTTATCCTCATGTTCTAACCCACTTGAATGTGGTCTTAAAATGCATTTAAGAGCAAGTTCTAGCATACACAAGCCATGCTTGATATCACAGAACAAATAAAATTGAGCAAAGTGTTGCTCTTTAGGCACAAAAGCTCACCAAAAGGGTCAAATTGCATCAAGTCTTTGCTCATTTTCATTCAATAAATCTAACAAGAATTTTTAAAATATAATTTTTTTTGTATAAAAGAAAAATAAAATCATGCTTGCTTCTCTCATGTGTTAAAACTCTAAACCAAAAATATACCATAACTTAAGACATATCCCTAAATAGCAAGAAAGTAATCAAAACAAGTCATCAAGTCCTATTTACCCATTATCAGTGTGCAACACTCTCCCCCACACTTAATTCATGCATTGACCTCAATGTATGCACACATAAAAACTTCACATATTCACAAAGAATTTGAGCATATTCTAAAATGATGACTTATTTGAAAATTAAAAATAAGTAAACAAATAAAGAAAAAAAATGGATTATTGAATTGGGTTGCCTCCCAAGAGCGCATTCGTTTAACGTCGTTATGCCCGACGTAACCTCAAATTTGTTTTTATCAATTAAAGTACTCCGGGAGGGCTAAATCAACATCTTCCAAACTCAAAACTGCCATTCCCTCATGAAATGGTTTCAACCTGTGACCATTAACCTTAAAAAGTTTTCCTGTATCAATGCTTTTAATCTCTACTGCACCATAAGGAAATATGTTAGAAACAACAAAAGGTCCAATCCAATGAGTACGTAACTTACCAGGCATAAGCTTCAAACGAGAATTATATAACAAAACCTTTTGGCCTACCTCAAAATTTTTTCTCAAAATCATGTTGTCATGGAACATCTTGGTTTTCTCCTTGTATATTCTAGAATTTTCATAAGCATCTAACCTCAACTCTTCCAATTCCTGTAACTGCAATTTCCTTTCTTCACCAGCTTTCTTCATTCCCACATTACAACGTTGTACTGCCCAATAGGCTTTATGTGCAATTTCTACTGGCAAATGACAAGCTTTTCCAAAAACCAACCGATAAGGGGACATCCCAATC
Source organism: Ipomoea nil (assembly GCF_001879475.1). Classification (NCBI taxonomy): domain Eukaryota; kingdom Viridiplantae; phylum Streptophyta; class Magnoliopsida; order Solanales; family Convolvulaceae; genus Ipomoea; species Ipomoea nil. The sequence continues at coordinate 339,905 of NW_017619533.1, forward strand.
GGAGTTTTGTAAGCTGTCCGATAAGCCCGTAGCGCATCATCTAAGCGTAAGCTCCAATCTTTTCTACATGTGTTCATAGCCTTTTCCAAAATGGATTTTACCTCTCTGTTGGACACTTCAGCTTGCCCATTGGTTTGGGGATGGTACGTTGTAGCTGTTCTTTGATGCACTCCATACTTCTTGAACAATGCTTCAATTACTTTATTGAAAAAATGACTCCCTTGATCACTTATAACAGCACGCGGAACTCCAAATCTGTTAAAGATGTTAGATTTCATAAAACCTGCAACTACGGAAGAATCATCAGTTTTGGTGGCTTTTGCTTCCACCCATTTTGACACATAATCAACCGCTAACAGAATATATTGAAAGCCACAAGATGATGGAAAAGGTCCCATGAAATCAATGCCCCACACATCAAATATCTCCACAATCAAAATAGGAATTTGAGGCATTTCATTCCTACGAGATAATGAACCAGTTTTCTGACATTTTTCACAAGTTTTACAGCACAAGTATGCATCTTTAAACAAATTTGCCCAATACAAACCACTATCCAACACTTTTCTCGCAGTTCGTTTAGGACTAAAATGACCACCACATGCATAATTATGACAAAAAGCTAAAACTGACTGCTGTTCATTTTCAGGCACACATCGTCTTATTACTTGGTCAGCAAAAAACTTCCACAGATATGGTTCATCCCAAACATAATATTTAGCTTCACTTCTTATTTTTTCTTTCCTAGACTTACTAATGTAACCAGGTAAAACTCCCGTCACTAAGTAATTAACAAGATCAGCATACCAAGGAACCATACCTGACAACTGGAATAATTGCTCATTAGGAAAATTTTCAGAAATAGGAAGTATATCCTCATCTCATACCAATCTACTTAGATGATCCGCTACCGGATTTTCAGCTCCCTTTCGATCCTTTATTGTTAAATCAAACTCCTGAAGTAATAAACCCATCTTATCAGTCTGGGCTTAGATTCTTTTTTTCCCAAAAGATACTTCAATGCCGCATGGTCAGAAAAAACTATGACTTTAGAACCAAGCAAATAAGATCTAAATTTATCTAAAGCAAAAATAACAGCTAAAAGTTCTTTTTCAGTTGTGGAGTAACTGCATTGTGCAGCATTCAATGTTCTTGAAGCATAGTATATGACATGACTTTGCTTCCCAACTCTTTGGCCCAAAACAGCTCCAACTGCATAGTTGCTGGCATCGCACATAATCTCAAAGGGGAGTTCCCAGTTTGGAGGTTGAATAACAGGAGCACTTGTCAGCAGTGCCTTAAGCTTGTCAAAAACTTCTTGACATTCCTTTCCGAACTCAAAAGTAACATCCTTTTGCAATAGTTTAGACAATGGGATAGCAATCCTTGAGAAATCCTTAATAAACCTGCGATAAAATCCTGCATGTCCAAGAAAAGAACGAACTTCCCTAACATTAGTAGGGTAGGGTAAGTTCACAATCAAATCTACTTTAGCTTTATCAACTTCTATCCCCTTAGCTGAAATTACATGCCCTAACACAATTCCTTGACTAACCATAAAATGACATTTTTCATAATTCAGAACTAAATTCGCATCAATACATCTTTTTAAAACTTTAGACAAATTATTTAAACACACTTCAAAGGAATCACCATAAACAGTAAAGTCATCCATAAACACTTCTATGCAACTCTCAATAAATTCAGAAAAAATACTCATCATGCATCTTTGGAATGTTCCTAGTGCATTACATAAGCCAAACGGCATCCTCCTGAATGCAAATGTTCCAAATGGGCAAGTAAAAGTAATTTTTTCTTGGTCTTCTTGAGCAATGGCTATCTGATAGTAACCTAAAAATCCATCCAAAAAGCAAAAACAAGATTTTCCAGCTAACCTTTCTAACATTTGATCAACAAAAGGTAATGGAAAATGATCCTTTCTTGTAGCTAAGTTCAGTTTTCTAAAATCTATGCACATTCTCCAAACATTTTGTACTCTCATGGGTACCAATTCATTCTTTTGATTTCTTACCACAGTTATACCAGTTTTCTTTGGAACTACATGCACTGGACTTACCCATTCACTATCAGAAATCGGGTAAATTATACCTGCATCCAAAAGTTTAAGAATTTCTTTAAATACCACATCCTTCAATGTTGGGTTGAGTCTTCTCTGTGGCTCCCTTACTGGTCTGGCATCTTCTTCTAAATGGATTCTATGCATACAAACAGCTGGACTTATACCTTTTATATCAGCTAAAGTCCAACCCATTGCAGTTTTGTGTTCTTTCAACAGTGAAACCAGCTTATCTTCTTGTTCCTGTGACAACTTATTTGAGATAATGACGGGTAATGTCTCTCCATCACCTAAGTATACATACTTGAGGTGATCAGGCAGAGTTTTCAACTCTAAAGTTGGAGCCCGCAACACAGATGGCAACATTTTCTCATGAGTTAAAGAAAAATCAGCATTTGCAGAATTTAAACCAGATATTACCGCTGATAAAACTTCACAAGAAGAATCAATAAACTCATCTAAATCAAATTCAGCTTCTAAATCAAACAAATTTTCAGCAAAACTATCTTCAAAAACATCTTGCATTATTGAATCAATTACATCCACATGATAAAGAGAATGATAATCATCAGGATACTTCATTGCATCAGAAATATTAAATTCAGCAATTTCTCCATTAAACTCAACAGAAAGAATACCCTTATCAACATCTATCTTTGTTTTAGCAGTTTTCATAAATGGTCTACCTAACAGAATTGGAGTTGATTGATCTATTGCATCATCATTCATTTTCAAAACATAAAAATCAACAGGAAAAACCAGTCCATTAACTTGCACTAAAACATCCTATACGACTCCAACTGGATGCACACAAGAACGATCAGCTAATTGAACAACTATTTTAGTTTCTTGCAAAGAATTTATATTTAAAGCTTGATAAATGGAAAATGGCATGACATTTATTGATGCACCTAAATCTAACATGGCACGCTTAATCTCTTTATTACCAATTATACAGGGTAGGGTGAACATACCTGGATCCTTGCACTTTTTAGGTAGATCATTACTTATCATGGCTGAAACATGCTTACCCAATATGATGGTCTCCTTATTCCTCAACTTCCTCTTATTGGTACAAAGTTCCTTTAGAAACTTTGCATACTTAGGAATTTGCTTTATGGCTTCTAGTAAGGGGATGTTGATTTCTACCTTTCTAAAGGTTTCCAAAATCTGATTTTCATGTTCTTCTTCTTTTGATTTTGCTAACCTTGTAGGAAAAGGGGGTAGAGATGAATCATATTGACCAAAAGAAGATTCAGAACTTACCTTGGATTTTTCATTAGCCGTAGACTCACTTTCCTCCTTTGATTTTTCCTCTTTTTGCTCTTCCACTGGTAATGGGGATTCAGGCTGAAGTTGCTTACCACTTCTCAATGTGATTGCATTTACATTTTCTTTAGGATTTACCTTCGTTTGTGATGGCAGTTTCCCCGAAGCTTGGGCTTCCAACTTGCTAACAGATGTGGCTAATTGAGAAATTTGATTGCCCAATTGTTGAATACTTGCTCTTGTTTCTCGTTGAAACTGTTGAGTGTTATTAGCAAGTGCTTTAACAATTTCATCTAAAGACATACCTGAATTTGAAGCTTGGGGTTGAGATTGCTGAGGTGTTTGGAATTGTCTAAAATTCTGATTTTGAAACCTTGGTTGCGCTCCTTGATTCCCATAGCTCAAGTTTGGATGATCTCTCCATCCGGGATTATACTGGTTTGAAAAGGGATCATATTTTCGGTTGGGTTGACCAGGAAATCCACCAATTGCATTCAACTCTTGATTTGGATTTTGCAATGTTGGGCACATGTCTGTGGGATGCCCGACAAATGAACATATTCCACATGCTCCCGTAGATTGCATTTGTCCTATAGCCATTTGACGCACAAGAGTAGTCAAATCTGAAATTTTATTTTCAAGTTGAGAAGTACTTACCTCGTTAACTCTACGAATAGATCCATCCGCACGTGTCCCATATTGTTGAGAATTTTCTGCCATGGTTGATATTAATTGTCTAGCATCCGTGGGTGTCTTGTCAACCAAAGAACCACCACTAGCTGCATCTACCATACTTCTATCTGTAGGTAACAGCCCTTCATAAAAGTATTGTATCAAGTGTTGGTCTGAGATTTGATGGTGTGGACAGCTAGAACACAACTCCTTGAATCTTTCCCAATACTCATACAATGTTTCACCTGTACATTGCCTTATCCCATATATTTCCTTCCACGTGTTAACTGATTAGGGGAAAGATTATAGAGCCAATCTTTTGCTTTATCTTTTAATGAAAATGGAAATGCTCTAAGACTTATATGCTCATCAGTCACCCCACGTGGTTTCATACCTGCACAAACTACTTAAAACTCTTTCAAGTGTTTATGTGGGTCTTCACCAGCTAAACCTCGAAAAATAGGGAGTAAATGGATCAAACCAGATTTTAAAGCAAAATCAACCTCAAGATTTGGTATTGTTATGCATAGAGGTTGTTGGTTTAGATCCGGTGCAGCTAACTCCCTAAGTGTTCTATTATTTGGTTCAACCATTTTACTTGCAACCTCCTCGTTTACTGGATCACAGGTTGAATTTACCTCTTCAGAACTCGAGGAGCTATTTCTTTGCTTTGTTTCTTTCCTTAGTTGCCTTGCGACTTTCTCAATCTCAGGGATATATTGTAATTCTCCTGAATGAGAGGAACGAGTCATGCAACACTAAGGAGAACAGAAACAATCACAAAGAAAGAAAGAAAGAAAAAAAATAACAAATTCAAGAAACGATATTAGTTCCCCGGCAACGGCGCCAAAATTTGGCAGGGTTGTCGAAGCCCTACAAATTTAATACTGGCTCACTCCACTAATTTGTAGTAGTGGCAAGACCAGGTCGAATCCAAAGAGAACTAATGAGTTCGTTTCTTAAATTAAAATGACTCAAAGCAGGGAAATTAAAGTGATTCGCGAGAAATAAATAAAATCAATAATAATTGTAAACAAGTTCAAGGATATTGAGTTCTGATTCAAGGTAAAAGGAATGTTAAAGATGTGACTTAGATCATTGGCTCCTACGAATACAATTTAGATTCAAATACTTAGTCAAAGACTAATTAGGATAGCCATAACTAGTCTTTGATCTCCCTAAATTAATTGATTCAAATTAAGCATTCAAACCAACAATTGTTATTGAATAAACTGGGGACGATAACGTTCCATATTCACCCACTAACATCATTACACTTAATGGAAAACAACCAAACCTAAATCGCAGATTGAGATAGCTACAATCTGTAACTTAGTCTTCATGTCCTTTATAAGCTACTGGGTCTAATTGTTTATGACAATTACAGATCATAAATTCATAGATAGTAGTAGGAAAATCAATAACAAGCTAAGTTGTCAATTTATTCATTATCAACATTCCCTGGGAATTTTAACTTCAAAAGAACAGAAAATACAAGAATCTAGCAATTTAATTAAAATAAAACCTCCCTAAGATCACAACTAGAACTTCAATCCCTTGAATCAGAATTGAGATAATTAGCCAGACATAAAGCAAACTATTCTAAAATACTAAAAATATGAAAGGAATAATCTGCCCAAAATACATCAGAATAGCTCTCCTTTTATAGGGTTTCAAGTCAACAATCTTCCCTAAAATTACTACTCTTACCGCATCTTTCTCTATCAGCCTTCATCTTCAAATTCAAAAAATTGTTTAATTCTCCACAAATCCTCCGCGAATGAATCGTTGTCGCTGACCCAAGCCCTGCGCTGCGCTATCTTCGTCTCGCGTCCGAAACCTGTGGTAAAGCTTTCAGCCCTTCCGCTTCGCTGGTGCGATGTTCGTAAACAAAACAAAAATAAAAATAATAAAAAGTAGTAAATATACGCACATCAGTGCAAGAGAACAAATTTGACTTTAACAAATACTCTAGTTAATTACCTACTGGACTCACCCAACTTACTTATTTATATTATTAACTAGTATAAACTTAATTATACTTTAAAATTTATTAACTAAATTATCTAATCCTAATATAACAAAATATACTAAATTGATAAAATATAAAATATAAATAGTAAAACTAACCTATAAAATGTTATTTAAATCAAGGCATAAAATATGCTCATCACTAGTTCATGTAGACCAGGATGTTTTCTACCAGGCTACTCCAAATATAATAGGTATCCAGGAATACAGGATGTTTTCTACCAGATACAATCTCATCAAAATAGGACCAGAGCCCACATAGGACCAAAGTCCACCATTCAACAACCATCAATCATATCCACATATCCTCCAAAAATAAATACATTTTATATATCCTCCAAAAATAATAATAGTTTTCTAAAAGAAGTTTTCATAAATGTTCTCATTTGCCCGTAGGATATTCAAATAATAGTTTCCAAATAATATAAGGCATTATAACCTATCAATCCACACTTTCCATAATACTAATCATTTCTCAAAAGATAGATATAGTTTATATCCTCCAATTTGAATATACATATATATTTCCCAAAACTAGTATTTTGTCCTTCAATTAAAATATAAGATTCAGAAATAGTATTTCTCTTTCAAGTTAAATACACATATAAACACATTTATATAATGTCAAAGTAGGCTACTCCTCTCAACAATATAAGGTAACATACTAACACTTGAGACCATTCCAAAATTTACAATTCTATCATAGGTTATACACTTCTCAAAACATAATTTCAACTTATATAATTTCCATAATATAATACTTAGATTGATAAACACAAGTCAACTCACCCTTTTTGCTATTCATCATGCTTTTAAATTCAAACACATTTTCAAAACCTTTTAAGGATCCAAATCAGACAAATAACATATTTAATTTGGCAAAGTAATTTAAACAGACATAGAAACTTACCTCAAACTAAAGCTCCCAAACTCAAACACCCGATCTCAAGCTCAATTCATAAGCTAATTACCTCAATGGAAAACTTGTAGACCCATCAAATCTTCTTTCAAATTACTAATACTATTATTATTATTATTATTATTATTATTATTATTATTATTATTATTATTATTATTATTATTATTATTATTATTATTATTATTATTAATCAGTACCATCATCCTCATCAACACCAACCCATCATTTCCTCATCATCATTATCATCATGCTTCATCATGACATCATTCCATAATCATCATACGATTATCATCTTAATCATATTTTTATTATTAGTACCATTTACGAATCATCATCTATCTCTTTCACCAATAATTCCCATTCTCAGCATCTCATATTCATCATTATTCTATCATTCATAAATCATACTCCATTTTCTCATTATCATTATTATTTTAATCAACAAATCACCTTAGCAACATCATCATCTTCACGCCATCCACAATCTACTGATCATATTAACTCACTAATTTAACAATTTAACATCATTAAGCTTTAATAACACAACATAATCATCTAATTAATATTCAATCATCTATAATCACACCATTAACATTATTCAACACTATTATCCATTTGATAGATACTACTCTCTGCCATCATCAATCTTTAATTTCGACAAGAACAACTATCCATTTATTCGTCCATCAACAGCAACACGCAATCATCATCATTAATAAATAAATTTCAGCATTAACCTTTATTTAACCTCTAACCCATCATTAACATGCTCATAAGATACTCAACACTTAATAACCACAGACCCAACCGGGCGAACTTCCTCTTACAGTAGTGGGAGAAACATATGCTACGCTGTCGCTAGCCTATTATTTGGGTTTGTGAAAGTTGATTTTAGTGGTGATGTTTTAGTGAGTGTCATCCTCTAGGAATAACTATAAGGGAATTGAGTAGAGAGGGGTTAAACACAATATCATTAAGTGTTTGAAAGCTAACCAAATTCAAATGTTTGCTTGTATAGAGACAATCATAAAACAAATAAATTTCTAAGTAATAGTCAAGGATAAAAGAGAGGACTTAGATTAAATAACAATGTACAAATACTTCTTAGTGTTTTAAATTCTAAGGCAAACAAAGATCAATAATAAAAGTGAAGGCGTTTAGCAAGTGCCAATGCCATTCTCATGGTCATTGGGCTATCACCTATGTTCTAATTCCATTCTCATGGCAAATAGACTAGATGAGGCAATTAATCAAATACCTTGTGTGCTCTATCCCTTCCAACTCCCCTTTCTCAAGAGTGAGTTAGAATTGTGATAGGTTTGACTATGGTGAATCTCTATTCTCGTAGGTGAAGCAGGAGACTGCACATCCACAAACCACTGAAAATCCTGCAAAATTTGCAACAATTGAAGCAGAGAACATAATTAGATTAACCAAAGACAGAAGCAACGAACATTTCTTACTAGTTTTCTCTTAAAGAAATCATGATTGCACTGACTTTGAACATGAAAGAGCGATACCCTTGTGTGATGATCTCAGAAGCAGTAATGAAAAATAGCAGAGAAGAAGAATGAGATAGAGTTTCAGAGAGAAAGAGGGTGAAGAAAGGAACTGTATTGATTAAAATTCAGCATGAATCTCAGCTGTTTTCCGCACTAGCTATATATATCCCTTATCTATCACAGCTGTGCCCTTGAATTACATAACAATCGTAACAAACTCAAGAAGGAAAATACAAAAAGGAAATAAAAAGGGATAACCGTTCCAGATGTATTAGGACGACGTCGTCTGATTGCTTCAACCTCCAACTAACTGCCTTTTCCCAAAACGACGCTGCATGACCCTTTTTTAACCGTTATCAACTGTCATCTCTTCTACGACGTCGTCTGGCTTTGTTTTCAACCTCCTCCGTTTTCCAGCCTTCTTTCCACCATCCAGGGCTGTTACAATGCCTTCCCCTACCGGAGATCCTTGTCCCCAAGGATCAAAAGACGGGAACTGGCTAGTAACATGGTGATAGTCTTCCCATGAAGCTTTCTCTTTGGGAAGATTTGACCATTGCACTAGTATTTGAGTCACTGCCTGATTGTTGCGTTTAACCAATCGTTTCCCCAAGGCTGCAACTGGCTCAGCTTGCACTTCCCCATCTTGACCAGTGATTGGGGGTTCTAGTTGAGGCTCCGACCCTCCTCCAATCTTTTTCTTAAGTTGTGAGATATGAAAAATCGGGTGTAGTAAGGCCCCCGGAGGTAATTTCAACCTGTAAGCAACCTGCCCTACCTTTTCAATCACCTGGTAAGGTCCAAAATAACGGGATGAGAGTTTTAAGTTGCTCCTTACTGCTAAGGTCACTTGCCTATAAGGCTGCACCTTGAGGTATACCCAATCACCAACCTCTAAGGTCCGTTCACTTCTCCCCTTGTCAGCTTGTTGTTTCATCCGATGTTGAGCTTGCCTCAAATTTTCCTTCAAGACTGCCAGGATGGTATCCCTTTCAGCTAACCAGTTGTGATCAGTACTCCCCGAGGCAAGTCTTGCTGCCAGTGTAGGAGGGTTGTACCCATACAAGGCTTGGAAGGGTGTGCATTTGAGGAAGGTGTGGTAGTTCGTGTTATACCAGAACTCTGCAAGGTGAAGCCACTTAGTCCAACTTTTGGGCTTTTGGAATACCATGCACCTTAAATAGCTCTCTAAACACTTGTTGACCCTCTCCGTTTGGCCATCTGTTTGGGGATGGTAAGCAGTAGATAGATTCAACTTAACTCCCATCTTCTTGAACAATGTTTGCCAAAATAGACTTGTAAACACCTTATCTCTGTCAGATACTATATCCTTAGGTAGCCCATGCAATCTGTAAATGTTCTCCATAAATACTTCAGCAATGTTCTCAGCAGAGTAGGGGTGAGAAACAACAATGAAATGACTGTATTTGGTCAATCTGTCCACAACTACTAAGATTACATCTTTGTTGCTGGATTTGGGTAACCCTTCTATGAAGTCCATAGAGATGCTGACCCAAGCTTCCTCTGGAATGGCAAGGGGCTGCAAAAGACCAGGGGTGGCTATATTCTCATGCTTACATCTTTGACAAACATCACATACTTTCACCATTTCAGTAACATCTTTTTTCATACCCTTCCAGAAGAAAATCTGTTTCATCCTCTGATATGTTCCTTGTTGGCCAGAATGTCCCCCTAAGGAAAACTCATGCAATTGAGACATCAACCTCTTCCTAAGTTCACCTGTAGAACCAATGTAAATCCTGTGTTTGTATCTCAGAATGCCCCCACTTACAGTGATGTCTGGTAGTGCAGCAGGGTCAATCAAGGAGGCTGTCAAGGTTTCAGCAGCCCATGAATCATTTACATAGCTGGCTGCTACCTCCTCCATCCATAGTGGCTGTACAGTGGAAATGGAATTCAACTCAGGTTCTCCTTCCACCATTTGTCTAGACAAAGCATCTGCAACACAATTTTCAGATCCCTTTTTGTATTTGATGGTATAATCCAGTCCAAGTAGCTTTGCCAAGCGTCTTTGCTGCACAGCAGTTGTGATCTTTTGTTCCAATAGGAACTTGAGACTGTGATGGTCAGTCATGATGGTGAAGTGTCTCCCCATCAAGTATGGCCTCCACCTTTCAATAGAATTCACAATGGACCAATATTCCTTCTCATAAATAGATAACCCCAGATGTTTCTCTCCAAATGCCTTACTAAAGAAAGCAATTGGCTTGCCATCTTGTAGTAGAACAGCCCCCATCCCTCTTGAACTAGCATCAGCTTCAACAATGAATTCTTTTTGAAAGTTGGGAAGGGCTAAAATAGGAGCACTGCACATGGCCTGTTTCAGCTGAGCAAAAGCTTGATCAGCCTCATCATTCCATTTAAAAGCATTCTTTTTAAGCAAATTGGTTAGGGGTCTGCTAATCACCCCATAGGACCTTATGAATCTTCTGTAATATCCAGTTAACCCCAGAAACCCTCTTAAAGCCTTGACAGAGGAAGGTCTAGGCCAAGCAGCCACAGCTTCCAATTTTGCAGGGTAAGTTTTCAGTCCATCTTTGGAGATTATGTGGCCTAGATACTCCACCTGGTCCCTAGCAAAGGAACACTTACTCAATTTGGCAAGCAGTTTGTTATCCCTCATTATTTGAAGCACCTCTTTTAGATGAACCCAGTGATCCTCCCAAGTTGCACTATAGATCAGTATATCATCAAAAAAAACTAACACTGATTTCCTTAACAGTGGCTTGAAAACCTGGTTCATCAAAGCCTGAAATGTAGCTCACGTCTTCCGATGAGGAGGAAGACCACAAGAGGCAATCAGTCTTTGATAGGATCGACAGGGTAGAACCACGACGGTCAGCCTTTCATAGGCTTGGGTCAAATCCCAAACCTGCTAAGAGGAAGTCAATACATGACAGACTCGGAGCTGCTCGAGTTTTAAAAGAACACACCGACACTTCTATTGAAATAGAGTCTTCAACAAGGCTTAGAAGTGTAGTTTCCTCTCGTATGAGACAAGAAGTTGATGTCCATGTTTCATGCAGCGAAGTCTTGAAGGTCCGGCCAAAAGACCATTATATACACCCGTGTGCAAGAAGGAACAGAAGAAGACCTTGATTCAGGTTATGGAGCGACACCAACCCAAGATGAGGTGGCGTCTTCATTCCACATTAATTGACATAATGAGATCCTAGTTGCGGGGGCACGTACATCTTGGTTGATGAAAATGATTCGCAAGCTGGCCCTATTAAGTAAACGAGACTACTTGATGATATCCACCAAAAATGCAGTACGTGGTTAAACTGCTAATGCATCTCGCTTTGTCTATGGGTGGGCCCAAATCATAGACGCTCCTGGCCCGCATGAGTTTAAACTGTGAACGGCTCTACTTAAAAAAGAAAAAATAAAACATTTGAACTATGTTTAACTTGATCTTCTTTATGGGATTACATAGGCAGCTTAGAAATTTTATTATCTAAGTTCAGTCATAACAAAAACAAAGTTCCGTTCACGTTGCGTATAATGGTGATGTTGTGATTAAGTCAAGGTCATGTCAATTATTGGCATGGAAAAGAGGGGGAAGAAGTGCAGAAATTATTACAAGACAACTATCAGGCATGCATTCCCGTAGCAATTGACAAGTGCTTAGGATTTTGATTGTATCTCGGTCTACAGTGGTTCCATTAATGTGATTTAAGTGTCTTTGGAAAGATAATTTACAAGGCTAAAACTCTCTTGAAGACATCAAAGTTTGAATTTGAATTTTAATGGGTCGAACATTGAAGCGAAGTGCGGTTACGAATTTGTCCATAATTGCTCATGTTCAAATTTTATTTGAATATTTCAAGGATACGATTTAGTTGTAGTTGACATTGTTTGTTTTCATGTTCAGTGGTAATGAAAGGAGATTTTATTGTATTAAAATTACAAGACTAATTTGCTTTAATAGTTCAAGAAAGAGCTACAGGTGTTGGTTGTTGGTCATGAATTTCAAGCACTGGCAATGGATGTCGTACTAGAGGTGGCGGATTAATTGTTAGGATTGTTCTAGTTGCTGGACATCACAAGACTCTCTAGCCCATCAAACCGATAGATCTTTAAAATGCACCATTTTGATTCGTGTCAAGGTTTAGAAAGTTGCTGCAGCAAAAAATATAATAGTGATGATAATTGTCATCGTTGTTGTTATTGTCTCTTTTATTGTTACTATTATTGGGAATAAGGTTCAAACTGGCCATTGAACGTAATCTGAAAATGCAATTAGGCCACTGAACGAAAAAAAAAAGTGCAATTAGGCAACTGAACACTCTAAATGTATGCAATTTCACCTAATAGCAAGTTACCATCAATTTTAGTAGGTTACCTTCTTAAGTGGCAGCTGAGTTGGCATTTTAAAAAATTTTTAATAAATCAATTTTAGCTCATTTGGAGATAAATACAGATATAGTATCTCAAGACTATACTCTTTTTAGGATAAGCGTTTATCACTACGTAAAAAGTTATAACTAGTAGCGAAGCCGCAACTTTATTTCTTTTGACTACCACACATAAGCTATAGCTAGTAGCAAAGGAACAACTTTATTTCCTTATACCACCACAGTACACATAAGCTATTGCTAATAGCAAATGAGCAACTTCTAGTGACATGACCCTGATACCAGCTACCGCCACACATTTTCGACATCCAGGATTTTGGACTTATTAGCTCTTTACTGACCACTGTCAACAATCCCCCTAGCCTTATGGTACTGAACTTGACTCTTACCGACCTCCGCCCAATAATCTATCTTTTTGATAAGTATGTCCACCAAAAATAAATATTATTTTACCTTGCTAGAAAAATGAATTTATAATTTTTTTTAGCATTTGATTATTATGTAAATCTTTATTATTTAGTAATGCATGCATGTGATAGGTTAATTAATATATGAGTAATTAAATAAAATAAAAATATGATATATAAATAATGTCTATAAAAAATAACACTATTTTTAATATAAAATTTTATGTTATGAAAAAATAATACTTGATGAATATATTATAAATGGAGCAAACCGATCTGGGAGATGGGGCAAGGAGGACTAGAGCGGACCTAGGGCCCGAGGTTGAGCCTGTAGGTTGTTATGGAAGAATCGGGAAGGAATTGAAAGGATGAAGAGATATAAATCAGGTTTGGTGTATGTTGTTAGCACAAGTCGAGCGAATCACTATTTCATTAAAACCTTATTTGCTACCTCCCACAAGTGCTAGGAGCGCTGTAGCCTAGGTTTCCCATGATAAAACGTGCTACGGTTCAACCTTTGAGCACCCAAACTTTGAACCCGGCGAACAAGAGCAAGGCTTAGAACACAATAGGCTAAAGAAAGGAGTAGAAGCAGAGATTTTTGAGCTGAAAACTATGATTTCTTGTTCTTGTAAAAATGGTGTTGCTCTACCCATTCTTATATAGGGTTGTTGGAGTGAATAACATCATTATGGCATTTAAAAATGACATAAAGCCAAATTTTTGTAACACCTGAAACAACAACCCACTAACTGAGATTAAATTCAAAATTTAAAATTGAAATTAATGCAAAAATTAATTCTACTAACTGATATTAAATTCAAAATTTAAAATTGGAATTAATGCAAAAATTAATTCTGTAACGGATGAATTTAATCTCACAACAGTCCAGAATGATTCTGGCTCGTGGTGTTTCAGATTGCCGAAACTGGAGAGAGTGGCCCTAGCCCAAACTCGCTGGCTCCAATTAGATTAGGCCCGGCCAAACTCGCTGGCTCCAATCAGATTAGGCCGCATAGAGTGAACTCTCGTGTTGGTCAAATTCGGCCTCACAAGTACAAACCTCAATCAAGCCATTTTAGTCTCATTTTGGGCTCGCTGCCTCCAATCGGGTCGTTATATCATGCACCGCCGTGCATAATCAATTATGCACCGCGCGTTAGACACTACAGTGTGTCTAAAATGACACTGGCTCACGTATTATTTTTATATTATCAAATGAAACTACAGTTATATCAAAATGATATTGTAATTGTGGTGAAATGAAACTACAGTATATATAAAATGAAACTGAATAACATTTCACATATTTGAGTGTATATTGTAAAATGAAGCTGTAATTATATTCAAATGATCATGTTGTTGTGTTTTAATGAAATTATAGTGTATATAAAATAAAATTAAATAACATTTTTACATATTTGAGTGTATAAATATTGAATGAAACTGATGAACAGTTATTTTTTGCGAAGATTCTGTTTCTTTTCATTAAGTAAAATTAAATAAAACGTACAAACCTAATTCAAGCCATTTAAATCTCATTTTGGGATTTCATTTACACTCGCCCTTATGCACAAGAGAGAGCCTCTATACTATACAATTCAATACACCTAAGAAGAGCTCTTCTATAAATAGTGGTGCAAATCCACTTCCCAAACCAATGTGGGAGAAAAAGCTACTTCCAAACTTTTTCTCTTCACTTTTCCCGCTCAAATGGGTCTACTTTGAGAATCAATATCTCATTCACCCATTATCCGTTTTGAGCGTACAATATATCAATCTCTTCATCTCACTATGAAGAACCCGAATCCACTTTGATCCGACCAAAATCGAAAGTTGACCCCATAGATAATTGTACCACGAAATAGCCACTTAATATTCCATTTTAAGCTATTTTTTCGAACATAATTTGACTTAGATACAAAGTTCAACCCTCATAAATTTGTCCGACTAACAACATAAGTCCTAATTGAATCTTCTACATTCGTTTCACAACCTATTGTGTTTATTCCTTCTTTTAAATAATTAGAAATTTTTGGTTTTTGTTTCTCATTTTTTCTTCCCCAAAGTAATTCATCAATAATTTTACCAAAAAAAAAAAAAAAAAAAGGAGTTTGAATTAATTATGAAAGAAAAGCTTTCTACCACACTTTAATTGCTAGATTTTTGCTTAGGTTTTACGGTTTTTGTGAGTTGATTATATAGCTAGGTGGGGATATGGCTAACAGGCAAAGGTAGGGCAACCGCACCAGAGAAGAGAGGTCTACCGATGAAGACTCGGTGGCTATAGTAGCGGGTTCACAAACATTAGTCGTTAACGTTGATGGAAAAAAATATGTGCGCCATGTTTGCGACATCGTCACCGTTGGTGGCATGATTACAAGCAGAGTAGCAACGAAAGAAATAGTTTTCTTAGTTTAATTCTGGTGCTTTCACGAGTGCTAACCCTGCGGTTATGAATTTTAGAGAGACCAGTGATGTTTGACGGGCTGTCTAGGTTTCTTATTCATCAGCACAACATGCCATCTGATTTTTCGAGACTAGTGAATGGATTAATTACGATGACTAAACGTTCTATTAGATGGGATACGTAGAATTTTATTATTTATACACATACTTAAGAATAAATAAGTATTTCACTGGTGTATAAAAAGATATGATCTAACAGAAAAATGACCTTCAAGAACACCAAATAACTAATTGTAGAAGATAATTTGCGAATACAATACAGGGTCATCAAATCCTAATCTGTTAATATTATGTGATTGCAATATTTGAAAGAAACTTGTGAATACAAAACAAGGTAATCAATTACATATATGATAACATTGTGTGTTCGTAGTATACAAATTGTGAATTTTAAACAGTAAATTGTGAAAATTTAGTATGTAATTTGTGAACATTTGAACCTGGGCCCACAGAATATTTTGTGAAAGTTTAAGGGTCAGGCCATCAAACCCCTTGGTTCACGACCCATATTAATGATTTTGACAAATTATACTATGGATCAGGGACTACCTTGCATTGTGGACCCTGATTCAAAAGTAACATTCAAATTATGTATCTGTAGTTGACACATTTTATACCTGCAATTAACCGTTCATGTATATATATGTATATAAATTGAAGACACATGCATAACATGTTAATTATAAACCTATAACGTGATAACTATAAACACCTAAAATGTGGATGAGAATTTTTAAAGTTTTCAAAAATATTGACCACGATACTTATGACAAAAACTCAAAAAAATTCTAAATCATAAAATATGTATGTATTTGTGTATAATAATCCTTGACATGTGTGGTAGAAAATTTTTTACCAACCAATTATATATTGACATAAATAGTTAAATATTTTTTGAGTTAATATCCAAAATCGTCCTCGACTATAGTGGTTTTTCTCAATTTCGTCCTAAACGACTTTGGTGACCTAATATCATCCCAGACTTTTGTGTTTCGCTCAATTTAGTCCTAGACTTTTGTGTTTTTGCTCAATTTAGTCCCTCATTTGTTATTCTGTCCATTTGGTGTTAAATAAATAGACAATTCAGTAATTTTAATATTGGCATCTCTTTACTCATAGACATGTGATCTGCGAAATCCCTTTTTTTTATGAATTACTCCCAGAATTACTCCTAAAACTGCGAATATAAAATTTTATTTGCAAGGTCCGGGAGTAATTTTGGGTGTAATTCGTACAAGAAAAAGGAATTTCGCACTTCACAAGTTGAAAGTAAAGAGAGATCAATATTGACATTACTGAATTGTCCCTTTATTTAACACCAATTTGACGGAATAACAAATGGAGGACTAAATTGAGCGAAACACAAAAGTCTGGGACGATATTAGGTCACCAAAGTCGTTTAGGACGAAATTGAGAAAAACCACTATAGTCGAGGACGATTTTGGGTATTAACTCAATATTTTTTGAGTACTATTAACCATGTTACATATAGTATCTATTCATATATACTTTCTCAACCTACTAAAACACGAGTCAATATCGCCCCCACTTGAGAGAGACATTTCATGCCGCTTGACCACAAGGTCTTTGGCTATAGTTAAATATTTATTATTAATGATATGCATATTATTATATACTTATTTATTTTTACATCTAACTAATTTATAAGATTCAATGCTAGTTACACCACTCAATTATATAGGGGTGAAACGAGCCGAGCCGAGCTCGAGCATGGGTTGGCTTGAGCTCGAGCTCGATAAGCATGGTTCGGCTCGAGCTCGATCGAGCTCAAAAAAAGATGCTCGAGCTCGGCTCAACAATTTTTCGAGCCGCTCGAGCTCGGCTCAAGCAGCTCGATTGTTCGAGCTCGGGCTCGATTTTGACCTATTTGAATTCATATTTCAATTAATAATAAACATTATTTTATCCATACATAAATAATAAAAACTTTAAAAAAATTTAAAAGTCCAAACATCAATGTTTAAAGACTCCAAACACTCAAAACAAGTTTACAACTCCACTTTAATTACAAGTCAATAGTAGACATTGATCCTTACCATATATATAATATTTATCTATTTATTTAATTATGGCTCGCGAGCGGCTCGACGAGCCACGAGCCTAGAATATTTGAGCTCGAGCTCGGCTCGTTTAATAAACGAGCCGCTCGATTTTGACCGAGCTCGAGTCGAGCTTTGACCGAGCGGCTCGCAAACCGCTCGTGAGCCGCTCGGCTCATTTACACCCCTACAATTATATATGTATTCTCTGTACTTGTAAAGTTGTACATCATATTAAAAATGTTGTACTTTATTTTTTCTAGACAAAAAATGTCGTTACACCGTTAAATATATGTTAATTAAATATTAAATAGTAAATCAATTTAGAAAAACAGTAAGGGTGTGTTTGGAAACCTGGAAAATGAGTTCTGGAAATCATTTTCCAAGTTTTCATTGTTTGGATGTGCCTGAAAAATCAAGTCAACGGAAATCATTTTCCGTTGACTTTGGAAAATAGGCTTGTTTTGGAGGAAAATGACTTCCCCTTTTTTTGGGGGAAGTCATTTTCCAACTTTTACACCACACCACCACCACCACACCACCACCGCTACCACCACCAACACCATACCACCACCACCACCGCAACCACCGTCGCCGCCACCGCCACCACCATCACACCACCACCACTACCACCACCGTCGCCGCCACCACCACCATAACACCGCAACCGCCGCCACCGCCGCCACCGCCACCATACCACCGCAACCACCGCCACCACCACCACACCACCACCATCACACCACCGTCGCCGCCACCACCACGACCATACCACCGCAACCACCGCCACCGTCACCACCACCATACCACCGCAACCACCGTCGCCGCCACCACCACCACCACCATACCACCGCAACCACCGCCACCACTGCCACCACCGTCATACCACCACCAGTAACAAATTACACCACCACTACCTCCATAATATTTTTGATATTTTATTAGTTATTTTTTATTATATTTAAAATTATTATTATACATGTTGTAATATTCTAAATAAAATAATTAAAATGTTTAATTATACAATTCTAATCATTTTCCAGAAAATGAACCAAACACACAAAAATAGTTTTTCAGAATGCAACCAAACACTGGAAAGGAAAATGTTTTCCGGAAAATGACTCATTTTCTAGAAAACATTTTCCAGAAGTCATTTTCCTGCTTTCCAAACGGACCCTAAATGAATTTAGAAGATAACAGATGATGATAGGGAAAATCTTAATTATTTCGACCAATTTAGAAAATAACAAAATTACTTAAAAGGGAAACACCAGAATCTATTTATAAATACATAAAGCAGTCTAAGACGGGAGATCAGAGGTGTTCTCAATTCAAGCAACCATGCATGCGGATTGATCTGATTATGATATGAGACCGTATGATATGATGATGATTTGATTTGACATGGATATGATATGATATGATTATGCCAATGAGATTATACTTACTTTTGTTGGTATTGAGAGACTTTAAAATGGTTATGCTTATGATAGGAAAAATCTTAAGATGCTGCCTATAGACTAATCTTTATGGCCAAACAGTGTGTAATCCAGGGGACTCTTGGGCAGACAACTGGTATAGCTAAGGAAAAGGGAGGCCTCTACATAATGGAGGAACCAAATATGAAGAATAAGCAGCTTGTTGCACAGTGCACTAACTTGGAAACTTGGCATCAAAGGTTAGGCCACTTTCAAACCAACAAAATTCATCTCCTATGTGATGTGGATACTTCAAAGGGCAGTACTCTAGCTTGTGATGTCTGCCACCTAGCTAAACACAAACGATCTCCCTTTCCTTTAAGTAATACTAGATCAAGTAATTGCTTTGATTTGATACATGTTGACATTTGTCAAATCTTTCCTTGACAGTGAGTTCAAGATTAAGGACTTGGGAAGCTTGGGGTACTTTCTGGGCATTGAAGCTCATATGAATACTAATGGATTAAATATATGTCAAAGGAAATATGCCCTCGATATCTTAGAAGAAGCAGGTTTTCTCAACTGCAAACCATTTGCCACCCCAATGGTTCCTGGACAGAGATTAAACAAAGAAAATGGCTCCCCTCTCAGTGATGCAGCTCCCTACAGACGGCTAGTTGGTCGCTTATTATATTTGACGGCTACAAGGCCGGATCTTACATATACCACTCAACAATTGAGTCAATTTGTGGACTCTCCAACATCAGAACACATGAGTGCTGCTCACCGTGTTCTTCATTACATTAAGGGAGCTCCCAGGCAAGGTCTGTTGTATCCAGCAAATAGTAGAATTCAGCTACATGTCTTTGCAGACTCTGACTGGGCTTCTTGTCCAGAAACGCGCAAATCCATTACGGGATTCTGCATTTTCCTAGGATCTGCTCTCATCTCCTGGCGATGCAAGAAGCAAATGACTGTCTCACGTTCCTCCTCAGAAGCAGAGTATCGCTCCCTTGCATCAACTGTCTGTGAGACACAGTGGATAACATCTCTGCTCAGTGACTTACAATGTAAACCAGTCAAGCCTGCCGCCGTGTTTTGTGATAGCAAATCGGCTATTGCCATTGTTGAGAATTGAGTCACGTTTTTCACAAACGGACAAAACATATTGACATAGATTGTCACATTGTCCGTGAAAGACTCAATCAAGGCCTAATCAAACTGTTACCTGTTCCTTCATCTTCACAAATTGCAGATGGACTTCATCTTCTTCATCTTCGCAAATTGCAGATGGACTTACTTGAGGACCTCTATGCTCCAGTTTATGGGCAAATGATCTTGAGGACTTTTATGTCTTTCTTATCTCTGGGCAGTTATAACTGTCAAGCTCTACGTCTAGAGTATATATGTTGCTTATGTATGTTAATCTTTTACAAATCGACATAACTTTGCTCCCTAATGGAGATAATGCCAATTTACAATTTAAGTATAGGGAGATATGCCAATTTACCGAAGCACAAAGAGTCTTGAACCCATGAAAAGTCAATACCGCCCCCACTGAGAATTGAATTCATGACCTTCCATTTAAAAGAGCCACTCCATGCCATTAGACCACAAAGTCGTTGGCAACAATAACGCTTCTCTTTGTACTAGCCTCTACAAATTCTAACCTTCCTCCCAAAATATACATTTGATAGTCGTATTCAATAATAGGGGACCTAAACTGGCCGGAATTAATTAAAATATGGGAACTAAAAGAGTGTACACATACAAGTTTGTCTTGTTTTTGTTTTAACACTCCTTATTTGTCTTAACATTTTGAATATAATACTCTAATGGAAGGACCAAATTTAATAAATTCTACATAGTCCCTAACCAAATATATATAGATTAGAAAAGTTGATAGTCAATAATTTGTTCAGTTATACTGAATTTTTTTACTTAATATATAGCATTCTAGTTTTGTTACATTATAATTGTTTATTTACTTAATGTATTAATCTAATATAATTAATACCATTAAGCACTATAATCAACCAATCAAAATAAAAATAATTTTTTTTTCAATTACAAATACTTCATTCATTAATACTAAATAAATAAATAAAAACAACAACAACACCACACAAAAGTAACACTGTAACAGCATACTAGCTTGATACTTCAATTCAAACAAGTTCTAAGAAATTAAACATGACAATAATTCAAGGCAAATTGCAATGATAAATCATTACAGTGAGTTTAAAAAGATTATGAGATCAGAAGTTGTAAGGCCAAACTTGATTGAAATCAGCATCAGAGAAGATCATGTCATGATGGGTACCCTCACCCCCACCGCCGCCGTTTGCCGGCGGAGGCGCCATAGCAGGAACGAACCAAGATGCAGTTGCTGGTGGCGGAGGGACACTGCGCTGCTGCAGAAGATGTTGCTTCGTCTTCTCCAGCTCTTGCATCTTCTCATCAGCCAACGCATACAAACCCATAAGCTGCCTTGCATCCTTTATCTCCTCCAATCTGCTTTCTCCTTGGATTACCTTTTTCATCACCACATTCATCTCCTTCCTCTCCACTTCATGCTCCTTCTTCCGCATCTTCTCAATTCACCATTAACCCAATCTCTCACAAACTTCTCGTGTGTCACCATCTTCTTCACTCTCTCCGCCTCCGGAAGCCCCCAAAACCCCAAGAATCGCTTCCTCGCTTCTTCCACACAAGGCCAAACATCAATAAGGCAATCTCCCTCGTGCATTGCAATCCCAATCTCAACATCACACAACACACAAAGCTCTTTCGCTTGCTTCAACAATGCCGCCTTCTTCCGTTCAATCACCCGTTTTCTCTCCCTTTCACTCATCATCATTAACCTCAAATGACGACCAACTTTTATTCCTCCACCAACACGCATGCTTAATTGCTTCATGCTTGATAACACTTCTGATCTGCAGACCAAACTGCCTTTGGTATTTATATATAGATTATGGTGCCGGGTTTAAGTAATTTTTTTATTTTCTAATTTGGTCGAAGCATTTATGATTTTTCTTAATATAAATATAACGGCATAATATATTAAAGTAATATAATTGTCCCAACAAATTTTCCTCCAAATGTGAAAACATTTATTGTATTCATATTAATTTATAAATAGATTCATGTAATTCCCAGAGACTTTCCCTCCAAATGTGAAAACAATTATTGTATTCATATTAATTTATAAACAGATTAATGTAATTCATGTAATTTAACATGTTGCGATAAGAAGAATATAATATTAGTTACTATTATTGTTAACACCAATAGTTCACCAAATATGCACCATCAACGTTAGGAAATACACCACACAAAACAGAGTAAACAGAGCCCTGCATCACCAAACACACACCATTAGGTGTGAGTAAAAACACTATACACTGTTCGGAAATACACCATTGGGGGTGGTGAGTTATATGGTGTGTTTTTTTGAGTCTGTGGTGTATTTTGTGATGTTTTATTACATTTCATTAGGGTGTGTTTTTATTACACTGTTGGTGCATATTGTTAACACTATTGGTGTATTCTGGAATTTGACCGCACCGCCGCACCGTAAGACCCCGCCGCATATGAGGGCTCTTATATATATATATATATATATATATATATATATATATATATATATATATATATATATATATATATATATTATAGCAATTATTATAATAACAATAATATAGAAACGCGGAATCATGCATCCTATTAGCCTTAACGAATTATTATTATTATTATAATTACTATGCACTATTTATTATTATTATTATTATTATTATTATTATTATTATTATTATAGTAATAAAAATAATTATTATTATAATAATACAATACTATACTATAATAACGAATTAGTCAATTTATAAATAAATTCACGTAATTCATGTAATTTAACATGTTGAGTAAAAGAAGAATATAATATTGCTTACTATTATTATTATTATTATTATTATTATTATTATTATTATTATTATTATTATTATTATTATTATTATTATTATAGTAATAATAATAATTCGTTACTATAGTATAGTATTTTAATTAAATTAAATTATTTAAATTAAATAACCCTCTATATGTTTATTATTACAAATGATCATCCTTAATTAAATTAAATCATCCTTAATTAAATCATTTAAATTAAATCAGCCTATATATTTAGTATTACAAATAATCGTTCTTAATTAAACTAGTATTTGTACCCGTGCGATGCACGGAATGAATTTGTTAAGAATATATGAATTTATATATAATTATTTAAATTAGAACATCAAATATTATATAGTGCACTTAAAGATATAGTTTAGATCGTTTATATATTTTAATGATATCATTTCTTGAATTTGTGCAAATAATTGCTCAAATTAATAGCTAATGTCTAGATGTACACATGCGGTGCTATAACTTTAAAGATTTTATTTATCATTGTTTAGTATTTTCATAAATTAGGCAAATGTGCTCGTACTCTAACAGCTCAGTTATAGAAATAAATTGCTATCCTTATTCATTTGTATGGAAGATATATTTTTTTGTCTAGATATATAACAATTTTTTCATTTAAAAAAAAAAAAAAAACTTAATATCACCGATTATATTTACACATTATTGAAACCACTTTCTAGACGACATTGCTAGTGGCAACACAATCTTGTCCATCTTCATCTAGAGCTAACACCTTCAATCCAACATGACGGGTTACTTGGTTGAAAATATACAATCACTACTACAGAAAACGGATTTAACGTCTACATTATAACGTCGTTTTTTTGAAAATCCGACGTTAAATATTTAAAATTATTTTTTATTTTTTTAAAAAATACATATGACGTCGGTTATTTGGTATGGCCGATGCCATATATTAAATAAAAAATAAATACGAGATATGACGTCGGCGTTATACGTTGCCGACGCCGTATCTCAAATAAAATATATATATATATATATATATATATATATATATATATATATATATATATATATATATATATATGGTATACGGCGTCGGCGACGTATATCGCCGACGCTGTATACTTGAATTTAAAAAAAAATAAATAAATAGTAGATACGGCGTCGGAGAATTAATCTCCGACGCCGTATCTCTAATAATTAAAAAAAAATAAAATAAAAATGGTATACGGCGTCGGCGACGTATAACGCCGACGCCGTATACTCAAATTAAAAAAAAAAAAAGAAATAATAAATAGGAGATACGGCGTCGGCGACGTATATCGCCGACGCCGTATACTCGAATTTTAAAAAAAATAAAATAAAATAAATAGTAGATACGGCGTCGGCGTCGTATAACGCCGACGCCGTATACATAAATTAAAAAAATAATAATAATGAAGCTAGCTAGCTAGAACTTTTCAGATCGGCACTCCTAGCTCACTGCTCCAAACATTTCACACTCAACATTTCACTCCTCACTGCTCCAAACGCCCTACGCCACCGATGCTCTCCACCGCCGCCTAAGCCATCATCCACTGCCGTCGGCCTCGCTCTCCGCACGTTGACATCGTCCTCGGCCTCGCTCGCAATAGTGCCGTCGTCTTCGGCCTCAGCCTCGCTCGCCGTCGCCCTAAGCCGCCGTCCTCGCCGTCGCCCAACGTCGTCGCCGCTCGCCGCCTCTCCTGCAAGGTACGTACGTATGTATATATATATATATATATATATATATATATATATATATATATATATATATATATATATATATATATATATATATTATAAATTAAAAATGGTTATGTATATATATTTTTTGAATTTTGAATTTTATATATTATTATTGTGTATATTTTCGAAATTTTAGGAATAATTGTGTATATATTTAATTTTATAAGTTAGTGGGTCAATTATGAATTGTTGTGTGTATATGTGGAATTTTATGAAATTTTGTTTATATATTATTGTGTATATCTTGAAATTTTAGGAATACGGATATAAATCATGTGAAGGTGAGCGTAAATGAAGTTAGTGATCCAAGTGCACATGTACCAATCCCCACCAGTGAGGTTCAACTTGTAGGTGATGCAATTCAACACTTTATTGCTTGGCCAAAGAAGCTGGTAGAGTTATGTACTAAAGTTGATGTGGTATGTATACTGAAAATATTTCTATTTTAAAATAGTAAGTAATTTACTTTTTAAAATAATAATTCTTACTTGTATTATAATTCACAGTCAAAAGAAAAGACCAAATTGACTTTTCATTCGTGTGTGCAATCCGTTCATCAACAATTCACTATACCTGATGATGATTTTTTGACTGATGGATGCAAAAAGGCCTTTTCAATAGCTCGCCGTTTTGAACACCCTCTTGTGGTCCATGTGGCTCGTGGTATTATGGGCAACATTGACTATGACTTGCACCTTCTAAGTGATGAGATAATGCGTTTCTTAAATATGGAGACCATCGATGTTTCTCTAGTTCAGTTCTTTATGAGGTAATAAGTTCTTTAGTATTATTTATTCATAATAGTTTTATATTTATATAGTTGGTAATCAATATATAATTGGTTGTGTTTGTGAATAGGGGTATTTACATTAGTTTTGAGTTGGCATCAAAAGACACGTATGGCTTCCTAGATCCATATTGGATTCAACCACAAATGAATAATATGGAAGACAGGATATCATATATAAATGCCACCATGCAGTCGGGGAAGAAATTGGTATACTTAGCGTCATATGTTCTCAAGTAAGTATTAATTACGTTTTAAATAAAAGTACTTATATATAATATATTTTTATTATATATTATATTCACTTAAAACTAATAAATTATTTATTTGTAGTGAGCATTGGATGTTGATGGCGATTTGTCCTCGACTAAATGAAATTTTTTGGTTTGATTCACTTGGTCATGGGCCGCGTGAAGACATTAAACATATAATGGAAACGTATGTAAATTTATATAATTAATTAGTAGTTATCATTAAACTAGTGATGCCAAGTATTTATATATATTCTATGTCTTATATTAATAGGTGTATGACTGCAACAAACATGATGAGTGGAAAGAAACAAAATTGTTCACCAAAATGGATTATATGTTCGGTAAGTACTTCATTCACTTTGTAAAACATGCAAACTTATTGTTTTTTTTTTTTATTAATTTATTTTATTTTTATTGTAATTCAATGTAGTGTGCTATACAAAAGGGAACCACCGAATGTGGTTATTATGTGATGAAGTTCATGTTGGAAATTGTTTCCAACAATCTAAGCAAAGGAATGGATAAGGCAAGTAATTTCTTAATATATCTTTTGGCTTCAAATGTTTAAAAATACTTGCTTATTTATTAATTTTATTTCTTTTGAACTTTGTAGGCTTTGGAAAGACAAGGAAGATTGCCCTACAACAAAAAAGAGATTGATGAAGTTAGAGACAAATGGTCTAAGCTTCTTATTGATGAATGGGTTAATAAAACGCTTCTTAGTTGATACTTTACGTTTAAAATTAGTTTATGTTTATTGGCTTAATGTTTAGTAGTTTTGTTGAATTGTGGTACTTATATTAGTTTTATGTTTAGTAGCTTGAATTAGCTTAATGAATTGTGTTCTTTATATTAGTTTCATGTTTAATAGTTTGATACTTTACGTTTAAAATTAGTTTATGTTTATTGGCTTAATGTTTAGAAGTTTTGTTGAATTGTGGTACTTATATTAGTTTTATGTTTAGTAGCTTGAATTAGCTTAATGAATTGTGTTCTTTATATTAGTTTCATGTTTAATAGTTTGAATTAGTTTAATAAATTAGTTGATGTTGAATGTTGAATGTTAAATTGCTAGCTGCGCAGGGTTTGAAAATTGATACAGGTGGGGTAGAAAACATAAAACGCATATAAATAAAAAAAAATAATAACATACGGCGTCGGTTTTTACCTAAAAACCGACGCCGTAGGTTAATTATTATTTTTTTAAAAAATAATAAATATATACGGCTTCGGCTTTTAGGTAAAAGCCGAAGCCGTATATATTTATTATTTAAAAAAAAAAAGAAAAAAAAAAAAAAATATATATATATATATATATATATATATATATATATATATATATATATATATACGGCGTCGGCTTTTACCTAAAAACCGACGCCGTAGGATAATTATTTTTTATTTTTTAAAAATAATAAATATATACGGCTTCGGCGTTTACCCAAAAGCCGACGTCGTATGTAAATTATTTTTAAAATATATATATATATATATATATATATATATATATATATATATATATATATACACGGCTTCGGCTTTTAGGTAAAAGCCGAAGCCGTATATTACATACGACGTCGGTTGTTCAACCGACGTCGTATCATTTACTTACGACGTCTCTTAAGACGACGTCGAAAGATAACCGACGTTAAATGGGGTATTTTAACCGACGTTAAAACCGTTTTCTGTAGTAGTGAATGGTAGAATCTCAATTAGTTATCCTTTTATATTTTCAGTCAATTAGTCAATTAGAATATCAAATGCAGTGATATTTTTACATAATTTTCGTTCCATTTTTAATTGATGATGTAGATATTATTATTGAAATATTTCCATTCTTTTTTTTTTTTTTTGAAAATAAATATTTCCATTCTTTACTTTTACTATTTTTTAAAATATGCATTTACTATTGATAATGTAGAATATTATTATTGAAATATTTTCCTGCAATTTTTAATTTTCATTCCATTTTTAATTAAAATGCAATGATCTGACCATTTTTTTCTTGTTTTTTAGTCAATTATGGATCATTTTTTATTTGCAGTCAATTATTAATATTCATTTCCTCTTATAATTTCAGTCAATTTGTAATATTAGATTCATTTTCAGTCAATATTTCTTTTTTATTTTTAGTCAATTAGTCAATTAGAATATAGATGCAATGATATTTTTACCTAATATTTTCGTTTCATTTTTAATTTTCATTGACTATTTATAAATAGTTATGCTGTGAAACCGTGTCCACATTTCAAGGTAGACACAATTCTATTTTCATAATTACTGAACTATATGTTCATAATTATAAAACTATATATTCATAATCTCTGAACTTCATATTCATAATTATTGAACTCTATATTCACAATTACAAAACTCTATGTTCATAATTATTGAACTATATGTTCATAATTATAAAATTATATATTCATAATTTGTGAACTTCATATTCACAATTATTGAATCTCTATATTCATAATTACATAACTATAAGTTCATAATTATGTTCACAACACTATATTCATAATTATAGAACTATATGTTCATAATTTTTGAATTATATATTCATAATTATGAACAATTTTGGAACCGTGTCTACCTTGCAAGGTGGACACGGTTCCACAGCATAATTTATCAGGTCAATAATACTAAAATAATAATAATAATAATAATAATAATAATAATAATAATAATAATAATAAGAGCCTTTGGACCTCTCAATACTTACCCACATTGATGGTCAAACAATGGTGTTTGTAAGAGAAGTAATATATAGAGGAGCTCAAGAGCTCCTCTTTCCAAATATTTTCAATATGGGATCAAAATGATCCAACATCATTTACAAAGGGAGCCCGTGGCTCCCTTTTGTCTTATTATTATTATTATTATTTTTAATTTTAATTTTATTTTGTATATTGTTTTGTTTGGATTATTATTATTATTATTATTATTATTATTATTATTATTATTATTATTATTATTATTATTATTATTATTATTGATAAATTCGTCAAAATTTTAACGAATTCGTCATTTTAACATTTTAAGTTTAATCATAACAACAAAAATTTTATATAATAACTTAGAAATTTGCTCCAAACTACTAATAACTAATACAACACATACATTTTGGGTTAATCTTTACCAATAACTATTACCAATAATATTACCAATTAATAAATTTTGATTAAAGTTATAACTATTACCAATAATATTATCAATTATATTATATTATAGAATATAATACCATATATAATATTATCAATTAATAGATTTTATTTAATTTCCATTTGACATTTACTTAGCAAATAAGTTTTGAATCTCTATATTCATAATTACATAACTATATGTTCATAATTATGCTCACAACACTATTTTCATAATTATAAAACTATATGTTCATAATTGTTGAACTATATATTCATAATTATGAACAATTTTGGAATCGTGTCTACCTTGCAATGTGGACACAATTCCACAGCATAATTTATCGGGTCAATAGTACTAAAAAAAAAATCTTTGGACTTCTCAATACTTGCCCACATTGATGGGCAAGCAATTATGTTTGTAAAAGGAGCATTGCTCCTCTTATATAGAGGAGCTCAAGAGCTCATTTTCTAAACATTTTCAATGTGGGATCAAATGATCCAACATCATTTACAGAGGGGGGTCTGTGGCACCCTTTTGTCTTCTTCTTATTTATTTTAGTTTTAATTTTATTTTGTATATCGTTTTGTTTGGATTACTATTATTATTATTATTATTATGATTATTATTATTATTATTATTATTATTATTATTATTATTATTATTATTATTATTATTATTATTATTATTATTATTATTATTATTTGATTGTTGATAAATTCGCCAAAATTTTAACTTGTCATTTTAACATTTTTACTTTAATCAAAACCCCACAAAAAATTATATAGTAACTCAGTAATTTGCTTCAAATGGCTAAAAACTAATACAACACATACATTTTGTGTTAATCTTTCACAACCCCCATTAATAATAAATAAATAATAAATAAATAAATAAATAAATAAAAACTAAAATAAGAAGACAAAGTTGAGACTTCTTAAATAAGAACCTTTTGACATCTCAATACTTGCCCACGTTGATGGGCAAGAAATTATGTTTGTAAGGGGGTCATTGCTCCTCTTATATAGATGAGCTCTCTCTTTTCAAACATTTTCAATGTGGGATAAAAATGATCTCAAAATCATTTACAAAGGGAGCCCGTGACTCCCCTTTGTCTTTTTTTTTTTTTTTTTTTTTTTTGTTTTTAATTTTAATTTTATTTTATATATAGTTTTGTTTGGATTATTATTATTGTTGTTGTTGTTGTTGTTGTTATTGTAATTTGATTATTTGGCAAATTCGTCAAAATTTTAAGAAATTCGTATGTTTTAACATTTTATATTTTATCAATACATCAAAAATATTATTTAATAACTTAACAATTTGCTCGAAATTGCTAAAAACTAAAACAACTCATATAAATTTTTGGTTAATCTTTTCCAAACCCCCTAATAAATTAAAAACGAATTAAAAAAAAAATTAAGAATCCATTAAGATAAGTTTTTTTAAAAAAAAAAAATAAGAGCCATTTGACACGTTGGGTTTTAGGTTGTGGAACCGTGTCCACCTTGCAGTTCTATGTTCATAAATACTGAACTATAAGTTCATTATTATAAAGCTATATATTCATAATCTTTAAACTTCATATTCATAATTATTAAACTCTATATTCATAATTACAGAACTCTATATTCATAGTTACTGAATTATATGTTCACTAGTAGTTGCACCCGTACGATGCACGGCCATATGTATATTTTAGGGAATATACAGTATGTACTAAAGCTTAAGAAATGTAAAAAATAAAAAATCCCCACCAAATTGAAAATTGATTAAACATTGTTGAAGACTTCTTTGTACACAACATTTGTTGTCTTACTAAGACATGTTACATCTTCTCCGCAAATCAAAACTTTTAAACCCGTAGGGTTACTGACTCTTGAAACAGCTACGTACATTTGGCCATGGTTAAAGACTGGTCTTTTTAAATACAATCCCACTCTTGAGAGCGTTTGTCCTTGACTTTTATTTATTGTCATGGCATAGGATAGCATCAAAGGAAATTGCTTTCGTTGGAATTTGAAAGGCAATCTTGGATCTCCCGGTGTTAGTGACATCCTTGGAATCAAAACTGTAGTACCTGCATTTGTACCCCCCATTATTTTTGCCTCCAACACATGATCAGCTAACCTTGTTACAATCAATCTTGTACCATTGCACAAGCCAAGAGTGTGATCAATATTTCTCAAGAGCATAACAGGTGACCCAATTTTCAAAGTCAATGCATGATTAGGTACACCAGAACATCGCAGACCATTTAAGAATTCTGGAGTGTGCAATTCCGCTAACATATTTGCATTAGAATCTGACTTGCAAACTGAATCACAACTCAAATAAGTCCTAGCTTCACTTGGATTTTGATCATTCATGTATTGGTTAATGATATCTACCATATCCAATGTTGGTGCCAATATGGCACTATCCTCAAGGTATGATAAATCACCATTAGCGCTTCTAAACAACGGGAAAATGCTATCAACAATTGTAGAGATAGTATCACCTTCACATTTAAGTAGAAACTTATCTGGAATTGTTAACTCTGCGTCACCATCCGTTGAATTTCCAATTTTCCCGTCACCTATATCTGCTATCCAGTTTGCAAACTCCTCAATCTCTTTAGCCTCTATTTGCGATTTTACACGTCTTAGGCGTAGATTTTTTGTTAGCCTAAATACTTTGCATGATCTCCAAAGGTATGATGAATTTATGCTCGATCCAACAATATCTTGCCTTGTGCCCTTTGGAATAATCGGAAGAATTTGTCTAAAATCGCCACCCAAAACAACTGTTTTACCACCAAATGTCATTTCACAGCTTCTTGGATTTGTGGAGCGCAATAAATCACGCATAGTTCGGTCTAGGGCTTCAAAGCAGAACTTGTGCATCATTGGAGCTTCATCCCATATTATCAACTTGCTTTGCATAATAAGCTCAGCCAACGGGGTGCCTTGTTTTATGTTGCAAGTGGAATCTTCATTAACAGATATAGGTATTGCGAACCTAGAATGTGCTGTACGACCACCTGGTAGCAGAAGAGAAGCTATGCCGCTAGATGCAACATTTAGAACAATTTCACCTTTCTGTCTTAAAGCGGATGAAAGTGCTCTCCACAAGAAGGTCTTACCAGTACCACCATATCCATAAACGAAGAAAAATCCACCAGATTTGCTTTCAATATCTGTTAACACCTCCTCGTATATTACCTTTTGCTCATCTGTCAGTTGACTAACCAAATCGTTATTCTCTTTCTCCTGAGTAACACGATCATATTCCAATTCTTCTTGTATCAACCTATTTGATATTAAATTATATGTCTCCAAATCTGCAACTGGCATTTCTGGAAAGTCCTTAAGACTCTTTCCCATTATTGATAACAATTTTTCAATCTCAACCAACGCAAAATTCATCTTCTGATTGTCATTCAACACAGAATCTGCAGTGATTTTAATCATACAGTGAAAACAAAACCAATGGATTTTGCTTGAGTACGTTGCCCTAAAAATAACTAAAAATAAAGTTCAAAAGATATAACCAGAATAGCTTGTGTACCTGAATTTTGCAATTGTTTCCGAACTTGATATTGTGCATCTTCAGACGAATGTTGCCACACAGCATTCCAAACAGCTTCAGGTTTACCTATACAGCTGGTCATTAATAGTGTAACAAATAACCTCCTCAACTTATCTCCAGAAGCCCAATGACTTGCTTCCTCTATTGCGTCGATATATTCTTTGTCATCATCAACTAAGCCTCTAGCATAACATGCATCGCGGAATGAATCATATTGCACACCATTCACAACCTTTATATCAGAAAAAGATGTAGGACCACGAACTTTATTCAACAAACATCTTAAATAAAAAAATTTCACCAGTGCCAGGTGGGACGTAAAAAATCCTTCCTATTGCGAATCCTTTTTTCCTTGGCTGCCATTTTCGTAGTTGTTTCTTCCACACAAATTTCGTATGCATCTCAACATAAGTCATCTTTCTTGCCTCTGGAAATGTCTTGTTAGCCTCAAACCATTCCAAGAACATGCTTTGTCCTATAGTTGGTCTATTGACAAATGACAATGTTGTCAACTGGATCGTCATCTGCAAAAATCACACTTTGTTGATTGGGTAAGTGAAAGCTTAACCTTTCCACTGATGGAGCCCTAAGCTGTATATCAAAGCCAAACAACCGCCATACAGCCTCGCAGGGAGAAATGTACCTACAGTCATAGTACATATTAATCTCATCTACAGATTTTCCAACATCTGAATCATTGCTTGTTTTGTAGAACTCGGCTGTTACCCGGTCGTGTCCTTTATTGACATATTTGAAAAGGTACTTGATTGAACGGGACTGGTTGCACCACTCAACGTTTATATGAGCCTTGTATTTAAGCAATAAATGTCTGTTGTGCGGTACAACATACCTGTTGTCCAAGGCAATGCCATTCTTTGTTATTGTCCTTCCATTTTCTCGACGTCTATATAAGGGATACCCATCATCATCAAAAGTAGTACATTCCAAAAAATTTTTGGGAAAATGTTTGGAACATCTTCCTTTCACCATACACGGAGAATTCAGTCTAGCTTTTCCGCATGGCCCATGCATCATAAATTCCTCAACAGCTTTGTAGTATTCTACATCCATATTTTGATCAGGTATCTCAGCTGATATTATTTTGTCTAAAGCTCCAAGTTGACTAACTTCGTTTCTTTTGTCCAAGAAGAGCAATATATGCGCATGAGGGAGGCCTCTTTTTTGGAACTCAATGGTATATATAACTGTGAAGTAAATAATGAATATATTTTAGGAAAAACAATCTTAACAGGATGATATAGTAAAAAAAAAAATTGTACAGGGGTTTACCTCCAGCAACCGATCCAAACAGTTGCTTCTT
This sequence comes from Ipomoea nil, assembly GCF_001879475.1. Lineage (NCBI taxonomy): Eukaryota > Viridiplantae > Streptophyta > Magnoliopsida > Solanales > Convolvulaceae > Ipomoea > Ipomoea nil. The sequence continues at coordinate 373,875 of NW_017619533.1, forward strand.
TCTACAATCGGTTATCAAGGAATCGAGCTTCATCTTAAATAACCTGCAAATTATGTCAGGACGGTCTTCAGCTTTCAAACAACGGTCGTTAAGGAAACGTTGCACCTCAGGCCACTTTGGGTTGCAGGTAAAAGTTATAAATAAATCCAGATATCCAATCCATCTACAAATAGCCATCGCATCGTGGTAGTTCTGTATCATGTACCTTGCTCCGCCAGTGAAACTCGATGGTAAAATTATCCTACGGCCCTGAGTTGCTGGATTTATTTCACCCCGAGTTAAAGCATCTGTCAACCCACTATATGATTCACAACGTAAGCTTTTTTGGTGTGTCCTTATATAGATGAGTCTTCCTGACTCAACCATTGTATATCCGTCGACAACAAATTGTTGGAATAACCTCTTCGCATGTAGTATTGTACTGACAACCTCTTTTCTTGATTGTAAGCGATAACAAAAAAATTCCCTTGGACTAATCCTTTGTCTTCCGCCAGCACCACAGTTGCCCTTTATGTTAGAGAAGGCAATGTCTTCCCTATAACCATCTTCGCCATATGGAAACAACAATGGGTATTGAAGTGGCAAGTATGAAGGGTTTAATTCACTTATTCTTTGTAGCTGGCCGCCCTTAGTTTGAACGATAATGTCACGCTCACCTATACTGGTATCAAGATCTCCAACTATTAATGCAGCTACTTCAGACACTTCAGGTAAATTATATGTCTTAGCATCTTTCTTGCGCTTGCCTAGCAATTTTATCTTGACTTCAGTGCAGGGATTTCTATCCATTTCTGACTTAGCCATACGAAATGACTTAACCAAGACATTATTTTGATCCAACTCACCTTGAATGACATTCACTATGTCTATATGAATGTCATCTTGATTACAACCCTCCCTGCATTAATTAATAAATGAAAATATACTTTATATAATTGGTTTAGACTAAATGATCATAACATAAGTAAGCGAAGATCAGGTTTACCTCACAGCATTTATACGATTTATTTGCTCATTGTTTGTGTCGTATATGTATAGTTGGGCAAAATGTGGTGGCTTGCCTTCTTGTGGGAGTAAACTTCCCATTAAATGATAGTTCTGCCCATTTAATCGGAATACAGGGGGGCCGCCTCCCTTGTTCACCGTCCTGTCAACCCTACCTCCCATTGATGTGAAGCAAAACATGTTGTTGTATGTCCTGATGTTTTGTAAGAATTTCCTAGATAGTTCACATTTGCCGAAAAAAAGATCGCTGATACCTTTAGGTGGCAAGGGTAACGTGGGCAACTTAGTTTTACCACTGTTGCAACACATGGAAAATCGCGGTGATCCCTTAGTCACGGTTTTGTTCTGTCTCTCCTCAAACCAAAATAAAGCACCACAATGGTCACAAGTATTTGTAGCGTCTCCAAAATCACAGTATTCAACTGCATTAAAAGGTAATATTATGATGCGGTATTAATATTTCACAATAGCTATTAATAGTATATTGTGCAACGTACCATCAGAAACCGCATGTGTGGTAGCAATATCGTTGCTCTTTGGTATTCCGTCAACATTTTTAACCAAACTTGTAGCAGTAAGGCTGGCTTCTGTAGGCAAGGGAATATTTTGTACTTGAAATTTAGAAAAATTTTCAATTTTCCAATAATATAATAGATTAAAATAAAGTAGTAAAGGGTTTCTCAAAAAAAGTTAACAAAATTAAATAAAAGGAGTAAAGTATCCCTATATTTAACAAAAGAAAGCATTTCTATATTAATATAGAAATTAAGGAAATACCGGTTGAACAAATATCTGCTGTTGTAATCGGTGCAGGAATAGATTCTTCTTCGAACGCTAATAGCAAGTCCCTATTTATCTCCTGTGGAGGTTTAATAGTACAACAATTATTACCGTCTAGGATTTTGGTGCATCCACTATTAACATTCGATATGTTCTTGAACGGTTGTCGCCTTGGTACTTTATGTTGTGTGTCACAACCTATTGTCAAAGTTCATAGCAAATGAGCTATAGTATCAACGTAAAAAATTAAAACGTACATTTAGGATTTTATAGAAAGTTACCAGTTAATATAGATGTTGGTACGGAGGATATTGACTCTTGTAAGTGTCCCAAAATGAAAACCTTTGATTTGTTTGAGCCGAATTTTTGTGTTATGTTACGCCCACTTAAGTGTATATTGCAAGTACCTTTGTCGCACATAGATAAATATTTAAGTTAAACACAATATCGAAATAGACAAATAGATTCAATAATTAAATAACAACCATGTATAAAAAAATTATATACAATATCGAAATACACAAATAGATTCAATAATTAAATAACAACCATATATAAAAAAAATAATATATGGATATTTGAAATATATGTAAATGTACATCGCTAGAATATGTAATAGTTTTACCGTTTGTTATAGTACTCATTGGTGTAATATTTTGAGTAGAACAACATCCAGATGAAAGTCTTCTGGGGATACTTGAATCGTTTTCGTCTCCAACTGGAGGGTTTTCCTTTGTTGGTGAAATTTTTTCAAAATTCTCTGCGATATAGGTAAGTAAAGTTAAGTAATTAGACCAACATTACACACTATAAATGTCCAAGTATAATTATCAATGAAAAGTTAATAACATAACTATGATGAATTATTCATGTACCAAGGTCCACCATATGGTGTGCACCCTAAATTGAAACTATATTGTTATGTAACGTGTTGTTTCCCTATAAGTACGAAAATTGATAAATTATCAAGATGATTTAGAATTATTTATTAGACTCTTATATTAGTACATTCCATTACAACACAATTTCTAATATTTCATCTTAAAAATCTAATTTATAAAGATGTACGTTCAATTTAAAAGTAATATTGAATAAGACAAAAAATAGAGTTCTATGAATACTTTCAAAAACGTATCTAATATACATGGAAGCTTAGAATTGTGTATTATGTGTCAAATAATACTTGACGACATAAGTATTCTATGATATCCTATTTATCCATTACACGACAATTAATTCATTAAATCATTGTACTAAACATACTAATAAGTTGTAAAAATAAGGCCCAAGCTAAGTAAAAATGCAATACTTACCCAATAGACTTAAACTAACCAGCCCCATTAACCCGACCCACCAACCCGGTCCTAAACCCGACCCGCAAACCCGGAATATAAATGCGGAGTCCAGCCTTCACTTCTACCCTACCCGACCTTTCGCATTCCTTCCGCCTTTCTCGCCATCGTCACAGACCATCGCATTCCGTAGTTCTCTCTACCTTTCCTCCTTACATCTCTCACTCTGTCCGAAAGCTTGGTAGCAAGCATGTCGTTGACAGTCTCTATGGTGTTTGCGTGAACTCTTTCGCTTGTAGCTCGATGGAGTACAAACCCTAACTGTAAACTATACACCTGAAATCTTCAGTTTGTTTCCTTCGCTTTAGTTGCGTGACTGTCCTTTCTCTTTCGAATTTCAATTTTGGAAATTACCGATTTGATACTAAAATCAGGCGATACCATAGCTTTATCCTATTCTTCGATCTAGGGTTTTGTTCTATCCTAACCCTAACATGTGTTCGAGACATCAATTGCTCGGCGTGGATGAGTCCGACATGATCGTCCTTCACCAGAAGTCCAGAAACAACATATAAGCTAAGTATATCTAAGATTTCTCATCATTTGTCTACTTTTCGATTTCAGTTTGCGGATTTGAAATGATTCAATTGAATTGCTATGAGACATGATTTCCGTCCGTAATTAATAGCTGAAATTATATTGCTAGCTGCATTTAGCCTCTGTTTTAGAAGTCACATTTCACGAATTTTTGACCTTCTTTAATTGTTAGATTTAGTTTACTAATATTTGTAAAACAATTGTTCTTATTATTGGATCTATTAAATGTGTTTTGCAGGGACAGAAAGTCTGGGATGCACCATTTGAAATAGGATACAGTAAACAATCCAAGTTATTGACAGTAATGGTAGCAAAAGTCAAGTAAGATTAGAAATTTTGTGTACCTTTTTGTTGTATTGAATGCTTCCTCTTTGTGCCTATGATTGTAGAAATTGTAATTTGCCTCATTGCTCTGAAAATGGTTAAATTTCCAATATGATATGCTGTGTTTGATAAACATGAATTATGAACTGTGTGAATTATAACTATCTTATTTGATGTTGAGTAATTATGGTATGACTCTTCCGTTTTTCTTGAAATTGGCATTTGGTGTGTTCCACTTTATGTACTAATTAAATACATGTATTCCTGATATTGTCTGATTTAAATTTTTTCAAATGAGATGACTAAATTATTTGTTCCCAGATTCTGGCAAATGATGACTCAAAATTCTGATGCCATTGTTTTGATTAACAATTCATCCTCTCTAATTAGCGTACGTGTGAGGTGTTGTACTTAATCTGGTCCTTAAAAAGGTGGATTCCAAACTTTTCCTAAACTCAGATTTTCTTTTTTCAGATTACTGCCTTGTATACATTTTCTAATATGGCAAATGATGAAATATTATTCTGATGCCAAAATGCATTTTTAACCTCTGTTTGTTGTGTCCTATCTTTTTGCAGCACACATTAACCCCATATACACTATATAAGTGTCTATTTTTTTCAACAGATTTTGGGCAGTGATGTAATAGATATTTGGAGCTCATTTCTTTTCAATGCTGTATAGTATATTTTTAGTCTAGGATTAGTCAACTCATCTGCATATGTAGCTTTTCAAATAATTGATACAGGGTTTCAAGATATAATACTTCATTGCAAAGAATCGAGTGATTTGTTTGTTTCAAATTCGATTTCTTTCAAATTCACAAAAATCATTTTTAAACAGTACATATACAATGTGGATATAACTTGAGAAACCCCTTTCGTTCATTCATTCACCTCCTTACAGTTCAATATTTCTGAAAAAGAAAAAAATTAGTTTATATACTACAGTGATATATAAAACCAAGTACGCGAGTACTTTAAGAACCCAAGTTTTTCATAGTATACTATATAATGAGTCATTTGTACAGCTCCAATTGAACGAAACCATGAAGGTGGTTTTTATTTTTATTTTAGATTAAGTTACAATCTAGAACATCGAGAATGTATAATAATACGTATCTCTTTCATACAAAAACAGAACTTTTAAAACAAAACCACACAGGCAATTGTGGTTTTACTTCCATTTCAACTAAAGGATGATAGTATAGATAAATGTGACTTTTTAAAAAAAAAAAAAAAACTGTTTGACCGGCATAAATTTGTGGAATTAATTTGTTAGTTGTTTAAGTATCATTACAGAAAGTCGTATTGTATTATGGAAAGATAATTTCATAATAAATAATCACTTTTTTAATAATAAAGTATAATGTTTAGGGTGTACTTATCGATCTAAGTCTATAATGTGTATAAGTTTCAACTACAAAAAATAATTTTTTTGAGAATCAAGTAGAGGAAAACTGTTTTTAGTTCACTTTCTGGCCTACTGTTATGAGATTTTATACATTTGATGCATTTTAATTAAATGAGTTTTAATCTTTTCTAAGTAGTTGTGTTAATTTGGTGTTTGTTTAAGTATCATGCAAGATACTATAAGTGTATTATAGTATGTCTTAAGCAATACAGAATTTTTTTACCAACAAAGTCCACAGTTTTTGATGGATTTAAAATCAAACTGTTTTATTTTTTTTCTAAGTTGTGGTGTTAATTATCATTAGATTTTAGATAGAAAAACTGTTTGTATAGGTATAAACCTTTATGGTCTACTATAATGAGATTTTAGATATTTGATGCAATTTGTTAATTTGTTTTTTTTTTTTTATAAGTTGTGGTGTGAACTGTTTGTTTGCTTAAGTATCATGAAACATAAACTAAGTCTAGTTTAGTTCCCTTATAACCAAATTATAATATTTTTTGGGATTTGATGCATTATTTTTAACAAAATCAGGTCTAAAGACTTTGAATTGTCTATACTGTGGAAAGTAAAATTCTTAGCAATATAGTATTTGGTGTTTGTCCTATGAAATAAAATAGGACAAAATGAACTTACAATAGTATACTTAAGTAATTATGTAATATAATTAGGAGAAATTAAAACATACACAAAACAATAATAAGCACCAAAATAGCCCAGATTAATTATCATTTAAAAAAAAAAAAAAACAGAGTCAACAAAATGTTTAGTGCAATGCATAAATAAAAAACAAATCAAAACAGCTAAGAGGCTTAAAGTATTGTTCATAACTGAATTGAAACAATTCAGTTCATCTTCTCCTTCTTAATGCTACCACCCTTTGACCTTTTGCTCCCTTTTGAGGATGAAAACTGATCCAGCAATGACTTCTTAGTAGTAGGAGAATCTGCTTCAACATCAACTTGGGATTCTGAGTGCCTTGTGTTAGCAGGACTATTGACCTCTTCTTCTTTAGATGCTTCCTGCAAACAAAAAGTAGAACCAACAATTAGAAATTACTTAACGTATTTAAGTAAAAGATAGGGTTTAGTTCAACTGTATACTCACCTCAGAATGTTGAGAAGTGTTGTCATCCTCTTCTATTTGCTGTGACATTAGGTCCTTTTCTTCATCTTCAAATAATCTGGAACAATAAGCATCTAACAACTGCTCGTCCCTCAGAACCCTCATCACATTGTAAGCTGGATTAGTGCCTTTCATTTGAGCTCTCTTAATCCCCACTTTAAAAATCATTTTTAAACCAATCACCACCTCAATCTCAGTGGGGATGTCAACATCGGCCTGATAAGTAATACGATTAGTAAAAAAAATAAAATAAAATTTTTAAAAGGCTTATACAATTGGTAGAAGCAAAAAAAAGTACCTTTTTGTACTTCTCATACAACAGAGTAGCAGGAATGCCAACTAATTCTGCAACTTCCCTATCCCAGAGCAGGAAAGTTGCATCTGTGGTTTTGTCTAAGACTCTCACCAAAAGCTTATATCTAGCAGTACCTTCCTCAAATTGTTTTACACACTTGTCACAGCTTAAGACTCCTTCAATTGCTTTAAGCTTCCTGTTACAGCCAGGTGTCAGGCATGCCATGTAGTACCAATCATCTGTAGAAGACTCTATTGCCATAATTTCACCAGGAATATAGTAATCCCCATCCTGAAAACATAGTTACAAAAAGTATGTTTAACACCACAAAATAGATTTGTAAGAAAGCTTGTTAATATGTAATTAACAACCTGCAGCTTAGATAGATCAAAGATTGTGGACACAATCCTTTCACCCTTTTGGAAACTCTCAATCCCTGTGGACTGGGAGTTCAGAGTCACAGTGCTCATACTCTTAATTGGAGTCTCTTGAACCTTTAACCTGCACAAAACAATCAGAAGTGGACTGAGTAAATGACACTCATTTAGACCTCAAAAATGGCAGGAAGTTTATGCATTACATAGACTTACTGAGATTTGAAGTCCTTGAACTCATCAAAATCATCATTCACCCAGATCTTAGTTGCATCATACGATGATGTTATTCTGACCTCACCTAAAAAAAACACATAGAAAAAACATAGCATTGGAGTCTATTGCATAAATTAGAGGAGGACAGTATAAGGTTCAAACACTCACCACTAACCACCTTGGCCCTACAACATTGAATAACTACGATCACTGGTTCATTTGAACTTGAATTGTAGTAGGGCAGTAGAGACTCAACATGAGAATCCCACAAGGTACACATCATGTAGTTATCACTGTTTTTGGTAGGTAGAAAATGACAATAATTAAATATAATAATCAGAAAAGGAAACTTATAAAGTGGAATCAATAAAGAAAGTGTAAAACTAAAGGAAATACACAATATGAAAGTCAATCTAGATCAACAATAAAATCTGAAAGGAAATATGCAGTCTTGTAATGGAACAAATAAACTAAAAATATAAAACTTACGTATTACCACAGAGTTGAAAGTCAATCAGTTTTGTGGCTTTACCACCAACAATCTTGTCCACAGGGCTATATATCTCCACCACACGACCTATAACATCTGAAACATATTTAAAGAATACAAGTAGTCATATAAGCAGTCATTATATGCCTAAGTAGTTGTATTAGTAATAGTACAATTAGGGTTTTACCAATGAGCTCCTTGTCATTCACTTGCTTGGGATCTTTCAAAGACTCAAAACTTGTAAGACGAAACATAAAAAGTGGAAAGCCTATAGAGTTGATCTGTTTGACTTCTGTTTTGTAATTAAACTTGAGCATATACTTATGCTGGGTGACCTTGTAAAGGTAATAGTTTGTAACAGCATAGAAGTTCTTTATCTCATACAGTTGGCCTTCTTTTAGCACATCTTTGTATTTGACAACATCTTTATTCTGAATATTAGCATGTATATAGTCTCCCTGTACAGAAATGTAAATACAGTGTGCATAAAATATGGGCAGTAAGTGATATAGAAATTTTGATGGAATCATGCTTCTGTTTTACAAAAATATTGTTGAGTTACAGTGAACATGTAAACATGCTTCTGTTTGCAAATGTAGTTAGTAAACAACTATAGAAGCTATACATGTACAGGAATGCTATATATATAGAAACCTGCTTATTTTTGCAAATTTAGTCACTAAAATTGTAAACATGTATATTCTTTCTGTTATTCAGTGAATGTGTAAACATGTATATACTTTAAGATGAATTAAATAAAAATGTAATAGAAGTGTACCTGATCATCATGCTTCTGTTTGCAAATGTAGTTAGTAAACAACTATAGAAGCTATACATGTACAGGAATGCTGTATATATAGAAACCTGCTTCTTTTTGCAAATTTAGTCACTAAAATTGTAAACATGTATATTCTTTCTGTTATTCAGTGACTGTGTAAACATGTATATACTTTAAGATGAATTAAATAAAAATGTAATAGAAGTGTACCTGATCATCATGGAGAAGACACTCCATACTCTTGACGTTACTACCTACCCTCCTCTCAGGCACATCATAGATGCGTACACAACGTACTCTAATTCCCCTTTGCTTGTGGATAGGATGGATATCTTTGATAGCAATGAACAGGGAAGGCATTATATTACTATTTCGAAGATGGAGAATAGTGATGGGTAGGGTTTAGGGTTGAATCAAATGGACATCAACATCTGGATGTAGCCTTTTATAGGCAACAATCACATTTTGAATTACAACTTTCGAAGAGTTTTCATGATGATCAAGCCTTGGAACACCAACATGGTATTAAATGCTGGTGTTGATTTAAATTTAAATTCTATAATCTTGAGTTATGTAAATAATTTCCGTCTTTATTATATTATATTGTTTGTAGTACATGTGTAAATATATATAGACATTTCAGTAGTGGTCTACTTTTAAAAGTAAAAAACCATTCGACTTCTCAGATATTTTCTGCATTGGTAAGATAAAAGTAGTATTTAAGATATTATTTGGAATGTGTACATTTATAAATGCAGCATTAAATAGCCGAATTTTGGACTGACAGCACAACAAACGACATCGTATACATCAGGCGCTAAAATTTATAAATGCAGCATTAAATAGCCGAATTTTGGACTGACAGCACAGCAAACGACATCGTATACATCAGGCGCTAAAATGCAATAGACAATAACATAGGGGTAAAACGACGACGTATTCATTTGGGCGGGATAATTTTTTAGGCCAGAAGTTGTTGCTTTATTATAGAGTTAGATAATTATAAGATATATATTCATAATTTATGAACTTCATATTCACAATTATTGAATCTCTATATTCATAATTAGATAACTATGTGTTCATAATTATGTTCGCAACACTCTGTTCATAATTATAGAACTATATGTTCATAATTTTTGAACTATATATTGATTATTATATTTATAATTATGAACTATTTTTGAACCATGTCTATCTTGCAAGGTGGACACAGTTCCACAGCATAATTTATCGGGTCAATAGTACTATAAAAAGCCTTTGGACTTCTCAAACTTCTTCAACATTCATAAATTATGAATTTTCTGTTATGAGATTATGAATTTTCTGTTATGAGATTATGAATTTTCTGTTTTGAGATTATGAATTTTCTGTTATAAGATTATGAATTTTCTGTTATGAGATTATGAATTTACAGTAAATTCATAATCTCATAACAGAAAATTCATAATTTAATAAATTTTTTTCTTTTATGCGATTATAAATTTTCTGTTATGAGATTGTGAATTTACAGTACATTCATAATCTCATAACAGAAAATTCATAATTTGATCAAACGCGCGCCGTTAACACCACATGCGTGATTATTTTTTTTTTTACGTAAAAACGCCGCCGTTTGGACCCGTATTCACCATTCATGGTGAACACGTTTCCTTGGCATAATTTTCGCCGTGGCACCCTTTTGTCTTCTTCTTATTTATTTTAGTTTTAATTTTATTTCGTATATCGTTTTGTTTGGATTACTATTATTATTATTATTATTATTATTATTATTATTATTATTATTATTATTATATTATATTATATTATATTATATTATATTATATTATTTATTTGATTGTTGATAAATTCGCCAAAATTTTAACCAATTCGTCATTTTAACATTTTAACTTTAATCAAAACCCCCCAAAAAATTATATAGTAACTCAGTAATTTGTTCCAAATGGCTAAAAACTAATACAACACATACATTTTGTGTTAATCTTTCACAACCCCAATTAATAATAAATAAATAAATTTGTTCCAAATGGCTAAAAACTAATACAACACATAGATTTTGTGTTAATCTTTCACAACCCCCATTAATAATTAATAATAAATAAATAAATAAATAAATAAAAACTAAAATAAGAAGACAAAGTTGAAGTTTCTTAAACAAGAACCTTTTGACATCTCAATACTTGCCCACATTGATGGGCAAGAAATTATGTTTGTAAGGAGATCATTGCTCCTCTTATATAGAGGAGCTCTCTATTTTCAAACATTTTCAATGTGGGATAAAAATGATCTCAAAATCATTTACAAAGGGAGCCCGTGACTCCCCTTTGTCTTTTTTTTTTTTTGTTTTTTTTTTTTTTGTTTTTTTTTTTTGTTTTTTGTTTTTAATTTTAATTTTATTTTGTATATAATTTTGTTTGGATTATTATTATTGTTGTTGTTGTTATTGTAATTTGATTATTTGGCAAATTCGGCAAAATTTTAAGAAATTCGTTTGTTTAACATTTTATATTTTATCAAAATACCAAAAATATTATTTAATAACTTAACAATTTGCTCGAAACTGCTAAAAACTAAAACAACTCATATACATTTTTGGTTAATCTTTCCCAAACCTCCTAATAAATTAAAAAATAATTAAAAAAATAATTAAAAATCCATTAAGATAATTTTTTTTAAATAAGAGTCATTTGACACGTTGGGTTTTAATAGGTTGTGGAACCGTGTCCACCTTGCAAGGTGGACACAGTTCTATGTTCATAAATACTGCACTATAAGTTCATTATTATAAAGTTATATATTCATAATCTTTGAACTTCATATTCATAATTATTGAACTCTATATTCATAATTACAGAACTCTATGTTCATAGTTATTGAATTATATGTTCATAATTATAAACATATATATTCATAATTTATTTTTTTTATTTTTTTTGAAGGAATATATATTCATAATTTTTAAACTTCATATTCACAATTATTGAATCTCTATATTCATAATTAGATAACTATGTGTTCATAATTATTTTCACAACACTTTGTTCATAATTATAGAACTATATGTTCATAATTTTTGAACTATATATTGATTATTATTATATTCATAATTATGAACTATTTTTGAACCATGTCTACCTTGCAAGGTGGACACAGTTACACAGCATAATTTGTCGGGTCAATAGTAGTACTATAAAAAACCTTTGGACTTCTCAATACTTGCACACATTGGTTGGCAAGCAATTGTATGGTTGTAAGAGGAGCATTGCTCCTCTTATATAGAGGAGATCAATAGCTCCTCTTTCCAAACATTTTCAATGTGGGATCAAAATGATCCAACATCATTTACTAAGGGGAGCCACCTTTGTCTTCTTCTTATTTTTTTTTTAATTTTATTTTATTTTGTATATAGTTTTGTTTGGATTATTATTATTATTATTATTATTATTATTATTATTATTATTATTATTATTATTATTATTATTATTATTGTTGTTGTTGTTGTTGTTGTTGTTGTTGTTGTTGTTGATGATGATGATGTTGTTGTTATTGTTATTGTTATTGTTATTATTTTAATTTTATTTTATACTTGAACAATAATATTATCAATTATATTATATTATAGAATATAATACCATATATAATATTACCAGTTAATAGATTTTATTTAATTTCCATTTGACAATTACTTACCAAATAAGTTTTACTACAAAAGTTTTGGAGGAAAAATTTGTTAGGAGGATTTTACTTTTATATATAGATATAGATATAGATATAGATATAGATAGATATAGATTATTATTATTATTATTATTATTATTATTATTATTATTATTATTATTATTACTATTATCATTATATTATATTATATTATATTATATTATTATTATTATTATTATTATTATTATTATTATTATTATTTATTTGATTGTTGATAAATTCGCCAAAATTTTAACCAATTCGTCATTTTAACTTTAATCAAAAACCCCCAAAAAATTATATAGTAACTCAGTAATTTGTTCCAAATGGCTAAAAACTAATACAACACATACATTTTGTGTTAATCTTTCACAACCCCCATTAATAATAAATAAATAAATTTGTTCCAAATGGCTAAAAACTAATACAACACATAGATTTTGTGTTAATCTTTAACAACCCCCATTAATAATAAATAAATAAATAAATAAATAAAAACTAAAATAAGAAGACAAAGTTGAAGTTTCTTAAATAAGAACCTTTTGACATCTCAATACTTGCCCACATTGATGGGCAAGAAATTATGTTTGTAAGGGGATCATTGCTCCTCTTATATAGAGGAGCTCTCTATTATCAAACATTTTCAATGTGGGATAAAAATGATCTCAAAATCATTTACAAAGGGAGCCCGTGACTCCCCTTTGTCTTTTTTTTTTTTTTTTTTTTTTTTTTTTTTTGTTTTTTGTTTTTAATTTTAATTTTATTTTGTATATAATTTTGTTTGGATTATTATTATTGTTGTTGTTGTTGTTATTGTAATTTGATTATTTGGCAAATTCGGCAAAATTTTAAGAAATTCGTTTGTTTAACATTTTACATTTTATCAAAATACCAAAAATATTATTTAATAACTTAACAATTTGCTCGAAACTGCTAAAAACTAAAACAACTCATATACATTTTTGGTTAATCTTTCCCAAACCCCCTAATAAATTAAAAAAAATAATTAAAAATCCATTAAGATAGGTTTTTTTTAAATAAGAGTCATTTGACACGTTGGGTTTTAATGGCAAATTATATTATGCACCGCGGTGCATAATCGATTATGCACCGCGCGTCTTTTTTTTAAATGAAAATTAACAGTGTTTGTTTCCGCCGTTTCGCACCCTTTTGCAAAATGTAACTCTGTTATTCAGTGTCATTTTGTATACACTACAGTTTCAGTTGAACACAACTACAGTTTCATTTCGATATAACTATAGTTTCATTCGATATTTATAGACTCAAATATGTGAAAATGTTATTTAATTTTATTTTATATACACTATAATTTCATTAAAACACAACTACATGATCATTTTGATATAATTACAGCTTCATTGTACAATATACACTCAAATATGTGAAATGTTATTCAGTTTCAGTTTATATACACTGCAATTTCATTTCACTATAACTACAGTATCATTTTGATATAACTGCAGTGTCGGTTTGAATATACTGTAATGTCAGTTAGTGTTTAATACACCAAACAAGCAGACTCCGTTAACTCTAACGGCGAACCGTTTCTTTACTTCAAGAAACGACGTCGTTTTTGACCGCGGTGCACATGCACCGCGGTCTATAATATAACGACTGGGTTTTAATAGGTTGTGGAACCGTGTCCACCTTGCAAGGTGGACACAGTTCTATGTTCATAAATACTGCACTATAAGTTCATTATTATAAAGCTATATATTCATAATCTTTGAACTTCATATTCATAATTATTGAACTCTATATTCATAATTACAGTACTCTATGTTCATAGTTATCGAATTATATGTTCATAATTATAAACATATATATTCATAATTTATTTTATTTTTTTTTGAAGGAATATATATGGATAATTTTTAAACTTCATATTCACAATTATTGAATCTCTATATTCATAATTAGATAACTATGTGTTCATAATTATTTTCACAACACTATGTTCATAATTATAGAACTATATGTTCATAATTTTTGAACTATATATTGATTATTATATTTATAATTATGAACTATTTTTGAACCATGTCTACCTTGCAAGGTGGACACAGTTACACAGCATAATTTGTCGGGTCAATAGTAGTACTATAAAAAGCCGTTGGACTTCTCAATACTTGCCCACATTGATGGGCAAGCAATTGTATGGTTATATAGAGGAGATCAAGAGTCCCTCTTTCCAAACATTTTCAATGTGGGATCAAAATGATCCCACATCATTTACTAAGGGGAGCCACCTTTGTCTTCTTCTTCTTTTTTTTTTTTTTTTTTTAATTTTAATTTTATTTTGTATATAGTTTTGTTTGGATTATTATTATTATTATTATTATTATTATTATTATTATTATTATTATTATTATTATTATTATTATTGTTGTTGTTGTTGTTGTTGTTGTTGATGTTGTTGTTGTTGTTGTTATTGTTATTCTTTTAATTTTATTTTATACTTGAACAATAATATTTTTATTATACTTGAACAATAATATTATCAATTATATTATATTATAGAATATAATACCATATATAATATTACCAGTTAATAGATTTTATTTAATTTCCATTTGACAATTACTTACCAAATAAGTTTTACTACAAAAGTTTTGGGGGGAAAATTTGTTAGGAGGATTTTAGTTATATATATATATATATATATATATATATATATATATATATATATATATATATATATATATATATATATATATATAGATTATTATTATTATTATTATTATTATTATTATTATTATATTATATTATCTTATATATTATTATTATTATTATTATTATTATTATTTATTTGATTGTTGATAAATTTGCCAAAATTTTAACCAATTCGTCATTTTAACATTTTAACTTTAATCAACCCCCCCCCCCCCCCCCCCCCACCCAAAAAAAAAAATTATATAGTAACTCAGTAATTTGTTCCAAATGGCTAAAAACTAATACATACATTTTGTGTTAATCTTTCACAACCCCATTAATAATAAATAAATAAATTTGTTCCAAATGGCTAAAAACTAATACAACACATAGATTTTGTGTTAATCTTTCACAACCCCCATTAATAATTAATAATAAATAAATAAATAAAAACTAAAATAAGAAGACAAAGTTGAAGTTTCTTGAATAAGAACCTTTTGACATCTCAATACTTGCCCACATTGATGGGCAAGAAATTATGTTTGTAAGGGGATCATTGTTCCTCTTATATAGAGGAGCTCTCTATTTTCAAACATTTTCAATGTGGGATAAAAATGATCTCAAAATCATTTACAAAGGGAGCCCGTGACTCCCCTTTGTCTTTTTTTTTTTTTTATTTTGTTTTTATTTTGTTTTTGTTTTTTGTTTTTAATTTTAATTTTATTTTGTATATAATTTTGTTTGGATTATTATCATTGTTGTTGTTGTTGTTGTTATTGTAATTTGATTATTTGGCAAATTCGGCAAAATTTTAAGAAATTCGTTTGTTTAACATTTTATATTTTATCAAAATACCAAAAATATTATTTAATAACTTAACAATTTGCTCGAAACTGCTAAAAACTAAAACAACTCATATACATTTTTGGTTAATCTTTCCCAAACCTCCTAATAAATTAAAAAATAATTAAAAAAATAATTAAAAATCCATTAAGATAATTTTTTTTAAATAAGAGTCATTTGACACGTTGGGTTTTAATAGGTTGTGGAACCGTGTCCACCTTGCAAGGTGGACACAGTTCTATGTTCATAAATACTGCACTATAAGTTCATTATTATAAAGTTATATATTCATAATCTTTGAACTTCATATTCATAATTATTGAACTCTATATTCATAATTACAGAACTCTATGTTCATAGTTATTGAATTATATGTTCATAATTATAAACATATATATTCATAATTTATTTTTTTTTTATTTTTTTTGAAGGAATATATATTCATAATTTTTAAACTTCATATTCACAATTATTGAATCTCTATATTCATAATTAGATAACTATGTGTTCATAATTATTTTCACAACACTTTGTTCATAATTATTATAGAACTATATGTTCATAATTTTTGAACTATATATTGATTATTATATTCATAATTATGAACTATTTTGGAACCATGTCTACCTTGCAAGGTGGACACAGTTACACAGCATAATTTGTCGGGTCAATAGTAGTACTATAAAAAGCCTTTGGACTTCTCAATACTTGCCCACATTGATGGGCAAGCAATTGTATGGTTGTAAGAGGAGCAATGCTCCTCTTATATAGAGGAGATCAAGAGCTCCTCTTTCCAAACATTTTCTATGTGGGATCAAAATGATCCCACATCATTTACTAAGGGGAACCACCTTTGTCTTCTTCTTATTTTTTTTTTTTTAATTTTAATTTTATTTTGTATATAGTTTTGTTTGGATCATCATTATTATTATTATTATTATTATTATTATTATTATTATTATTATTATTATTATTATTATTGTTGTTGTTGTTGTTGTTGTTGTTGTTGTTGTTGTTGTTGTTGTTGTTGATGATGTTGTTGTTGTTGTTGTTATTGTTATTGTTATTATTTTAATTTTATTTTATACTTGAACAATAATATTTTTATTATACTTGAACAATAATATTATCAATTATATTATATTATAGAATATAATACCATTTATAATATTATCAATTAATAGATTTTATTTAATTTCCATTTGACAATTACTTACCAAATAAGTTTTACTACAAAAGTTTTGGGAGGGAAATTTGTTAGGAGGATTTTACTTATATATATATATAGATATAGATTTGATCATCCTTAATTAAATGAAACCATCCTTAATTAAATCATTTAAATTAAATAATCTTATATATTTAGTATTATAAATAATCATCCTTAATTAAATTCAATCATCCTTAATTAAATTATTTAAATTAAATCAACCTTAATTAAATCAATCTTTAATACAAAACGTAACAACACAGAAACGCGGAATCATCCTATTAGCCAATTATTATTACTATTGATGGATAGCATACTAGGCCTGGGCCACAAGGACCGGCCCAAAGAAGCGACGGGATAAAGAAAGCCCAAGAAAGATATATGATGCGGAGCAACTCAAGAGTTTGTTAAGGATTGGGCCTATTATTCGCATTATAATCATAATTGGAATCATTATTTCTAGTATAGTAGAATTAGGTCTTATTATTCCCAATGTAACACAGACTCCCGATATGAGGCAGTCTAGGATTTTTATTTCTTGTAGGGATCTTCGGACCAAGTTATGTATAAATAGACTCCTCACATAGAGGAGAAAGGACAACTTTCAAGATTCACAGAGCAATACTCATCAATACAACATTCCTACATTTTCTCCATATATTTTTCCTATATTCTCGTTGATTCCAACGGTAGTGTTGGCTTGCCGTTGACTGTCCAAAAGACATAAAACCAACATTTGCGCCGTCTGTGGGGTTCGATACGAAAAGTTAACGTTCGTTGCTCAAACCTAAAACACACGATCAAAACCCTAATCTTGGGGAGCACTCAACGTGGCACCCGCACTGGCCGACCCATTCGAGATCTGCAAGAAACTCTCGACCCGCCTACCTCTCGCATGCTGCCCAGTCGGTCAGTGCTCCTAATGGATGGTGTCAATCTGGAGAATCATCGAGAAGAGGGGGAGATCCATCCGAACACACGCCCACCAGTCACTAGCGTCCCATAGACCCAACCTGTCGAACTTCCTCTAACAGTAGTAGAGGCCGCTGAGCACTGCATAGGAAATCTTGCAGCACGACTGCATACTGAAAGGCGAGTCCCCCTGGACCCCCCTCATCAATATCATTCGGACAGAGCATACAACAGTGACCAACCACCCGAGAAAACGTAGGAATTGGACTCACCCAGAGATCATCGTTGCATGGTTTCAATCCTTGACTGCCTAAGACTTTCAGGCCAACGACCCCCCACCGGACGACTGGGACAAGACAATCCAACAGTTGAACGGGCGCGATGGAAAATAACCCTCAACCCCCAATGGCGAGCGAAGGCCACTCAAATGGCATCCATGCCCAGGAATCATAAGGGGGGAGCGTAATAAAAAAGACTCTCTAGATTGCCTTGTAAAAAGTTGTGGTGAAACCCCCGACCTTCAGATGGAAACTAAGGGTAGAAAGGACCGACCGACCACTCAATCTCCGTTGTCCACCAACCCATTCTCCATATAAATCCAAGAATATCGCACATCAAGAGATTCTGAATGCCCGGCGATGCCCGCGTTCAACGGGACAGGAAACCCTGATGACCACTAGATCGGCTTTCGAACAGGGATGAGGATGAAAGGAGCGGAAGATCCTATGTACTGCCACGCCTTCTGCTCAACACTAAGTGGGGCAGCGCAGCAATGGTTTATGTCACTACCACCCCAATCTATCAATTGTAACGAGATCCTAGAAAAGCAGTGTTCAACGCACTTCGTTGGAAACATAAGAGACAAAAAAAAAATACTCCATAGCCTTAACTACAGTATAACAAGAAGAGTTAGAGACATTGGAAAAATTTCTAAAGCGATGGCAAGAACAAATGCAGATAGCAGAGGACTTGGACGATCGAATAGCCCTAACATTGTTCATGGAAGCATTAATGTCTAGGGATCTACCCACTAGCATGCGAAGGAAAAATCCCGAGACCTACGCCCAAGACATCCAGTGGGCACATAAATACGCAGATGCAGAGGAAGCCTTGCGGCAGAAAAGGAAGAGGAAAGAATAATAGTCCTGCGAAGATATAAGAACACATTTGGGTGATCGACCGTCAGAAAAGAAAAATAAACGAAGTGCCCACGAGGAACCCATCAACCACTGATACAGAGCGGTCCCTGCACTAGAGGCCCGACCAGTGTACAAGGTAAAATTATCCCGTCATACATCGGCCACGGGCTTACCACTACCACCCCTCTCACAGCCAATCAACCGGTCGTTGTATATGCAACCAGCCGCTTGGAGACCTAAATATTGTCGCTACCACCGGAAGGTAGGACGCGCCACCGAAGAATGCACCACTCTACAAAAGGAGATCGGAAACCTCAGCCATAGAGGAACACAAGCCACTCACTCCAACCAGTGGTCACGACAACCCACGCAACAAGCCGATGATCCCATCCACAGTGGAAGACATGCCACTCGCTCTAACCAGTGGTTACGGCAGCCCACGCAACCGACCGAGGATCCCATCCATAGAGAGAGATCGGCCACTCGCCTCAACCAGTGGTTAATGCAACCCGCGCAACTAGCAGGGGACACCATCCCTATTGAAAAAAAATAGAGCCCTCACCAGAAATTCCTAGCTGGCGAGACGATGACTGCGAGGAACAGGAAGACTGAAATTGGAAGCACAAGCCCATAATCCGCTAGCAAAGAAAGACCTAAATGACACATTCGAAACTCAGGGCGGTTCAAGAAACACTACCGATGGATACATAAAATCATCCAAAGTAAAATGATCAAACTAATAAATACAACCTACCTCCAACATCAACAAACCACCTCATAACTGGTCACCTCAACTGGTCATCCAGACCAGCCATCATAACTGGTCACCCCGACTGGTCATCCCACCACTCAGTGGTCGACAAACCTTCCCACTTCTCGGTGGTTGACGGACCTTCCCACCACTCAATGGTCGACAGACCTTCCCACCTCTCAGAGGTCGGCAAACCTTCCCACCTCTCAGCGGTACACTCGTCTTCCGCCACTCACTGGTCGACAGACCTTCCCACCTCTCATTGGTAGACTCTTCTTCCCACCACTCAGTGGTCGACGGACCTTCCCACCTCTCAGTGATCGACTTGTTTTCCCACCACTTAGTGGACGACAGACATTCCCACCTCTCAATGGTCGTTACGCATGGAGTAGGAATCAAATTATAGTCAAACAAATGCATATAACTACCGGAGTAAAGAACATGACATTATCATATAACGGGAAGTCTAATAGAAAACGGGGAGTTATGGGATTTAGTGTAGAGCCTAGAGTATATAGGAAAGAAATTTGGTCGGTATAGGGCATAGGGCCAAGTCTAGGAGTCATCAAGGTATAAAACATAGCCGGCAGAAAGAAATCAAATGGAGTATGGGATATCGACGCAGAGAACGAGCGATGTTCTCAAAAGTCATTGGTGGAGTGACATACTGACAAAGAACGGGAGACGTTCTTAAAAATATTTGGTGGATGTGCACACTGGTTGAGAATGGGAGATGTTTTCAAAAATATTTGGCGGATGAGCATACTGGCGGAGAACGGGAGACGTTCTCAGAAATATTTGGCGGATGTGCATACTAGCTGAGAACGGGAGACGATCTCAGAAATATTTGGCGGATGGGCATACGGGCTGAGAACGGGAGACGTTCTCAGAAATATTTGGCGGATGAGCATACTGGCTAAGAACGGGAGACGTTCTCATAAATATTTGGCGGATGGGCATACTGGCTGAGAACGGGAGACGTTCTCAGAAATATTTGGCGGATGAGCATACTGGCTAAGAACGGGAGACGTTTTCAGAAATATTTGGCGGATGTGCATACTGAATGAGAACGGGAGACGTTTTCAAAAATATTTGGCGGATGAGCATACTGGCTGAGAACGGGAGAAGTTCTCATAAATATTTGGCGGATGTGCATACTGGCTGAGAACGTGAGGCGTTCTCAAAAGTCATTGGCAGAGTGGCATATTGACATAGAACGGGCGACGTTCTAAAAAAATAATCATTCGGCGGTTGGGCATACTGGTAGAGAACGGGGGACGTTCTCAAAAGCCATTGGTGGAGTGGCTTATTGACATAGAACGGGCGACGTTCTCAAAAAAAATCATTCGACGGTTGTGCATATTGGCAGATAACGGGGGACGTTCTCAAAATCCATTGGCAGAGTGGCATACTGACAGAGAACGAGCGATGTTCTCAAAAACTCATTTGGTGGTCGGGCATGCTGGCAGAGAACGGGCGACGTTCTCAAAATCCATTGGCGGATGGGTATACTGGCAATGAACGGGCGGCGTTCTCAAAAGCCATTGGCGGATGGACGTATTGGATTGATGGAACTGTATAAAGCTAGAAATAACATACACAAAACGAAAAAGAGTCGGCAGCGAACAGAAAAGTAGAATGAGCTGATTAGAAATCGTCATTACAACACCAGTGGTCTAAACAAAGGGAAAAAAACTACTACATATAATCTAAAATGCAGGATCACGGGTGGAAGTATCCCTTGCTCAGCCCCTTCTTGGACCTACAGTATCCAACTGCCCAAAGACAGATCAGCATTTATAAAGTTCAACCAGCACTTGAAGGTCGACGATCGAGCTCAGATAATCATGGTCTAGAGGAATGCCTTACTGCTCACTCAAGCCCTACGATTTTTCAGAACCTTAAAAAAATGACGCTGCCAACTGGTCAACTGCAACAAAGCCTGGTCGGTCGCAAATGATATATGACAGAACTGCATTAAACTGCACGGCAGATGTTCTTGGTAGTGTATCTCCACAAACAGAATTGTTGATTCGATATTAGTACAGTCAGATGTAGGACAGCCACAGGGAATGGGTTCTCTCGCAAATGATTCTTTGGAACAAGTTTGCAAGGTGCCTAAGCCAAAACCCCTCGCAGATTCAAGTGACATTGAGAAGGAACAACCTCCAATTATGCAAACTAGTGAGCTACAGTCTGCAAGGAAAATCACAGTTGTCAAGTCCCTCTCAGATAAGTCCAACAATGATCATGATGTGCAAGCTCCAGAGATAAAAAAAAATGATGTTTTTCAGAAGATGGGACAAACCCAGAAACTAATGAACCACAACTTAGTCCAACTTTGCATACTAGCAAATCTCATTCAAAGATGCCACAGTCCCTATTTATATACCTAAGAGTCCTAATTAGGGTCTAAATGACATGTGTTTGCTAATTCTATTTCCTATAGGACTAAGGGATTGATTTTAGGGGTAAGGGTCCATGGGCTTATGGTGGACCCTTCCTAATTAATTAATGAAATTCAATTCTTTCTTTGGGGTGAATGTTTAAATAATTAATTGGTTTAGGGGCCGTAACACGGGGTGTTACACTCTCCCCCCCTTAACGGGAAGCTTCGTCCCCGAAGCTCTGGTCTTTGCCGAGTGACCTCTTCCCTTATCCTATGTTTTTGCCTTGGTTACCTTGTCTGAAGAGTTTGGGGAAGCGTTCTTTCATTGTGTCTTTGAGTTCCCATGTTGCCTCTTTGGCCCCGTGGTTGGTCTAGAGGATTTTTACCATTTCTATGGTTCGCCGGCGGGTGGTTCTTGTCTTGGTGTCCAGGATCCTTACGGGTTTCTCTTCGTAAGTTAGTGCGTCGTCAAGGTCCACGGCCTCGGGTTGTAGCACGTGGCTTGGATCGTGTATATATTTCTTTAGTTGGGATATGTGGAATACGTTGTATACCCGCTCCAGTTCGATGGGTAGGGCGATGCGGTAGGCCAGGTTCCCGACTCTTTCTATGATTTCATAAAGGCCGATAAACCGGGGGCTGAGTTTCCCCTTTCTTCCGAACCTCATCACCCCTCGTGTGGGCGAGATTCTTAGCCAGACTTTGGTCCATGTTGCATAATAGACCACAAGCCTCCAATGCCTTGTTTAGAACCCTTGACCACTATGATAAGGACCCCCTAAACAAACATTTACACATAAATAGGTATATCACTACTATTCTGAATATGTTCCCCTAAAACCTCTATTATATATATATATATATATATATATATATATATATATATATATACACATTCCTAAAGTATGTAGTAAACCCCAATTACATTTGTATGCTACACCTACACGCAAATTATTATTATTATTATTATTATTATTATTATTATTATTATTATTATTATTATTATTATTATTATTATTATTATTATTATTATTATTATTATTATTATTATTATTATTATTTTCATTATAACTACACTCTAACCCTAGTCACCTTGCCTAAACCTAAGTCTTTCATGGTTGCTTCATATACGGTACATCCCTATATGCTTATATATTCATATATATATATATATATATATATATATATATATATATATATATATATATATATATATATATATATATATATATATATATATATATATAGACTTGTGAACCTATAGAACATCCTCCCTTATTCATACATATTCATATAAATTATTACAGTCATATTATATACAATAATATCCCTAGCACCATACACATGTACCCTAGCTATGATAATCTTATATGCATCTATGAGTTTGCACTTAGCATGTCCTAACCCTGAAATATCATTCCGTACAAATTACATCACTCTTATATACACATATCCTGAGATAGCCCTAATTCCTCCCATCGCATGACCTCCCTGTTACCACCCCTACCTTCCCTAAGTAATTAAAAACTTTAGCCTCATCATTAGGTCACCAATTGATTCAGGAATTAGCAATCAAGAGTCTTCAATTCTAAATCGTTAGGTATTCTGGGCTTCTAAAGGTAAGATTTATGCCTACCTAAAATTTATTTACCACCGAGATAAAACTAATTTTCCTAAGTAATTGTGTTATCAAATTCTGTCAAGACTTCTCAAGATAAACCTTTTAGTATCTGAGAACCTATGCTATTTTACTCATAATTATTAAAGAATATTTGTATGCGAATTGCATGTTCCAATTATAGGTGAAAATTTATATTTTCGTATGTAATGCACATAGCTCGCACGTTTATGTCAAAACACACACTCACACGCATTCATATATATATATACAAAGCATGTTAAACAAAATTGTATGTTATGAGGCATCCCCCTATGCATATATGCAATATTATTAATTACAAGCAATCTGCATATAATCGCCAATACTTGTTATGTGATTACCCACCATTATCCATGGTATGCAAAATAAAGATACTAATTCTATTATCTCCCCAGAATTTATTTACCACATCAGAAGCAACAGCCTTCCTCCTAAACTACTTACAATCTTTTTCTCAAAATCTGATTTTCGCTATTTGGATAATTGTTATATGATTTATGACCTTCCTGAATTCATATGACAATTGTTTGGTTATGTCACGACGTTGAGTGTGACACCCCGATATTTTAAAACACCTTATTTTAATAAAATATTCTTAAAAATAAAATCTATCTTTTAATCCTAAATATTTTAGCTCTAATACTTTCAAAACAAATTGTTTTTGTGCCTAAACTTAAATAAAGAGGTTTATGACCCATGATTTTCTACCCATAAACCTATTTGAGACTAGTCTGCAAATATCAATTTATGCCTATTAATTCTTAAGCCCAATATTATTTCATCAACCCAAATCTTCCATCCCAAAATTTCTAAGCCCAAAACCCAAAGACTCAAATCAGATTTTTACCAAGTATAAAACCCTAGCTGTGACATTTATCTCCTCACTTGCGCAGCTTCTTGGTCTTTTCTTCCCTCTCTCTGAAGCTCTCACCCCCACCGACTAAGCTCACCACTTTAACCTTTGTTTCTCTCTCCCTCATAATTAACCAGCTATGTAGTCGGAGAAAGTAGCAGTTGCTATTCTTGCGACGACAGGTCTCCCTCTGAGGAGTTCGGTCATATTGACGGTTCGTGGCAGCTGCAGCACGTAGACCCAGCACTTATGCAAACTAGTGAGCTACAGTGTGCAAGGCAAATCACAGTTGTCAAGTCCCTCTCAGATAAGTCCAACAATGATCATGATGTGCAAGCTCCAGAGATAAAAAAAAAATGATGTTTTTCAGAAGATGGGACAAACCCAGAAACTAATGAACCACAACTTAGTCCAACTTTGCATACTAGCAAATCTCATTTGAAGATGCAAGTCACTGTCGCAGTGACCGGTCAACTGCACCGACGACCGTCTTCAAAAATAAAAATAAAAAAATAATGAAGATGGTGAAGAAGCTTACACATTAATGTTCAACAAAACCTATCGAGTTAGCAACAACATCAGGCTTTGCTTGAGAAAAATGGCTTGAGGGAACCGGACCACGTCTACTGTTACTGATCTTGTTGTTGTTGGAACATCTAGAGCCTATTGCTGCTATCCGAGACTTCAAAGAAGGGAGCCGTCACCTAGAATGCAATTATCACT
Source organism: Ipomoea nil (assembly GCF_001879475.1). Taxonomy (NCBI): domain Eukaryota; kingdom Viridiplantae; phylum Streptophyta; class Magnoliopsida; order Solanales; family Convolvulaceae; genus Ipomoea; species Ipomoea nil. The sequence goes on from NW_017619533.1 coordinate 399,413, forward strand.
GGGTGACTTTATACTAAGTTCTTGCATATGTGACACCCCGAAATCCAAATTCAATTAAGGGATTAATTAAGTAATTAATCCTATTTCAATTTGTAATTTAATTCCTTAAATTTCTGAAATTTAATAGTTGGGGACTAGTAATTAACTAGTCAACCCCAAAGTCAAAGTTGTACATTAAGCTTTGTAAGGAGTTCCCTTGTTCCTTACACTTCCTTATGTTAGTAAGGGTATTCTTGACCTTTCAGTTGTTGGTATTGTAACCTAACCTAGTAGACCACCTTCATTCTCTCCTTACACTTTTCTAAAAATCTTCCACCTTCTCTCTAAAAAGGTAAGTAGCTTTTCATCCAAGCCAAGTTGGAACCTTGTCAAAACTTCAAGAGTTGCTTCCAAGATTCAACCTTTCTTATATTTGGCATCTAGGAGGGTAAGATCTAAGTTCATCTTGTGTTTTTAGTTTTATCTAAGGTGTCTTTTCTTAAAGATAGGATCTTTATGATCTTTTGGTATGTTCTTGAAGTGGGTTTGGAAGGTGAGCCTTGTGAGGAGCTTGTTGAGGTGTAAAGTGAAGTCTTTTGTCTACAAGAGGCAACCCATGCTCTACAAAACCTATTTTGCTTACCTATATGTGATTTCTTGGATTCTACATGTGTTTTGCTATGAAATGTGAGTGTTGATGCATGATCTTGTGAAAATGCATATCTAGAGCTTGTGTTTAGGGTTCTTTTGTGCCATTGCTTGGCATTTCCTTTGATTTAAGTCACTTAGTTGTATTTGGTGAGATTTGGCATGTTTTGGACTTGAATTTGAGTTTGGAGATGAAAATGTGCGAAGTGTGTTATTGTGGTACAGGATTGTACCCGGCGCCGGAACGGCGGGTAGGAGGCCCACCCACCGCCCACCTGCGAGGTACACTTTGTGAAGGAGCTTGTACCCATGGGTAGGACCACGGGTAGGGGGCTATCCGTGGGCCCACCTGCGGGTACACTATTGTGGTTGTTGGGGGATTTGTTCCCCGTGATTCTTTTGACTCGGTATTTGGTCTTTTGACTTCCCGATATTCTTTTGTGGAACTATTTGAGTGTCTTCTTGATGTTTCATATGTCTAGAACTATATGGTAGGATTCCATGTAGGTTTTGGTGTCGTGAATCGTGCTAAGTGTTCAACATTGTGTTTCGTTAAACCGTGATGAGTCTTGTGTGTTCTTCGGAACTACGTTTGGTTTACCCGTTTGTAAAACATGCTAGTTCGGTGTTTAAATGCTAGCGTGTGTGTTGTTTGTACCTTCCTATTGGTTGATGATAACTTGTGTTATTCATCGTTGTTGTTGTTGGGCTGTGACCCATTCCTTGATTGAGTATGGTTTCATATCTTCGTTGTGATCCGTTGATTGATTCATGTTGAGGTGTGATGTGTGTGTGGCTTTACCTGGATTGCACGATTAGTGGTATGTGACACTAGTCACCAAGGTATTGCAGCGGTCCTCGTGGTGGCCGTGACGTGATTATGGAGTTGTGACCTTTGTGTATGGTTCACGTGATTCTTGGGTGGCATGTGTTGTCGTGTGTGTGTACGGTACCCTCGTGTACTATGAAATTGGTGGTCTTGTTGGTGGTTTGTTGGTGGGGGACGATGGCCCCAGGAGGAAAAAGGTTGGACTAAGAAGTACAGGGGTCCTGGAGGTAATGGTTGGAAGAAGATACAGGGTTGGGGGTTGCCATAAGGTTGGAACCGGGCATAAGGAAGGCATATCAACTCGTGATGGGTGATGTCACGAGGGCTTGTGTAGCCGTTGTTGTGAGTTCTCTTCTTGTGACGTGTGTAGTCACAAGGGCATGTGTTGCCATCGGTCTTGTCTTTATCTTTTGTGTTGTGGTTATCCTTTGTGGTTTTGGGATGTGTTCCCGTGTCCTCGTTGAGAGAGTGATGAGTCTTGCGTTGAATATTGCTCTTGGTTTTGTACTTATATACTTATGTATTCCGTTTCGAAAATGGCTTTACAACTTATATCTTATCTATGTATGTTATTTCACATGTATTGGTGGGTTACTAGCATTATTCGCTGACTGGGCGTCGTCCCATGTTTTATTGTGTTCTTTCAGGTGATGTCTAGACGAGTGCGCGGTCTAGTGCTTGCTAGTGTAGCTTCTCCCGCTTGTTTTATGGCCTGTGTGCCGGTTTAGTTGTAGACTTTTGAGACTATGGATTAGTTGTAAACAATGCAAATATTGCCGTAGCGTTCATCCTTTTTGGTGAACGTGGCATAACACCCCGTGTCTTGGATTAATGTTTATCTAGTTACCTTTCAGTCTTCCGTTGTGTTTGTTGTTTAGTTCAGTTATCTGCTTGTTTAAGGCTTTCAAATAGCTTGTTTTTAGGGGGTGTTACAGTTGGTATCAGAGCCTAGGTTTGAGCCTAGAAAGGAGTTAAGTCTAGACTTACTAAGTGGCTAAGTGTGGTTTGAGACCTTTAAGCGACCTTAAGAATCTAAGTATTAAGCATATGACTCTAGGTTGCGCGGTGAGTTGAGTCTTGCTTTCTGTTCTTTGCTTGTTTGCTATCTTTTGGTAACCTTGTTGTTGTTATAGAAGTTTGCGATGCCTCCTCGTCCCCGAGCTCGCACCCCGGAGACCCCAACAAACGAGCAGCTAGCTCAGAATCTCCACCAGCTGACGCAGACGATGCAGACGCTCAGTGAAGCCTTGCTGAACAACAACCACGCTGTGCCGCCTCCTCAACCTGCTGGGCACCGCGATATGGGTCGCTTGGTGTCGGGACATAGGCCGCCAACCTTCGCGGGTGAGGAAGACCCGGTGGTTTTGGAAGAATGGATGAGGGTGTTCAATAAGATCTTCGCGGTTGTAGGTTGTCCCGATGAGAGAAGAGTAGAACTGAAAACGTTCTACTTCTGCCAAGAAGCTGATCTGTGGTGGGTCCATGAGGGTCCGACCTTCCTTGAAGAGCCTGAGTTTGGTTGGTCCGCGCTTAAGGATAGGATGCGCGAGAGGTTTTACCCAGCGCATGTGCGAGCCGCCATGTTTGATGACTTCCTTCACCTGCAGTAAGGATCCTTGTCTGTGGTCGAGTACCACAAGAAGTTTTTGGAGTTGGCGCGCTTTGCTCGGATGCTTGTGCCTACGGAGCTTGCTAAGGTTGAGAGATTCGTTGCCGGTTTGAATTATGAGGCACGATAAGCGTTGACGGTGAGTAGGCCAAGTTCCCTTAAGGATGCGTATCTGAGTGCCGCGGATCTGTATCGCGTTCAGCAGCTTCAGAAAGGATCTTATGAGCTAGCTAGGAAGAGGGTTGAGAGCGGAGGTTCTTCCACCTTCAAGAAACCACGACCGAGTTTTCAAGACAAGAATGTATCATCCTCATCTCAAGGACCTAATCGGATGGAGCTAAGATATCAAGCTAAGTTGATTCCATGCCGAAGATGTGGGAAGGTGCACGCTGGCCAAGATTGTCATGGCCAAGTGCTTTGGTGTTTTCGATGTGGAGATCGTGGTCATAAAGTCGCGGAGTATCCCCAGCAAGCCGGTCAGAGAGCGTTGCCACCACCTTCGGGAGCCGGAGGAGCCCAGGGAGGTAGTTCGGGTCGTGGAGCAGTTGGAGCTAGGCTACCAGGGAGGGTCTTCGTGATGGGGCGTTCGCAGGCAGAGTCTGAGGGTTTGGTGGAGGAGGAGTTGGCAAGTAATCCTATCCTAGCTCATCTTTGTTTTTCGCGAATATCGTGTTCTTTGTTGTCTTGAGTGTTACCTCATGTTTCGTTGTTGTCTATATAAGTTACTTGGCAATCCTTAACATGTTTTCCTTTGGTATTGATTCCTTTGGAGTTAGGTGTAAACTCTTCTTGTTAAGTGTTCTTTAGTTTGGTATATAAGTTTCGTTGTGAAGTTAGCTAGCTATCCATCTTTGGAATGAGTTGTGCTTGGTTTAATTCTACAATCCTTATATTTGGTCATTCTTGCAACTATCCTTTTTAGAGATCCTTTAAAAATTTCCCAAGTATTCTTTGAAAGTTGAAATTAGTAAATCCATACCAAAAATCCTTTCTTGTGTAGCTTGAAAGCCAAGCCAAAATGTTTAATTGTAATTCTTAAGTTTCAAACCCAAGCCTATTATTTGCCAACCCAACCTCTAAACCACTTGACCTAATTGTCTTCCTTGGAACTTACACAATTTTAATTCCATCTAAACCATAAATCCTCATCTTTACCCAAATCTCCAAATTAAATAATCTTTTCCTCAATTTTTCCCCCAAAATCCCTAAATTTCCCAAAGTCTTCTTCTTCTCTTTTCTCTACCCGTGAGACCACCGAAACCCACCCCACACTCGTCGCCACCAACAACCCGTCATTCCACCGCCAGCGTAGCAGCCAGCCGCCACCGCCTCGTCGTCCATCGCCGACGTTCACTGCCCGCCGGAGCTGCCCGGTTCGCCGAAGCCGAGAGAGAGAGAGAGAGAGAGAGAGAGCAGCGAGAGTGAGAGAGAGCGGTCGAGAGAGAAGAAAAAGAGGAGAAGCCTTGGGTCCTTTTTGTTGAGCTTTGGGTCATCATCAATCATGCCTAGAAGGTCAAGTTTGGCAAGAAAAGCGGAATGGGTGGATGCCCATTACCTCGTCCTTGAAGGTAAAGCTGTTGATCCGGAATCTTTTCCGAATTCTTTGTTGGATATGCTTAGATTCCAAGGTTTGTTGGATGGGTTTCTCGCCATAAGGGCCGAGACTTACCCGAGTTTGGTTAAGGAATTTTATCGTCACATGGTCGTGACAAAGGAGGGTGATAAGCTTGAAATCACTTCTAAAGTGAGAGGTGTGAAGGTTGTGCTTTCTGAGAAGAGGCTGGCTCAGCTTTTGAGTTTATCTACTTCAGGAGTTGCTCGGTATAATGGCCATGCATGGATTAGTACGGATACCATGGGGTACCGGGACTATTTAAGTTATCTTTTGGGCCGTACGAGTGGTTCCACTCAAGCTTCAAGGCCGGAGAAAAAGTGGTTGTCCGTGGAGCAGCGGATTTTGGTTATGTTGGTATCAGATTGTATGTTGCCTAATAACAACAAAAGCAGTTTGTTGGGAAAGTTGGAGTGCACCTTTGCCTTTTGCCTCAAGAATATGGTTAAGTTCAACTTGCCCGCCTTGATGTTGCAACACATGGTTTTCTGTCGGGATCATAATCGGAAAAACCTACCGTATGGGATGGTGTTGAGCTGGATTTTGGTTAGAAAAGGTGTAAGCGTAGATGGTTGTCTCCCGAAGGCCGTGGGAAAGATGGTGTTGGATGCCACCAATCTTCGGAGTTGTAATTTGTTTCAGTTGGAAGATGGTGACTACATCACGCTTGAAGAAGTGGCAAGGAAAGCACCGGAAGAAAGAGCAGAGTTGGCAACGGAGCTTGGAATCCATGCCGGGAAGTTGAGCCTCGTAGTCCAGAGTTTGGGTGGTGATGAAGAAGTTGAGGAGAAAGCAGACCAAGAAGAAGAAGTGGAAGCACCAGAAGCTGCCGAAGCCAAAGAAAGTGATTCGGATAGTGAGGAAAATTGAAGAAGGAAAGAAGCTCGCACCAAGAGGGAGCATGATGCCATGGCACATGAGGAGCGCATTGTCACCTTGCTTCGCCAACAGAACAGTATAATCGCAGAAGGTTTCGCGTTCATGAAGGCGCAGTTTGTCGCGGTGAACCAGAGGCTAGACCAGATTGAAGCCAGTTCAAGCCGCAGAGGAGAAGATGATGAAGAATTCGAGGAGTCGGAGAGTGAGGAGTTCTAGCTTGTGTTGTGGTAATCCCGTTCGCCTTTTTCCTTGTTGTTGTTTCCTTCTTAGCCGTTGTTAGTTTGGTAGTAGTTTGCTGTTTACCTGGGATGCTTGTTTCTGCTTGTTGCTTTGTTGATTAGTTAGCTTAATAGTTGGTGTTGGTTGTCTAGTTCTTAGTTGTTGTCTAGAAGTTGGTGTTTGTGTTGAGGCTAGAGTTCTTGATGCTCAGTCTATCCGTTTGTTAAACCCTTGCCCATCCTTGAATTGAAATACCTTCTTTCTTGTTTTCGAATACTTCATTGCCTTGAAATCTTGTGGAATCTTTTGGAGTCTTTGACCAAAAGAGTTTGTTCTTGAACCTCTTGTCACAATGTTATTTCTTTTCACCATTTGCCTTTAATTCGTCGTACCCGAGCTTCGAGGACGAATCTTCTTTGAAGGGGGAGAGGATGTGACACCTCGAAATCCAAATTCAATTAAGGGATTAATTAAGTAACTAAACCTATTTCAATTTGTAATTTAATTCCTTAAATTCCTGAAATTTAATAGTTGGGGACTAGTAATTGACTAGTCAACCCCAAAGTCAAAGTTGTACATTGAGCTTTATAAGGAGTTCCCTTGTTCCTTACACTTCCTTATGTTAGTAAGGGTATTCTTGACCTTTCACTTGTTGTTGGTATTGTAACCTAACCTAGTAGACCACCTTCATTCTCTCCTTACACTTTTCTAAAAATCTTGCTCCACCTTCTCTCTAAAAAGGTGAGTAGCTTTTCTTCCAAGCCAAGTTGGAACCTTGCCAAAACTTCAAGAGTTGCTTCCAAGATTCAACCTTTCTTATATTTGGGCATCTAGGAGGGTAAGATCTAAGTTCATCTTGTGTTTTTTGTTTTATCTAAGGTGTCTTTTCTTAAAGATAGGATCTTTATGATCTTTTGGTATGTTCTTGAAGTGGGTTTGGAAGGTGAGCCTTGTGAGGAGCTTGTTGAGGTGTAAAGTGAAGTCTTTAGTCTACAAGAGGTAACCAATGCTCTACAAAACCTATTTTGCTTACCTATATGAGATTTCTTGGATTCTACATGTGTTTTACTATGAAATCTGAGTGTTGATGCATGATCTTGTGAAAATGCATATCTAGAGCTTGTGTTTAGGGTTCTTTTGTGCCATTGCTTGGCATTTCCTTTGATTCAAGTCACTTTTTTATATTTGGTGAGATTTGGCATGTTTTGGACTTGAATTTGAGTTTGGAGATGAAAATCCGCGAAGTGTGGTATTGTGGTACAGGATTGTACCCGCGGGCGGAACGGCGGGTAGGAGGCCCACCCGCCACCCACCCGCGGGGTACACTTTGTGAAGGAGCCTGTACCTACGGGCAGGACCATGGGTAGGGGCCTACCTGTGGGCCCACCCGCGGGTACACTATTGTGGTCGTTGGGGGATTTGTTCCCCGTGATTCTTTTGACTCGATATTTGGTCTTTTGACTTCCCAATGTTCTTTTGTGGAACTATTTGAGTGTCTTCTTGATGTTTCGTATGTCTAGAACTATATGGTAGGATTCCATGTAGGTTTTGGTGTTGTGAATCGTGCTAAGTGTTCAACATTGTGTTTCGTTGAATCGTGATGAGTCTTATGTGTTCTTCGGAACTACGTTTGGTTTACCCATTTGTAAAACATGCTAGTTCGGTGTTTAAATGCTAGCGTGTGTGTTGTTTGTACCTTCCTATTGGTTGATGATAACTTGTGTTATTCATCGTTGTTGTTGTTGGGTTGTGACCCATTCCTTGATTGAGTATGGTTTCATATCTTCGTTGTGATCCATTGATTGATTCCTGTTGAGGTGTGTTGTGTGTGTGTTTTACCTGGATTGCACGATTAGTGGTATGGGACACTAGTCACCAAGGTATTGCAGCGGTCCTCGTGGTGGCCGTGACGTGATTATGTAGTTGTGACCTTTGTGTAAGGTTCACGTGATTCTTGGGTGGCATGTGTTGCCGTGTGTGTGTACGGTACCCTCGTGTACTATGAAATTGGTGGTCTTGTTGGTGGTTTGTTGGTGGGTGACGACGGTCCCAGGAGGAAAAAGGTTGGACTAAGAAGTACAAGGGTCCTGGAGGTAATGGTTGGAAGAAGATACATGGTTGGGGGTAGCCATAAGGTTGGAACCGGGCATAAGGAAGGCATATCAACTCGTGATGGGTGATGTCACAAGGGCTTGTGTAGCCGTTGTTGTGAGTTCTCTTCTTGTGACGTGTGTAGTCACAAGGGCATATGTTGCCATCGGTCTTGTCTTTATCCTTTGTGTTGTGGTTATCCTTTGTGGTTTTGGGATGTGT